>NC_050479.2:32997980-33301342 GCF_012460135.2 Molothrus ater
GCCATAGAATTGCTGACAAGACAAAAAGGATAGGAAGCTTTAGGAGAAAAACAGACAAGACAAACTCACAAAAATTGGTGCCCCTCAAGAAGACTGGGGGGAATTTTTTCCCTGTTCTTGTCCTGGGGAATATAGACTCTCCCTCAAGATCTCATTGTTGTGTTCTCATTAGGATCACAGCAACACCAGTTTTTCCTTTGTTCTCACTTTCCATGGGTCTTCTGTCATACATTTACTGTCATCTCTTGCTCTTTGTTTTTTTTCTTCTTTGCATCTGCTTACTCTTTGTTTTCTCAGTTATCCTGTGGTCAGTTTGTTATTACCATGTATTACTTTCAGGCTGCTGCCTGGATGCTTCTGGCTATGCCTTCCCTTCTTTGTTTCCCTCTGAACTTGATGCTTGCCACAGGTGAAACGTTCTGCCCACAAAAATCAAAATCAGTACAGCAAGCAAATCTGGGATGCATGGAAGCATCAGTCTCCTTAATAATTACCACCTTCTACCATGGAGGAAGAACTGACTGCCTTTCAATTATGAATATGGTGCTTTTCTGTGATGAGGTGGGCATCAGAGAGCTGGTGCTGCCTGTGTGTATGTTAAATATAGGCTTAAAGTGCTCTATATCTGTTACTCATCTTCCCTATAATGAAATTCTTGGATGTATTTCATAGGTTTTTCTCTATGGTGCAGTTACCTTTCACTTCTTTTTTTTTTTTTTTTCTTCTATTTTTAGTAGGTTTTTTGATTGGTTTTTGTGGGGTCTAAATGTTTTTGCGGTGTTTTTCCGGGGAATTTTCTACATCAGTTTGTGTATCTGAATTGATTTTAGAAAGAGAATGCTCAAACTTCTAACATAGTGTTTGTTCATAGAATCATTCAGGTTGGAGAGGACATCTAAGATCAAGTCCAACCTTTTTCCCAGCACTGCCAAGTCCATCACTAAGCCATGTCCCCAAGTGCCACATCTGCGTGTCTTTTAAATACCTCCAGGGATGGTGACTCAACCACTTCCCTGAGCAGCCTGGCCCAGTGCTTAATAACCCTTTCAGTGAAGAAATTTTCTTAATATCCAGTTAGGATATTAGACAACCTTTCCAATTGCAGCCATCACTGGCACAGCTTTAAGCCATTTCCTCTTGTCTTGCAGCTTGTTACTCAGGAAAAGAGACCACTCCCTACCAGGCCACAGCCTCCTTTCAGGCAGCTGTAGAGAGCAGTAAGCCTGCTTATTTCCAGGCTAAACAGCCCTCAGCTGCTCCTCATAAGAGCTGGGCTCCAGACTCTTGCACAGCTCATTGCCCTTCTCTGGACAGCAGCTCAGTGTCTTTCCTGCAGTGAGGATCCCGGAATTGGACACAGGATTTGAGGGATGGCCTCACCAGTGCTGAGCACAGGGAGACAGTCACTGCCCTGCTCCTGCTGGCCACGATGTGAACCATTGGCCATCTTGGCCACCTGGGCACACACTGGCTCATGTTCAGCCACTGTCAACTCCCAGGTCCTGTTCTGTCAGGCAGCTTTCCAGACACTCTTCCACAAGCCTGTAGCACTGCATGGTGTTGTTGTGACCCAAGTGCCTGTGCCTTTGTTTTTCCATATGCCAAATAACACTGAAGGTTATTTCATTTTCTCTAAGCCAAAACTCGACAAGAAGCAGCTGGCCAGGTAGTACTAATCACTCAAACACCATATAGTCATATTTAATCCTTGTACTTATGGTGTATGTCAGTGTTCAATATCACTTTCTTTCTCTCATCTCCTGTGTGAGTGGCAGAAAAGATATTTTTATCCCATTAATAATTTTTCTGTCTCAAATTCAATCAGGAGCAATGAATAAGAACTGATAAGCAATATATCACCATGGCAGATATGCACTTGCATTTAGATATTTTTCTTCTGAGTAGCAAATAGAGGCAAATTTCTCTTCAAAATACAGTCCAGATGATGGAAAACAGAAGTTGTCTCTGCATGTATATTCAGGGCAAAAAGCCCCTCCCCTATCCCCAAGTCAGAGGAAGTACTGTCTGGCAACTATTACTTCACCTAACTTTTAGACAATGTTTTTCTCATTGTATTCCATCTCAAGGAGACCTTCACCTATGCTATCCATGGAGTAGGAGATTCTTCAGTCATCTTCCGTCTTCAAATCACTGCTTCCTGCCTAGTAGCATTTCTCTTTCTGCTTTAAAGAAACCTTCAAGGATTTAAGTCAAAATTTGTATAGGGACCAGGTATTTAACTTACCAGACACCTGGAATTTCATTTGTGTTCTATTTAGCCTAAAATAGTTACTCACTTATTTTCCTTTTTTTTTTCCTTAATGAGAATCTTCTACGCATTCCATTATTTAAAACAAAATACCAAATGAATGTATAACAAGATAAAAATAAGTCTATGTCTGTTCCTTTGACTGCTACAAGGAACAGACATAGATTACATCTGGACACATGCCATTTACCTAATCTGAAATACCAGTATTTCAACTATTCTTCAAACTTTAGAGTCAACAGAGCCCATGATAAAGTGGGCTCTCTGAAAGGTGTTCACTATGATTCCTTGGGATCAGTCATACAGTTGATGAACTCAACACATTGGCCTGACCTTTACAAGGATGCATTGTGGCCACACTGTCTTAACACAGAAACCATTTTTTGCAGTGTTCTCAACTTGGATTCTGAACTAGTAATACTCAAGGTCATTCACAATTACTGCACTGATGGAGTTGTAGAAGACAAAGGCTACCTTGATCACAGAGTCACATAGGAGGCCGTTTAATTATGTCAAATCTCGTTTTACTGAAATCAACTCTTTGATTTAATTTCATTATT
Organism: Molothrus ater; assembly: GCF_012460135.2. Classification (NCBI taxonomy): domain Eukaryota; kingdom Metazoa; phylum Chordata; class Aves; order Passeriformes; family Icteridae; genus Molothrus; species Molothrus ater. Next base: position 33,000,810 of record NC_050479.2, read on the forward strand.
ATCTTTCTTTCTTTAGCTGCCTCATAGCTGGCATTTTATTTAGTTTAATGGGATGCAGTCATTAAAACATTTGAATAGTAGTGCTTTGTTCACATTGTTTTATGTCAGCTGTATGCTGGGGCTTAATCTAGCCTTGGAGAATACTGTGTCCTGGCCTGATGTTGAGGTGTTGCTTTTAGAAGAGCTCTTTCCCACACACATGCATGCACCAGCGAGCATAAAAGAGGTAATGTGGTTCTTTAGGGATGTGTGAGAGGAGTGAAAAGTAATGCCTTTTTGTCTACTTGTAGAAGTGGTGGGGTGGTAACCATCTGTGACTCACAGAGACAACTAAGACCAACTAAGACTGTGGTGGTTTGTGGATGAGGAAACTAAAGTAAGGCAGTCTTTTATCAGGCTGTGTGCATGTGCATTTGGTCACAGAATAAGAATCAAAGGATATGCTTGGTTGGAAGGTACCCATCAGGATCATCATGTCAACTCCTGACCCAAAAATCCCATCATAGGCCTCAGAGTGTTGTCCAAATGCTTTTTGAACCCTGTCAGGCTGTACTGTGACCACTTCTCTGGGGACCCTGTTTCTGTGCCCAAAACCCTCTGGGTAAAAAAAGTTTTTCTGGTATCCAACCTAATTTTCCCCTTACTCAGCTTCAGTCCATTTCTTCAGGTCCTGTCACTGTCACCACAGAGAGAGATTGGAACCTACCACTTCTCTTCCCCTCATGAGGATGTTGGAGACTGCAGTGAGAGGTCTTCCCTCAGTCTTCTCCAGCCTGAAAAAACCACATGTTCTCAGCAGCTCCTCATAAGGTTTCCCCTCCAGAGCTTTCACCATCCTCATGGCCCTCTTTGGGTACTCTCTAATAGAGTAATGTTTCTTTTATAGAAAATACTTTCCCTGTAAATGGGTATTTTTTATAGAAAAAGCTTCATGAGGATTACATTAAAGTTGTTTGAACAGTATTCAATTGTGTATTAATTATACTGTCTCAAAAGACTTCTGACTTTTCTTTGTTAAAATTAGATGAGGATTCCTATTACATCTTCCTTAGGCATTAGCTAGCTAGTCACAGCTCTAAATTGCACTATCCAGAATGACAGTGAGAATGGGGTATTTGTTTAAAACTAGGTGTTTAGATTAGTTTAGTCAGTTTAGTCTAGCCATTTCCAGCTCATCCAAAAAGTGAAGTGTTTTGTGTCAATTGTAGAAAATCTGCATGTGAAAAATGTATTTTTTAAATATGCTGGTGGGCAGAGGATATTCTCAAATGGTATAATGTCATTTTAATCAGCACTAATCTATTCAGATTTCTAGATGAGGACAACTGGGAAACATTTTGTCTTGCTGTGTTCTAATTCAGGGAGAATTCATTAGACAGTGAATGTCTACTTAATGTAAAGAAAATGTTATAGTGGTCTGAAAGATACTTCACAAAGTCATCAAGGTTCTTTGCTCATTCTTTGAACTCTACCTTTTACAGATTTAGTAACTTAGAGGAGGTGTTTAGATTATTTTTAATCTTCTCTATGTCTCTTACTGCAATAATCTGCTCTCCCTTGCCACCAGCAAGATGTCAGGTTCTCTCTATTCTGCATCCACAGAGGGGCTGGAGAAATCCTGACCTTCATCAGCCACAGGAAAAAATTTCAGGACTGAACATGTCAGACAAACCTTTGTTCTACTTAGTTTGACTGTTGAATTTTCTGGAGTGAATTGGGATTTTTGTTCCCTATTCCATACCTGACCTGCACCTACACGCTTCAGACTGGGAAATTCACTTTTTGCCTGAGTGAGCCAAATTCTTTCTCTTGTGTGACTGTGTGCTGAATGACCCTGGCTGTGCTCAACAGAGGCCAGGCAGATTTGCAGAATGGAAAAGAATGGAAAGAGATTTGAAGCACTGTTCTGTCCTCACTTCTCTGTCACTGGATGTTTTGTGCACTCTGCTGAAACAGTGCGAGTAGGTCAAATTTTCAAGGCACAAGGTCACCTTCTTTAAAAGGTTAATTCAATACATCAGCATGTGGATTTTAATAACCCTGTAGATAAGGGAAAAGCAGTCCTGCTCCAGATTGAAACACTGTCAGCCTGCTCCCATTCAGTTGCTTATCAAGGGACTTTTTTTGCCTGTGGCTCTCTGTGTAATGTAATCTCTGGATAGCACAGTGTTAAGTAGCTTTTTTGCTACCAAGGCACATAAATTGAAGTATTTAGGATTTAGGACTTTACAGTAAAAGAACAGCATTAGAGGTAAATAAAAATCATATTGTCTACATCTAGAACAAATTTTAATCAATAGAATCTTGTGATTATTTTTTCCATTTGTTGGTATTTCTTCTTCAGGTTATACAAATAGATGACTTGTAATTTAGATTAGTGGGAGAAAAGTGTAATTCAAGTATTTATGACTTAATTTTATGATTTGCAGGAAAAACAAAAAGGCATGTGTGTGGAAGAAACCTTATGTGAGCTTTCTTTAGGACATCTGTTTCTCAGACTTTCCCCCAATATATACCTGTCCATATTTTCTAAAATCATCTCTTCTAGGATTGCTTCCTGCTTTCAGTTTCATTTAAATAAAACCCTCAAGATTGTTGCTACTGATGTCATTGTTATTTGAAAAACATGTATTTTCTAATGACATTAGCCCTTTAACTTCATTTTGCTCAATTTAAACCTTGTGTATGAGAAAAACAAAATCTTTGTGTTCTCAAATCAAGTGTAACCTGTGACAGATACTAGAATGACAGTGATTTCTCAAATGAGCTACAGAGAATAAAAAAATTTCCTAACAGCATATGAAGAAAAAAAGATAATTCCTCCTTTGTATTCTGAGCATGGATATCCATGGTATCCTGCTGTACCTCAACCAAAAATAAATACATGTGTCTCTTCTGATGATTTTACTGTTAATTGGAATATCTCTGTGTTTTGAATTGAGAGATATTTCTTCCAAACCCATCTCACAACTAGAATTTCTAGAAGAAAAACAAGTGATTAGTTAAAATGGGTTATCAGGATATTCCAAGAGTAGTCTATGGAAAGATTTTTTTTTGGTGGAGATTCTTCACAACAATCACTCTCGTTTTACAATGTCCTCTATACTTATTAAAGTAGTTACACTAATATAAGTATGGCTAACAATTTCTCTTTTTTAAGCCCAGCCACAGAGATATAAATGATCAATGGACTGATTTTTTTCAAATCACAAGTGTGGGGAAACAGTAATATGTCAGTTAAAATGCTGAATCAATCCTTTAATTAAATGATAGCTTTCCTTCTTGTCCTACAGTGCTGTATATTGAATGTAATATTTTATTTAATCATTGCATGATATTTGGAAAGAAAGGAGAGATTGAAAGTAAATATGTTCATTGGCTTCCTGGAGGATGTAATCTGGGGGAAAATGAGGAAAATCCTACTGCAAAGTAGATCAGAGTGTGTGATACAATGAAAACACAGAGCTCATCATAAGCATTACTAGTAGTAATAGGAAGTAATCTATTCTGAATGTAAACAAACCATTTCTCTTCTTATATCTCTAAAAAAACTACATTTCTCATTTATTTATTTTCATTCCAGCATCACTAACATAGTAGTTTTTGCTAGGGCATTTTAAACCTCTTATTAGGCTGTGTGGTGGCAATAGGTGAGAGCAGTCACAGCAGGGTTGACTCTGGAAAGAACCTCAGAAGATCATCTGGTCCTATCCCCCACACAGCCCAGGGCCAGATACAGCAGGCTGCCAGCACTGTGTCCAGCTGTGCCTTAAATATCTCTGCAGGTGGAGACTCCACAGAACATGTTCCACTAGTAGTGAACATGGCCATGGTGAAGATAGTGAAGTTGTTTTTTTTTTAATTAAAATGAAATTTCCTGTATTTCAGTTTGTGCCTGTGTCTTGTGATAACATCACAGAGCAAGATTGGCTACAATGCTGTGCAACAGGCAGAGTCCACTGACACTGCCAGTATTTTTCCTTTGAAGGTAATTCATGGTTGACTTTTCAGCTTGTGTTGCTGTGGCAATCAGTGTGTTCCTGCAGGGGAGTTTGGTTAACTGACACTGTCTTTCTGACAGAAAAAATATTCAGATAGAAAATTTTCAGTTGTTTGGGTATTACCACATGCAGAAAGTATCTTCATGAGCAAGTCCCAAGTCTTATTTTAACCTGAATTAGAATCTTAGGCAAGTCAGATTTCAGGGTAGGTGCTTTCAGTAATTTGACCCCTAATGAGATCCCACCTGAGGGTACTGATGGCCCTCATTTGCTATGTCCCTTAGCACACTGCTTCCTTCTGACAGGTGCAGGCAGAGGCAACAGGGTGAGGAAAGAGAGAAATACAAGTGGCTCCCAGTTTACTTTTTATGCATATATTTGAATTTTTTACTGCATTTCAGCCTCTCCAAGAATAACCATGTGGTTTGACAAGTAGTGCCTGTCTTTCCAGCCTCTACTTACTAAGGGAAGAAAGTATTGTTCACTGGAATTAGAAGCATCATGCTGCAATGTGTCATTTTTTCTACATTTGAAACTATTAAAAGTATAACACAGGTATAACAAACATTTTCCAACTGAATATTTCCAATCTCATTCACTGATGTGCTTGAAGTACTGGTTTCCTCTGGAAACTGGTATTTAAAGAGTATGTGAAGGCATCAATGACTTGAATTCTTGGGGAAATCAGTAATAAAGCTGGGATAATTCAGATTTTTATATGAATTATTCACAAAGATAGGCTGCAAAGAGGAAAATTATTAGAGAGAGTTATTTGGCAATCACACATATTGTCATATTTTGCAATGTTTTAAAGGCTAGATTTTGGTTTATAGGACTTTGAAGAATAGAGCTTTTTCAAGTGTTGGGCATTGAAATGGGGCAATAAAAATATAAAAATGCTACTTTCAAAATAATTTGAGATTAGTGCTCTCTTTTGTGTAAGTCTTTTGAAGAAGTAATTCTCTAATTCTGTAAAATTTTTTGCCTAATTTACGTATACCTCTTTCTCTCAGAAAGTCTTTTAAAGACTGTACTACCTACCCCAGTTTTGTAAGTCACTGTGGTGTTGTGAGGCCCCCAGGACAAGGTGAGAGATGAGAATTTGACTCTATGTTCTCAGAAAGCTGATTTATTATTTTATGATATTCTATTAAAAGAAACTATACATTAAAACTATACTAAAGAAAGGGAAAGGATACATCAGAAGGCTAAACAAGAATGATAATGAAAGCTCGTGACTGACTCCTCAGAGTCTGGCACAGCTGATGGTGGTTGGTCATTAATTAAAAACAATTCACATGGAACCAGTCAAAGATGCACCTGTTGCTAAACGATCTCCAGACCACATTCCCAAGCAATCAGATAATTATTGTTTTCATTCTTCTCTGAGGCTTACCAGCTTCCCAGGAGAAGAAAAGCTGGAAAAGGGATTTTTCAGAGAATATCATGGTGACACTCTCACCCTTATGGTGTTCAGCTCTGTGTGCTAGACTTTCATGCACAGGACAAAAAGGCAGAAGTGAAGGACACCTTAAGTATTCTGCTCCAAACACTGTCTTTATTCATTTCATACCTCTGAGTGAACTTGCCTTCGTTTCAGTTATTAAACTGTTTTGTGTCTTTTAGCAGCAGTGACAGGTTGATGAAGCAGTAAACATTGAGGTGTCCTGTGGGCTCTAGGCAGCATTAGTGTGCTGTTCCCCCATTACTGCATCCTCTCTAAAAGCTCTCAGGGCTGAGCTATATGTATAAATGTGTGTGGGGGACAGATGGAGGAGGAGAATGGGGAGATTTGCATAATCTGATTGCTCTACCAAATATCTGAGACAAGGCTCTCAAGGCTGTCAATGGAGAGAATTTGGCTCTTCCAGAGGATGATTCAGAGCACCTGAGCTATGTAGGCTGCTTAGAGAGACTACAAATCAGACATTTTTAGCTGAAGGGTATAAATAATCATTCCTCCACCCTTCATGTGTTAAATTTACCATATGGCCAAATGTAGATTCATGTCTGGATAGTTGTAAGCTAAACTTCTATCATAATCTTAATGTATTTCAACTGATAAGGCATTGTGGAGATAGCAACTCCAGTAGGTTATCAGCCATCTGTTAACCTCCACCCATATTTATTAATCCCTTTGTCTTGCAGAATGAAAAAAAGGCAGAGTTATGGCTAAAAAAAAAAATTTAATAAAATTTGCATAAATTTACCTATAAAGTGGCATATTCCCTTGGGATAATATGGAACTGAACTGATCCCTGTGGAATGCTGTGGAAAGCACTGCACCAAATCTTCAGTCACATTCTGCACTATTTTCAGCATTTTTCATGTGCAATTCTCAACAGAACTTAATCTTGATAATTTGGTGGTATCCATCTCCTCTTTACTACTTTATTGAAGAAAAAAAATTTGCTGGAACTGAAGAAACTACATTTCTCTGCTCAGTTTCTTTTCCTGGAAGTTATGGGGTTTGTGATGTTCGAAGGAACCTGCATTCATAAGGACTTTGACTTTATTTTCAAAAGAGAGTGTGTGGGCCATTAGAACACTCTGAGTCAAATAAATTACTTTTGTTGCCTAATAACAATACTTCAAGCTAAGTATTTTTTTTTGTTGTTGGCTCAAGCTTCACGTTGCTCATATTACCACAATATGCTCATGGATTTGGACAGCAGTCTCAAACAACTGAAGACTAATAAACAAGCACACATTGTTGAAGAGTTAGATGGCTGTGCTACGAAATTGTCTTTATTTCAATAACTTGTCTAGCAACAAGCATTGGACTGCTTCTTAAATAATTTTCAGCAGAAGGCCATATTAAATGAATTCAGAACCTAACTTTTTAAGAAAATTTCATATAGACTAATGCAGTGGAGCATGATAAATAAAATAATGCTGCACTTGGTCGACCTAGGTCTGCTGCGGGTGTACAGAAAGCTTTAGCAAAGGACAGATCATTCTTTGAGCAACATAATTATAAGAATTCAGATACTGTAAAGATTACCCTAGAAGCTTGGATGAATTGAACATTTAATAGCAGTGAGAGGAGACAAAATTACTGTTGATTTTCAGTGTATATCAATAGTCTGAATTTTTCTAGTGTGTTTGATTGATTGAATATCATAGTATGTGATTCTTAAGTTTGTACAACAGTGTTCTGTCTTATAAAGTAAGCATTCGAGATGTTTCATTACATTGTTTCAAAAAGGTAGCAAAATAATTGTGTTTCACTTTTGGAAGCACTGCAATTTTTCCATTTAAAAACTATCATTAGAGTATATTGGATATGATCTAACGAAAATACACATTTTTTAATGTTAAATTGCAAGTTTCTTTCAAGCTGTTGTATAAATACAGACCTGTATAGCATCCAAGATTTGAATATTTACATAACCTATAATATTTTGAAAAATAAGTCCAAATTGGAGGAAGCCACCTGATCACCTCAATCCCAAGGTATTACTTTCAAAATGACAAAATAAAGCATTCCTTATAGCTCAGTATGACACAGTAATTGAGTTTTAAACTGTTGTTATAGATATGTTACATCCAAGGGACCTCAGTTTATGTCCTGAAATGTTTATGAGGAAATTTCAGGTGTAACACATGATGTTCCTGACATTGGCTGAGAAAAAGACAGCAGAGGCAAGAACAAGAAGTTGCATGGTAATTTAGAGAGGGATATTTCACTGTATGTCTAGAGAAGAATCAGTATGTATGTAAATGTCATACACGAAGCAGTTCCAAATAAAAAAGTGATTATTTTGGAAAGCTAAATATTTAAAGAATATTTTATTTTATTCAATGTTGGATTACATTATTATAATCTTCGATGAAAATAAGCTCCAGTATTTGCAAGCAAGGCATATAAAATGTAAAACTTTTTAATAGTGATGTGTTAGATAAATTTACCCCAATGGTGTATTTAGTGATAAAAATACCTCCTTTTTAGATTAACTTTGCTGCACTGAGTGATGATTGTTACAGGGGGGAGTGCTTGGCAAGAATGCCTGGATGAGTGAAAATGAATCAGGCACAGATTTCTGTCTTGATTTCTGCCTGGGGACTTGCATCATGACTATTTCAGCTGTAACACTGCCCCATCATATATGTGCCATCAACTCTCATTAGCAGTAAGGCAGAAGTAAAACTAGATTACTTGTAGTATAAAATAATTTGTAATTCCCTATTTAAAAAGTGTTTGTATTTACCAATGTTATAGAACAAAACAGCATTGCTGTTTTTCATCTGCAAGCATTATGTTTTGCCAGGAGTTAGAGATAATCTATTTGATTTAGCAAATTTTCAATGTCTTTGAAGCAGAATATTTTTTTTACAGTGAAGCTGCTGTTAAATGCTGTGGAAATTGGATTTTAAGTGGTGATTTTGTAAACAAATAATATATTATAAGAAAAAAATTCTGAACATCATCCATCCATTTGGCCACAGATTATAAACTATGAAGCAAATTTTGTGACAATTTAAGCGTGTATATTTACAGAAAGTTAAAATAGAGACTTTTCCTGGATTATTGTAAAAATTCCATTGAAACTGTGGAATTTTAAAGAGTAGGAGAATTACAATAAGCATAAGTACATAAAATAAACAAGGACAAAACTATCTGATTTTCTACATAAGTGAGCATTTTATAAGATCAGGTGGTATAATTTGGACCATATTTTTATAGGGAATACAATTATATATTGGGTTTATGTAAAACACTTTGTATTTAATTCCTGCGTGATCTTCAAAAAATATACAAATATAGAAGACTACTCCAAGCATGATTCTACACTGGCTATGAAATGCAGTCAAAATGGTTGGATAAGGGTTTGTGCAATATTTAAACCAATCTAAACTGGAAACCTAATTTCTTCATGAGACTTAAAATTTAGAGGAAGGTAAACAGCATATTGTTTGTTCAACTTTGCAAATGGAGGTTTAAAAAAACATGTTTCAGTCAAATTATTTGTAGATAACCCTTAAGCTTTTATCTTTTGTGAATTCAGTAGCTTTATCACGTCCATGGAATTGCATGGAGCAGCTAGTATTGTTACTAGGATCCTGAAGCTACACAATTATACCACCACTGACCTCATGATTTCTGTCTTGTTGTGGAACTATTCTGAGCATATCTAGCCTAGGGACAAAAAAACCAACAGTTTGTGATCTTTGTGCATAGCATAGAAACTTAAATTTTGCCATCTGATTCCTGGGCTTTCTTCACAGCTCACATCAAGCCCTTCCATCCTCAATAAGCTAAGCAGGTGGCAGAGCAGTAAAACCAGATCACAACTGATCACAACTTTAATTTTTCCATAGCATTTCATCTATACAGCTGAGATACATGTGGTTATTGTGGCTGAGAATTCAAATAATTCTGATTTAAAGAATAAATCTTTTTAGTTCTCCATCATATGGTATGTATCCCTAGATTTATCTTTTCTTTTTTTTCCCTGCATTTCCAATGTTGTCTAATAGGAATGTTGTAACCACAGTAGTGGATTTTCCTACTAAATGTAATATTTGTGCAGTCCAAGAGTTCTTTGGTATTTCATCAGCTGCCTCTGAAGATCTTTCAAACAACAGAAGGATCTTTCAAATGACTAGAATGCAAATTCTACTGTGTTTTTTAAAGGAAGCTTTTTGAGTTTTACATGTATTGCTAGAAAAGTTGCAAATTTCCCAAGCATACAGAGTGGTACAGAAAAACGGATTAATGAGAGTTTTTGAGTGTTCCAATCATCAATCCATGCTTAATACACAAGTTTGCAGAAAGACAATTAGGTAACTAATTTCAGTTCCTGTGCCAAAGGATGAACTATAATAAGCTTTAGGCATGTTCTAAGTGGAAAAGATTAACATTACATGAAGCTGAGCCTTGAGCAATTAAAACTCAGTGAAAAATGGTTGAATTTTTACAAGTAGTCTAATCACAGAAAAACATGTCTTTGCTGTAGAACAAGGATGTTCAGGTTTTTCCTGCTGCCTTGGTTTCTCTCGTGTTGTGAAGTGACAGAGTGTGTCCTGTTGTATGTGGGCTGGAAGTTCACTAATGCAAGTGATGGTGTCAGAGAGCTGAGGGAGTAGTACATCACTGTGTCACAACACAGTAGAGTGTTTTGAGCTGAAAACAAAGCTTCTTGGTGTACAAATGTTACAAAAAGAAAAGCATAACCTTTTATCCCAGTGTCAGAACGGTAAGTGAATTTACTAAAATAATTTTGCAATAATCAGGAGCAATGAAGATAAAACTATTTTCATAACTCTAACTAATGCCTCACTTGGATTTTTTAAGTAAGTTTCATTACTTAAATGTTAGTTTGCTATTGACATGGGGATATATTCCATAATTTCTATAGAGATGTCCTATAATTGAAAAACCAACCTTCTTTGGACTACTGAAAAAGTTAAGCTGCAGAGGGTGGGGAGCAAACTAGGAAAAAAACTGAAAATCCCAAAAACTTTTGTACATATGTAAAGAATGGCAATCAGAAAAGTGAGTGTTTCCAGATAGCTGAAAAGTGTGTGTCAAGTTTTCATGAACTGTAATTCAAGCATAACTTATGACAAAAGATGAAAGAATTTTAGATCTTAGCAGAGAATTGCTTATATTGAATTTTGGAGATTATATAAAAGAAAAAGTTCTGGATGCAGTTGTCACAGTGCTGTCAGAATGGCTACCTGCTGGTTAAGGAAGAATGACAGGTGGCATCTCATCAAAAGGGCCTTTGTTCACTCCAAATAATGAAAAACATTGCACCACTTCACCAGAACCTTCTAGCTGACAAAGGGGACCTGTGCTTTATTCATGCATTTGTAAGAGAAGGTGTTCTAAACAGGCAGTGTCCTTTCTGCCCCCCTTCTCAAAGGCCTTCTCTTTTGGAGAACTTTGACAAAGGAAAGCCTCAGAAAGACTGAAGGAGTCAAATAAAAAGCAAAGGTATTGAAAAAGTACAGTCCTCTTATATACCTGTTTCTTCTAGCATGATTGCATGCCAGTTGTTGCTGTCTCCCAAGAAAATTAAGAACTGGATGGGTTAAATTCTGCACTCTTGTGTTCATATGGCTCCTTTTGACTTCAGTAAGAGGCATGTAATCACACAAATACTTCATCTTAGGCTAATAACTTGGTGAGTGATTCCCTGTCTTACCCACTCCAGAGGGCTTTCCACCTCAGCCAGTGAGAATGAGGTGTGGACAAAGAATGTGAGTGTGCACTTGTGTGCCAGAGGTAGTTCTGATGATGGAGTAAAGCATCTGATTGTTTCATGTGTGGTAAGATACTTTGTGAAATACTATTAATAAAATATTAAGCTTTTTACCAGAGTACACAGTATGGTGATGGGAGTTAAATGTTAAGGTTCCCAAGAGGGAATGCCTCCAGCCAGACATAAATCTAATAAAGCCTCTCTGACTTCATCTGAGGAATGACTTTTGGCAGTACCTGAGGGCCTGCTGCTTTCAGCTTGTTTTCTCCCACATTTCTAGTTAGAGCTGAGATTTTTAAAAAATATATAAATACACAAATGAAGGTAGTCACTTTGCCAAGGTATCTTAGCAGCTTAGAGAGAAAATAGAAGATGCAGATGAGCAGACTCATCATGGTTGAACTTTATGATGTGCAATGCTGGGAGTGTGAATAGCCAGTCCTTTAAAAAGGGATGTAATGATTAACTCTGAGGGTCAGGTCTGTTTTCTGCCATGCCACAGTGCCTGCACCACGCATGTCAATGCCAGCTGGCTCATGTGCTTGCATGTATGTTCTGCACTGAGATGGATGATGCTTTCATGTGGTGAGACTTTGAGCAGACCAAATCATGGCAAGAATTTCCACCCTCTCAAATTACAAAGTTTCCTAAGCTGTCACTTCTCCTTCTCTGCCACATCTCACAGCCCCTGCTGCTGGCACACAGATAAGGGTTCACCTCACTGATCAGGTCAGAGTGCTGGTGCAGATGCACCTGGCCAGGGAGGTATAAATCAGGAGCAGGGTGTGAGAGCAGGTGGAAAAATAGTCTTTTTCTATTAAGAAAAAATTGGAGCATACCCATAGTCAGACATTTTCTACAACTGTCTCTCTGATACTTCATTGCAGATAAATATATGTAGACAAACTAAATAAATAGCATATGCTTGATTTAAATGCTTTATTTATTTATTTATCTATTTATTTATTATTTCATGTAACATTCTATTTACTTCTGTGCTCAAAGCTATTTAAGTTATGGTTATGCCAGCCAGTCCTTGTTATGTGTACAGGAAGGCAGAAAAATGCTTTGGCAGTTAAGCAGTGAGGATGAGTTTGGAAGATTGAATCACTCTGGCATTAGTTCCACTAATGGGGAACATTTAGTTTTGTTGAAGTTTTGCAGATGGTTAAAACTTAACCCTTGTAAAGTATAACTGCTACCATAACTTCAGAGAAAAGCCTCTCATCTCTCTCCCTGTCTTTTTCAATTAATTTCTAGTCAAGCTGAATAGAACCTGAAAAAAAGAGGAATTTTTAACCTAGTGATGCAGTATTTTAATTTGTAATAAAAGGAGATCTGAATTAGTTGACCTAAAATCATGGCTAGGGTGGTCTGATATAAATTGGTAGATAGATAAGTATGAATAATATTTAATTTCTTTAACAATTATGTTTAAATTTCTTTAATAATTATGTTTCAGTTTAGAACACATATTAGTACAGCTTTTCCTACGTACAATGTATTTGAGGCATTTTTATTTAAACAACTATAAATGCTGGCTTATTTACTGAAAAATTAATTTACCATAAATACAGATCAATGCAAATTAGAAGTTAAATGTGAAATGTTCCCAGTAAATTGTTTACAAAAGCCATTTGCATGGCATTACAGTACAGAGCCACAGGCCCTGCCAATGTGTCTGGCCCCGTAAAGTCAGCAGCCTGGAGTCAGATTTGTTCTGAACTGTTGTCCAGGTTTCAGCTAGGATAATTCCTCCTCAGTAGCTGTTACTGTGCTGTGTTTTGGATTTAGAATAAGAAAGGTGTTGATAACACACTTACAATTTGTTTTTTTGCTAAGCCGTGTTTATCTTAAGTCTTTTCCTGTCTCATGCTCTGCCAGTGAGAAGTACAAAGAAAAAATAAACTGGGAGGGAGCCTAACTGGGACAGGTGACCCAAACTGGCCAAAGGGATATTCCACACCATAGAATGTCATGTCTAGTATATAAACTAGGAGGAGTTACCCAAAAGGGCAGCTGGTCTGGTCTGGGAAGGGGGATCTGGTATCAGTCAGTGAGCAATTGCATTGTGCATCATATTTTTTTTTCTATTATTGTTATTATTATTTTAGCCATTATTATTTACCATTATTACTGTATTTTAATTAATTCTCAGTTATTAAACTAGTGCAAAAATACTGCATTACTAGGTGAGGATAAATGAACAGTGAAAGGAAGGATCTTTTCCTCCTTTCTCCAATGTCTGCTGAACAAAAGCCTCCACAGATCTGCACTTCATGCATGCTGTAGGGTGGTTGCTACCTGACCTCTGCTGGTCTGAAGTGCTCTTGTGTTGCAGCTTCTCCAGGTGTGGATACAAGAACAGCAAAGAAATAATCATAATGAGATGGTTTGAATTTTTATTTATTAACATCTGGAAATTCCATAAGAGTTCTCATCTCTGAACCATGGCCTCTTGCTATCATTTAATTCGTAGTGGTTTGGGGCACTTCACAAATGAAATTTCCATGGCAACAATGTTCATATTATCTTTAACTTAAATATGGTCACCAAATGTTAAATATGCAAAAAATGAAATATTGAATATTGAGGTTTCCTACTTTAAAGTTACTAGCTTTCATATTTGTTTGACGAGCTATATTCAGTCTCTCAAGTGTTGATCTAAAACTGATGTCAGCACTACATCAGAGTGGTGTGTGAGCTCTGATGTCAGCTGGGGGCAAGTGCCAAGTATTCACTTCAAGTGTGCTTCTCATAACTTGAAAAGGGTTTTGGTCTCCCTGGTGTGCAGGAAAGATGTGGCTCACAGCAGGATAAGTGTTTGTACTTTAAATGCTGGTGTGTTCCTCCATTCCAAGTCCAGGTTTACAGGTAAATTGGTGACAATAGAGAGGCTGGCTCTGTTGTGGTCACCTCACCTTCTGCGTGCAGAAAGGAAGAACAGATGAAATTCTGTTTAGTCATGGTTGAAGGAGGGAAAGCCACGTGTTGGTACTGGAGAGAGGAGCCATGCCATGCCTCAGTAGGTGTGCACATCCAGAGGATGGGCACCCACCCAATGCTCTCACACAGCTGTCTGATCAGGGCTTTCTCCAGGACTCAGCACCCAGGTAGGCCTCAGACAGAGGGTGTTTGTCTACAATGTGTATGGTCTTAGGGCAATATCAGAAGAATAAAAATAGCACTCATGAGGCTTCACAGTATATTGGAGTGTGAAGTGCCAATTCATTTTCTGTTCCTGTAGTTGTCTTAAACTTATGCCTTTCCACAAAGAGCTGACAAGAGCAATCCATCAACTTGTTCCCCCCCTATATATTATAATAGGTTTGTCTTTTTTTTCCTGTTTGGTTTATTTTGTTCAAAGTTAGTTTGTTTTTTGAGTACTTATTTTTTAAACCTCAAACAGGCAAAGAAGAATCTCCCTTCCTGTAAATGAGGCACCTCAGTACAGAGTGGGGAACCACCATAAAAGTTGAAGGCATTGCTCAAGAGCTCCTTTATGGAGGTTGTATTTCCTTCTTCTAGACAAAAACCAAAATAAGTATAAACTTTGAGCAGCTTCTGGTTACTGATGAAAAGAGAGAGGTCAAATACCAAGCCCAGCCAGGGCTCTGATGATCCCAGGAGCCCACCCCAAGCTTGTTCTTTAGTTTTCATCAGTGGTGACTGGAACCTACCTGCCCAGGAGGGCTGTACTCATGGCTTGGTTATTACTCAAACCTCACCATTAGGTTTTCTTTTCACCTTTTGTGATATCTGACTGAATTCTTCGAGTACAATTTAAAGTCATTCTGTGGGAGTTTTGCCCATACAAGAGATGGATTTTTTTATCCCTATACCTGTTTTTTACAAAGTTGAAATTACCCAGCTTTCTTATACCCTCCATGCACTTCTCTAAACAGCCAGTTCCAGCTCACACACTTCTGACTGTTCTTCCTTTCTCCAATTATTTTACACATTTTTAATTTCACATAAAAATGCAGTTTTTCCATGCAGCTCAGAGCTGAATATCACAAGTTCAGCATCTGTGTTGCTTCCAATTGAATTATGTTCTGTTTTCCTCAAACCATTTCCCCAGTTTGTTCAGTCTTCTTTGAATTTTATTTCATGTGAAAGTTTAACTTAGGCTTATTTCTTTTCTCCTAGCAAAAATACTGAATAACACTGAAGCCAGGATGATAGATTTGTGTAGAACACTACCTCCTCTTTTAGCAGCAAAACACAAGTCTTTGAAGGATACAGCCTTTGCTGCCCTTGCATTTTTTCTCTTCTGTTGGAAAACCAGCACATTGGCATGTTGCTTTTCCTAAAACTATTTTAATTCCTGAGCTTTGCAAAGGTGGGCATCTTGCCATATTGCCGTGTCTGCTATGTGATTAAACCAGCTGAAACTTCTGATTCTTTGTGGTGCTGGAGCATAGGATTTTTTTAAGGGAAGTAGATTAGAAAGAAATAGGAAAATTACTGTAAAAAGCTCTTTTAGCAAAAATTCTGTGCTGGGACTAATATTTTTTCATGACTGTTACAATAAATGAGTACATGCCTGAGCCTAGAATTAATGTAGTTATAATTAAGCTGCTCTCAAAGTCATTAGATATTTTAAGCTGTTGAGCCATTTTCCAGCCCATTAACTTTATTTAGACATAATTATATTTTTTAACATGTTGGTCCAGAGAATGCTGTGATCATGATTATACATATGCCACAGTGCAGTAGACATACTGCACAATGATACATCTTTATTTTTGGGTTATTTGTATGACCCCAGATATCTCATGATGAGTTGTGGGGGATTCTTTTTGCGGGAAGAAGAGGATGGAGGAAGGGAGATGCTTTGAGGTGGTGGTAGGGTTTTGGTTTCCTTACTATTTACATTTTTCTCTGGAGTTTTCACACTCTTTTTCATGGCTGTTTTTGCTTCTTCAGTTGTTGCTTCTTCTCCTGTCATGACTATTGTAATTACACCCCAGCTCTCATTTCACAGTTGGCATCCTGCTAGCAAAAGATGATGATATTACATGGAATCATTCCAGAATCAAGAGAATTCCCTCTTTTGCTAAGTTTGTGAATCTGTTTAGTAATTTAAAGCTTCATTTATCCCTTGAGTTCTGGTGGTCTGACAAATATAAAACAAGAAGTAAGAAACTGGCCAAGTATTTCTTCCTGCACAGAGGTAACCCACAAACTTTCAGCCAGGAGTACCTTTGTTTGTTGGATGGAGATTGAATTGTGACTTTAAAATTCATGTGTCATGGCTTAGGGAATAGCTTCACATTTTGCCTTTTAGGAAGGTGCTGGGAAATCTCTGCTTATGAACAGGAGCCTCTGAGAAAAGTTTAGGTGCTTTGCTTGGAGAATTTCAGGGAGATAAAAATTTAGGGACAGTTTCATTAATTCCCCTTTTCTTCAAGAATATTTTTAGGAGAGAGGAATGTTCTCAGTTCTTATTGACACCATGCTCTGTTGCATAGATACCTCCATATTAATTAACAGGGCATCTCAAATCTGTGTTATATCCAATGATGTGCTTTTAAGTTTAAAGTGAGGCATCTTATCCAGAGCACGTCCAGGCAGTCTGATTCCCTAAAGGGGTAGTTTGGTACAGATTGACAGGATCCCCACAGGCTGATACTCAGAGCTGGAAATTGCTAGACAAAATAAAGATAGAAATGTTTAAAGAGTGCTTTTCTTTTGAGTCCTGAGGCATCTTACCCAGGACTTCAGAAAACTGATACCATTGCCCTGGAGTCTCTCTTGAATTAGGTCTGAGGAACTTAACACAGGGTTTGTGCAAGTGGTACAGGCAAAAAATATTTTCATCCCTAGAATGTAACAGCTTTTGCCCTAGAGATGAGAGCACTGGGTTTGATTCCTCCTTCAGTTTCAAGGGCTTTAAATCCTCCCACACAGTAGAATGCTGACAGTGGAAAAATACTAAAGAAGATGTAGGAACAAAGATCAAGACAATCCTAACCACAGGCCCTGATAGCTGCTCTTGATTGATCTTGTGAATCCTGTGTTATATTCGACCTGTCCTTACCAGAGGGCATTGCAGTCCTGATCTGTCCAGCTTTGCAACACAGGGCAATCCTGCAGTTAATGAATCTTGGGAATTTGGATCCCTAGAGACTATGGGAGGAATTTTCTCACAATTTCTCTTATCTTATATACTAATATTATTGAATATCACTTCCCTCTACTCTTCACTTAGATGCCATGTGAATGTGGTAGTTGTAGCTGGTATTGTTTTGATGTGATCTGAATAAGCCCACCAAAATGAGGAGAGAGAAGGTATTCTCTTGCAGAGGTTTTAAGCTCTAATCTAGGTGTCCTTACTCCAAGCCAACTTCTGGGCACAGTCAGCCTCCTAATGGGGATTAAAGTCAAACAAAGAAGCACCTTATGAATTCAGGCATTTTTTGCACTACAGAAGGGTAAGAAAAAGCTTTGGGAAATTAGGAATGGAACTGATGCACTTCCATTCTTAGCTCTTTGGTGAATTTCATTGTTTATGACTAAAGGGAAACAAATAATTTCAATTATAATGGTATTTTGAAGGAATGAAATTCACTAATGAAAAGTGGGTAAGCAACAATATTTAATTAATGGATTTAATTACTGCATCCAATCATTGTGTGTAATTAATCATTGTGTCTAACTAAGATAACATTAGCTATGAATAAGCTATGTTGGTTTGGATGGAAAACCATCTTTCCACTACCAGTCTCAAAGGGAGAATTTGCCATTACACATTGAATTGTCCTGTTCTCGGGATATTGAACTCCTCCTCTCATGTGAAGCAAGGAGGCATGCTTGGAGGGCTGAGATAAAGTTTCAGCTGCAGTTCCATAGTGCTTGTGCTGCTTTAAATCTTTGTAGCTGTCTTGTTTGTGGATTATAACTTTATTTTGCTGTGCCAATTTCAGTGCTAGGCAGCAGTGGTAGGCACATAACTCTCCCAGGAGTAGGGAGTCTGGATTAAGTACCTGAGAGCAAGGTGTTGTATACAGGAAAAGTACCTACAAATTTCAGTAGTGCACTGTATTTTGCATTTCTTTCTGATCTTTCTAATTTTCTATATTGTACCATTGCTCCTATAAATACAAGTAATATTTTCTGAAGGTTTTTTTTTATATTAGCATAGGAAATATGTGCCCATGCTGCAGACCACCAACACTATATAGACTACATAGAGTGATTGTGTTGTGTGATTGTCACAGGTGGATCATGCACTTCACTCTCAAGAGATTAGCAACAATGTCTTGCATTGATAGAAGACAGTGACATAACAGTGGAAAGTGTGACAGTGGTTTAACAGGATTTGTTGGTAAGGTACACTGGAGTATTTACTGCATAGAGGACAGGGTCAAAATGGACAGTGATACCTCCCTGTTGAATAGTGAGGTTCAGAAAGCACTTTATTAAAGCACCTTTTGAAATGCAATCTAAATTCCTTAGAAGGGGATTTAGGTGCTGCTGGATTCAGACTCAGTCCCAGACTTGGTCAATGGTTTATGTCTAAAGGATTCTGTAAGTGCAATCAATGTTTTATATCACTTAGCTGAAAGAGCAAAGTGTATCCTTATTCCAAATTCGCTTACTGAATGAGGATTCTCCTACCTCAAGAACTAACCTTGAGAGCTGTCCCTACTCAAGGGGAGATCCTGGTGTGCAAGCCTGCTGCCATGCATTAAAGCTCAGTCATCTCATGGCTACTTGCTGTTTATGGAGTAATATGGTTTTACTCAAATGTTCCCAGGTAAATAGCATGCTTTGAAACCAGGAGGTATGAAGAGTGCTGAAAAGGCTATGGTTCATTACTCCTGACTTATCTTTGAGCAAACAAAGAAAAAGGAAAAAATTTCCAATGATTCATCATAATAATTGGAACTAATAAAATTGGTTTGTCACTTATTTCTAGAACAACTTGTAGTTTTCACTTACAGACCTGCAAGTATAATACCAATATTTTGGTGCATTACATTGTTTATAATAGTTTATTGATTTTTAAAAATATCTAAAGGATTTCTTATGTTGAATTCTTAGGGAAATAAATGAACAGTTCTCATTATATTGTACATCTCAGCTTTTCTTCTCTGATTTGTTGCCCAAAGAAATGCAAAACTTCTTTTTGAAAGTAATTTGCAGGAACACAATGCACAAAACATCCATTAAGAGTCACAGTAGTGACCAGAGCCAAATTGGAAGAAGAGCATTGCTGTTACTGTGCATGTGCAAACTTGATGTGTGATGAGAATAAACACAAACACGCAATTTCAGTGAGTGACTTTATTTGCAGAGGAATAGTCAAAGCACTAAAATCACATTTCATTCCCTTGTATTTGCAGTTTGGAGAGAACAAACATTATCTCTCAGCCTTTATAGTCAACTGGACTTTAAGAACCGCTACCAATATTGATTTGAACATAAGGTTGGAGATACAACCAAGCTTATTTTTCTTTTAAGTACACAGGGAGAATTAATAACACAGGCACTGGCTGGCTCTTGGTGGTGAGGGAAGCAGAGGGCAGGCAGAAAACATGACCATCCAGTCACTACCAGCTCAGATATATTGAATACTGACAACTGTATATTTGGGTCTTGTGTTTCTATGCTGCTTCTAAAATTAAAGTTAAATTTCCACCTGAAGGGTTAATTCTCTACTGCTGCCCTGAAGATGCATAGACATCAAAGGTTCTGGTCAATCAACTTTCAGGAGGTTGAGGAAGAAATTTTGTTGACACTTATATGATGTATGAACTCCTCCAAATTTTCATTTTATGTTATTTGTATACTTTTGTCTCTGGGCACTTGCATCAAGTCTTCCTCAGTGGGGAAAGCTACAGTGCCTCCAGGATTTTGGTTGCTTAGTAATCCAGAGGACTTGCTTAACAGTGTGTTGGAGCCCTCTCGATGGCCGTAGTTTTTCTCTCTCTGAAAAAGGAGGGTAAGGAGAGATGGTTAGCAGTCAGATCTTGGCCTAATAGGAAGATTTCACCCAGCAGGAGCACAAATATAGACCTGGAAACCTGAATGCATTCCATGATCAAGCACATAAATAATGTCATGGGGCTGAGGAACATCTCATGTTAGCCCATGAGATGTTCACAGACAAGGCAGCAAGAAGCCTTCAGGGATTAGTCCCTTGTGCCATGGGACTTTGTGAGAGAGCCATTGTTCCTCACTCTCAGAAGACACTGACACCATCTTTCTCCTTCCAATGCTGTGCCTTCCCACTGGCAGAGTGTAACTCCTTTTGGACAGGCAACAGCTGCAGGGAGTCACCTCCAGCCTGGTTTGAGAATCCCCCACCAGCATCTTTATGGGATCTGTCTCATAGGTTAACAACTATGTATTCCAACTGAAAGACAGAATAAGTGAGCACAGTTATAATTTCTCTTATATACTGTTAGTAAGTAAGGCTAATAGGTTTTTGTTGTTTGGATTTCTCACTCCCCCAGATTCAGCCACACCGACTCAGCTAAAAATTACAGTTTAATTTATTTTAAATAGAGAAGTTCTGTTTTCAATTATTTTCTGTCACCTCCCAAAAGACTCCTATCTTGGTATTTATTTTTCAGTTGGAGATTACTTTTACTATCCTTGGATCATTTATTAGCTGGTGATGGTTCTTGCTGACTTGGTGGAAAGATTGCTGAGGAAAGCTAATATACTAACCCTCCTACTGTATTAAGGACTTCATGTTAGTTTTTCTGGAAGTAAGGGAAAGAAGTTTTTCCTTTCACATTTCATCAGAGATCAAAACGGAATCATTTATTTCATCCTGAAATTGAAAGCAACATCTCTTAGAGAAAATTTACATGGAAAAAAAACCTGTAGTGTGTTCTGTGTTGTTACCCTAAAACCCAGCACACTAAATCAACTCTTCATTTTCATATCTGTTACCTAAGGAATGTTACCTGAATATATCTGACTGACATTTTGCTAAGCCAGTCAGGCACTCCTGTGGTCCTTTAATTATTGCGTCAGCCTGGTGAATGAATACATGTTGCTTATTTGTTGAGGTATGTACTGAAGGAAATGTAATAAAATACCTGAGCCACTCTGATCTCAAAATAAATTGAGAATATAATTCCCATTGTTTTAGCAAGTTTGAATTTTATTTTTTGTGGACCTTAAGTACTTTATAGCACAGTTACACATATAGCAAACTGTTGCTTCCAGAATCAGTAGCTTTTGCTCTCCTAGTATGTCATGTATGTACACTGGGATATTACCTTATAGTTTGATGGACCTATTTGTATTTCAGCTAAAAGCTGAAAGCTCTGCCTCATAAAGGAAGAGATCCTTCAGTTTTCCTTCAGTCCCAGCTTCTTCCACTTTTCCCATTTTTTCCTCTTTACATAAGTGTAAAAAAAAAAAAAAAGCAACAGCTAAACAAGAAACTACTAAGGAAGTTTTAAGAACTTAATTTGATTTTTTTTGCTAATATGTTCTCTGTATTTCCTCTGATAACTTTTATATAGCTTAGCCTATGGACTTTGATGGAGTCTTGTGTTCTGTCCTTTCTGTTGCTGGAATTTGTGCTGGAAGGAGTCTCACTACTGTCCAATACAGATTTTCAATAGAACCCTGACAGCCTGACTTGTCTCAAATTCAGAGTCACAAGTGGAGCTGCTTGAGTGTTGTAAATGGGCTGTAAAAGGAATTACTCATTTTCTCTCTCCCTCAGTGATGTGCAAGCATAATTAATATCTGTAAAGCTTTCTCAGTAGGGTTTTCGTTGCTTAGAAGTCCTCAGCAATCACACATTCTCATGTTCACAGACTGCAGGAATAGAATTTCTGGATTAGAGTGGTTTTAATATTAAAGTCATTTGTGAATACAAATATTAAAGCATATGTGCATACATATGTCTTCTTAGGGGTTACCATCTGCCCATGGCACATACATGATAGCTGGCATTTTTTAGGAAAAGTGGAATAATCCCATTTTTGAAATAAAATAACATATATTATAAAGTAGATATTCTGGCTCAACTGGCATCCTCTGACTAGCTATGAAGACACTAAATGTGTGTAGTTTGTCTCCTTTCTAATACATTATTCTTTTCGGTGTAATTTAATGAGAGGCAATTGTTTGCTGTTTGTCTCTATAAAATCCCTCAAGGATGTTGATCTGATGTGTGATAATGAACAAATATTTTTTAATGTCTTGTATTAGTGTTCTACAGGGTCATATCACAGAAGGTGATTTCCAAGTATGATATTCTTGTTGAATAACCAGTGAAGACAGAAGCTAAAAAGCTACATTATACAGGGGGGTTTTTTGTTGCATTTTGGTTTTTTGCTGTTTGGTTGGGTTGTTTTTTTTTTCACCTGAGCTATGAGCTGTTGCACTTGCTTTCGGAGGAAATATTCACAGCTGTTATGCATATCTGTCATATAGAATAGCTGCAAGAAACTGTATTGGAAGCAGAGAGCACTTACTACTAAACTAGATGAAGCATTTGAAAGTACTGATAGGTGATCAACATAGATAAAACATAATGTTATTGCTCCATCTTCCTCCACAAAGAATCACAGCAACCCAGGAGAGTTACAGGATGCTTTTCCTTGGGTATGGCTGAGGGGGAGTTGCTTTTCTTTGAGGCAAACCTTGCAGTGTTGTGCCTTGTACTGTCAGATAGAAAGGTGTGGGTAACACACCAGTGTTTTGGCTACTGCTGAGCAGTGCTTGTGCAGCATCAGTAGTCTCTCCCAACCTTTCCTCCTTTCCAGGAGGCTGGGGGTGGGCAAGATCTTGGGAGGGAACATAGCCAGGAGAGCTGACCAAAACTGACCAAAGGGATATTCCATGCCATGTGATGTCTTCTCAGCAGAAAAAGCTAAGAGAAAGGAGGAGGAGGATGGGGGTCATTCAGTATTTTCTTCTGAAACCCTGCTTCCTGGGAAGTGGCTGGGCATTTATCTACTGATGGGAAGTAGAAAATTAATATTTTGTTTACCTTTGCTTCTGCATCTGGCCTTTGATTTTGCTTTATTAAACTGTCTTTATCTCAACTCATCAGCTTTTTGCATTTTATTTTCCTCTTCCTCTGTCCTGCTGAGAAGAGTGATAAAACAGGTTGGTGGGGACCTGGCATCCTACCTAGGTTGAACAACCAGAGTCCTTAAATAAGGCATTTTTAAGTAGCTCTTCTAGTGTGTCCAACTGCCAGAAGGGACTGAATGCCAGGTTTCTTTCAGCTGGAATAGAAAAATTTGTGTCTAAACCCCTGAAGCAGCTTCTGCTTGGAGAAATCATATTGCTGTCTCTAAAATCTTGTGAATTAGGGAAAACATTAATGAAAAAGCAAGGGATTTAAATAGTGTTCCATCACTCACTGTAACAAATGTTACTAGCAAGCCAAGTCCTGTACATGCCCGTGCAGTTTTAGTGCAGCCTGTTCTGACATCCGTGGTAACAAACTGTTCCAATGGGACAAGGACCTAATAAAACCGCATTATCAACATATCATTATCAACAGTTTTTTGTTTGCAACACCTGCAAGAGCTTCAGGTTGTGCCCCAAGACCTAGGAACACTCACAGGGAGACAGAGCCTTACTTTGTCTGAGTGTGCAGGATTCAGCCAGCCATGGACCTGTAGTTTCTACTGGCTTGTGAAAATTGTGAAAATTTTGTATGTTTCAGCTTTTTTGTTGCTTGTTTACATTTGATTGAAACTAATCTGTGAGTTCATAAATCAGTGGGAAAGGTGATCACAGAACCTAGTTGGAAAACCTAACACTAGCCCCATAAAGTCCTCACCTATTCTGTGTCTCAGTAATGCTGTATTCCCCATTAGTAGTTTCAAAGAAAACATCTGGGTTCTCCCATGTTTCCTCCAGCATTTGTATGTCTTTATAACACAGATGTGAACTGCCTTATCTGTTCTCAGCTTAATCAGAGATCTGACCTTATATAGAGTGTTTATCCACAAATTCAGAGAGTTCATCAAGGTGCTTAAGTATGTGCTTGTATTAAGAAGCTAAGTAGCCCTGCTGACTCCAGTTGTGCATACTTTAGAACCTTGATGAGGAAGTTTCCAAACATGTGAATAAAGATCTGGTGCTTTCCCAAAGTAAATGAAGGGATGAGCTGAGACATACAAAGAATTAAAACAAAGAAGGGGGGGAATAAAAAGCTGGGTGTACTGAAAAGAGAAATTTTGCAGTGAAGGTAGCTGGGAATAATTAAGTGTTTTTTCTAAGTTCATTAGCACAACTTAGATGAATGCTGAGAGCCATGGCAAAAGTGTAGTGGCAAGTTAAAATCAGTGGCTGAAACTGTTAGTGCCCCTCATCAGCTGCCCTGCACTGCAGTCTCGCCCCGCGGCCACTGGAGCTGACGGGTGCTGGCTAGCCGCTCCTGGAGTGACTGGTGGAGACCACGAATCCCGCCACTCCCAGATCCTCTGCGAGAACCCCTGAGTCGTGGCTCCGTCTGCGGCGTGGTGACGCAGGCCAGAGCAGGACTGCGAAGCACTGGGGAGAAGGAAGGAAGGAGTGGACACACGTACGGATGCCAAGGCGCTTCATTGACCCAGCCGGGGCCAGTAACGGTGTCAAGAAAAACCGTTAGGGAGGCACTGATAAAGGGGAAGGGTGTAACAGGAGGAGGAGACACGAGGGACCAATGAACGAATCCCAGGGGAGGAGCGAGGGACACAACTGAACCAATGGGAATGGCCCAGGGGAGGGAAAAGGCTCAGGGGACAAATAATATGTTAGGTAAGGGAAGATTGAGGTAGAAATTTCTAGAAATGAAAGGGGGTTGGTTACAATGAAGGACAGGTAACTGGTGGAAGGAACGAACCATTATGAGGGAGAACATGGGGGGAACCGAGGGTCAAACCAAATTCTTAACTTATAAAAAATAACCAAATTTACAATAAACCCATACAGGACACACAATGTTACATCTCCCCCTTTTTTGTTTTAAAAAGGAGAGGGGGACACTGTAAAAAGGGACAGAGTCCAGTTCATGGAGAGGGTGCTGTAAAAGGTGTAAAGTCCAGTCCTTTATACTCTGGTGCTCTCTGCCTTTTGGCCCTCCCACCATCTATCATTCTTTGCAACACCAGCAGCAAAGGTGATCTTGCATGCTGAGGAAGGCTTTGTGGCTTTGCTACAAGACATTGAAGCACATGGATGGCAGGAAACGAATGACAGCAAAATAACTTATGCTCTTCATGAAGGACAGCATCCACAATTGCGAGGAGCATTGTGGGTGCCTGAAATGAAATGAGAACAGACCACATAATGAATACTAAGACAGACATAACAGTGGGATTTCTCTGAGGGGGAGGCAAGCAAATAAAAGAGATAATATCACGAGTTTCTTCCCCTCCTGCGGCGTTTTCTATTCTGTGCAAACGTGTGGTCATTGGGGTCTTCCTGGCCGTGGGGGGTTACCGCTTGAGGTGCGCTAACGGACTCTGTTGGTGTATAGGGTTTGATTAGTTTCTTAGGGACCCATCTGACACCTGAGGGCGTGGACACGCAGGCGTATCCACAACTCCAAGTGATAAGCTGGAATGGACCCTGGATTTCTCCAAAGTCTGGGTCCCTAATAAGGACAGGTGGCTTTTCTTTGAAACGCGTGTGTTGTTGCTGGTGGAAGTGTCTCAGGACTGGCAGCTCCAGTCTGTCGAAAGAACAGTTCAAAAAATTGATAGTTAAGAGCACTTTACAAAGTCTGAGATGTGGGGACAGAGCTTGGACATCTCCCCGTTGGCGGGCGAGGACTTGCTTTAAAGTTTGGTGAGTGTGTTCTATTACAGCCTGACCAGTGGGGGAGTGTGGTGTTCCCATCTGATGTTGTACCCCTCATTCCTGCAAAAACTCACCAAACGCCTTGGAGGTATAAGCTGGGCCATTATCTGTTTTGATGGTAGATGGGATCCCCAAAACTGCAAAGGCATGAATCAGATGTTTTTGTGCATCTGCTGCTTTTTCCCCAGTGTGGGCTGAGGCAAAGACTTTCCCTGAGAAGGTGTCCACAGATATGTGGACATATTTGAACCACCCAAATTCAGACGCCTGGGTGACATCTGTTTGCCAGACTTCGCAGCTGCGGAGTCCTCTAGGGTTCACCCTGGAACCCAATGATGGTAGACCCGTCTTCTGGCAATTTGGGTAGGTCGCCACAATCGCATTGGCTTGGTCTCGCCACAGGTGAAATTGGCAGACCAGCCCTGGGGCATTCTGATGAAATTGCTGATGGCTTAATTTGGCCTGCTGGTAAATGGTAGGTAGGCCAGCCAGCTGCAGGGGTGCAGCTAGGATGTCTGCCCTGCAGTTTCCCTCGGCAATAAACCAAGGGAGGTCGGTGTGTGATCTTACATGCATTACAAAGAAGGGTTGCTCTCAGTGGGAAACCAGGTGTATTAAACATGAGAGCAAACATAATAGATGGCAGGATTGGAAACTTCTTTGAGCACTGCATGTTCTGCCTGGGACACTACGCCTGCTGCATAGGCCAAATCGGTTATTAGATTAAAAGGCTGTGAAAACTTCTCAAAGGCCTTGACAACTGCATCTAACTCAGCAACTTGTGGAGAACCCTCCACAATCTGCACATCGGCTTCCCACTGCTGAGTCTGAGGGTCCTTCCAAGTAATGACTGACCTGTGGGATCCTCCAGATGTGTCTGTAAAAACTGTCAGGGCTTTGAGTGGATGGCGACTTTGAATCTCTTTTGGAATTAAATTAAATTCAACATTAAACAATTTGTGGCCTGGATGGTCAATTGAAATTTGACCAGTGTAGCTGTCTAGGGCGAACTGCAAATCCTCATTAGACCGGTATAAATTTTCCACAGTGTCCAAAGATATCCTCCCTGTGGATGTTTGGACAGGGAGGTGAATGCATGCAAAATCGCACCCCACCAACACATGCAGGCGAGCCCTAGCCCTTGTGATCAGCTGAGCCATCATCTCTTGTCGCTTGGTGATGCTCTTGGACAGCTGGTGACCAAGGAACACCCGCTCTATAATTAAGAGGGGGTCCTTTTGGTCTGTGTCTCATTGAAAAATCAACCCGTAAAGATGCAGTAGTCTACCCAGAATGATGAAGCTGAAGGGCAGATCCTCACAACACCGGTGGGCGTGTCGACTTGCAATGATGGATTGGACCTTCTTGAGTGCTGCCCTGGCCTCCGGAGTCAGGGACCTTGGGGAATCCAGGTTCTCCCCTGCTTTTAACAAGTTGAAGAGAGGGGATAAATCTCTTGTGGTGAGCCCCAACCAGGGCCTGATCCATTTAGGGATCCACAGAGCTGGTGCAGGTCTCTTAGGGTTTTTGGGTTAGTGTAAATTAGGGTTTTTTGGGGTGTAATGGTAACGGTGGGTGATCTCAAGGCCCAGATACTTCCAAGGTGGCAGGCGTTTGGACTTTCTCTGTTTGCAACTCAAATCCCACCACCGACAAGGCTGTAATAGTGTCCTCTAAGGTGCATGCAAGCATGTCGTTGTCAGGAGCACAATAAGGATATCATCCATGTAATGATATATTATGCTTTTTTTCTCCCTTGTGCACACAGGGGACAGAACCCTAGCAACATACCACTGGCAGATAGTGGGGCTGTTTTTCATTCCCTGAGGAAGAACGCACCAGTGGTAGCGCTTCATGGGAGTTCCTCTGTTAATGGAGGGCACAGAGAAAGCAAACCATAGTGCATCTGGGTGAAGGGGAATATGAAAGAAACAGTCTTTGATGTCAATAACTGCCAATTTCCAATTTTGTGGGAGCATAGATGGGGAAGGCATTCCTGCTTGGAGGGAACCCATGTCTTCAATGACATTATTGATTCTTCTCAGATCGTGGAGAAGGTGCCACCTGTCACCTCCACGCTTCCAGATAACAAAAACAGGAGAGTTCCAGGGGCTGTTGCTTTCCACTATGTGGCCTTTGGCCAGTTCCTCTTCCACAATCTGAGTGAGCGCCTTTAATTTTTGTTTGTTCAGCGGCCACTGCTCTACCCAGACTGGTTTATCTGTAAGCCAATTCAGTTTTAGAGTAGGGCGCTCCCCAGTGGCCACGCCTAAAAATGCTGAGGAGCGAGCAAGTCCAATTTCGCCCCGCATTGTGACATGGCATCTCTGCCCCACAGGGTAAACTTAGAATTCAAAACAAATGGGTGTACAGACGCCAATTGCCCATTCGGCCCCATAATTTGCACTATGCTCTTTGATCTGTGTGCCAGTTGGAAACCCCCAACTCCCAGTACTGAGCTCACATTTTGCAGCTCCCATTGTGACGGCCATTTGTGTGGAGGAATGACCATCACGTCTGCTCCCATGTCCATCATCCCCTGAAGTTGAATAGATTGGCCCCCGCTCTTAAGGCCACACCACATGAGGGGCTTTTCCTCTCCTAGCACCTCAGTGTAAAAGACAGAAAGGTCCAGGTCATCACACATAAAACGTGGTGTAGGGATAGCTTGTGCAATGATCTGGCCTTCCGGCAGGGAGGGGGGGTGGACTCAGTGCGTCATGAGGGTGAAGCGCTCTGGGTTGAGTGTGAGGACTGCTGGAATGAATTCAACCCCCAAGAGAGTGTACTTAGTGTCCCCGACAACGAGATACTTGCAATCAACGGATGGAATGCGTCTGTAGGTCTCTGCCTGTTGAATATGTGGGAGAAGTCCAGGCTCCGCGCCAATCTCAAGCCAGTCCTGATTGGAATAAACGATAGAGTGAGTTAGTCTGAGTCTGTAAGGTTCACAACAATCTGAGGTGGTTAATTGGCAAACATTATTATGATTAGCTGACCCCCCTCAGACTATCCTATTTATATAATCATGCAGGGCTGCACGCCGCGTGTTCAGTTTTTTTACCGTGGTGAATAGAATGTTCGCCCCCTTGTCCTCCCCTTCTATCTCCCCCTGCACTCGGGGGAGCCCTCCCAAGGAAAGGGCAGCGGTAAATCAGATAATTGTCGTGCCCGCAGTGGAAGCAACAATGCCGCGGCGACATCAGTGTGCTTGCAGCTTGTGGAGCAAAGCTGGGTCTTGCTGGGGCTGAGAAGGCTGTGGCCATCACTCTTTCGGGTGGCGGATTTGCTCTAAAGATGTCTTCAATGATGAGCATGGTTTTCCCCATGCACTCTTTGATAACTTGAGTGAGTGTGGGCGGTGGTGACACGGGAAGAGTGAGGATGACCCTCCTGCAGGTGTCATTGTCATTGGTGGTTACAGTATCTAGAATGAGCTGCTCTTGTAGCTGAGGGCTGTCTACCCTTTTCTCAACTGCAGCTCTTACCCTGTCAACAAAATCTATAAATGGTTCAGAAAGAGATTGTTTAATGGCAATGTAAGGCACTGCAGGTTCTTTGGAAGGCATTCCAAAGAAAGCTCATTTGGCCGTACCGTCACCAAATCCAGGACTTCTCGGGGAATTTTTGCCGCTTGCGTTTGCGCAGAACTCCACTCCCCCTCACCCATAAGGTGATCTATTGTAATTGGGTGGCCCTCAACATCCGCAGCATAGTCCTCACTTTTTTGGATCTCTGTGAGGAGGTCCCCTGCAAACCTCCTCCAAGTCCTCTCCCACAGTTGATACTCAGCTGGAGTGAGCAGACAACTAAGGAGGCATTTAATATCTTCAGGCACTAATGTTCTTTTAAATGTTGTCTTTAAAATGCTCTGAAAAAACTCACTTTTTGAGCCAAATTCTAGTTTGGATTTGCAGAGATCCAGATATTATCATAAGAAAGTGGCTTATACCGTGGGTGTGTCCCGTTTCTATTATACGTAACTGGAGCAAGGAAAAAAGGCTCTGCTTTACTTAAATCATCCTGCTTTCCAGGCCCGCCCCCCCGGCTGCTGCATCACTGTGGGAACCAGAAAGCGGGGCGTGGGAAACAGGAACCGAGGGGGTGGCACCCCGAGGGTGAGGGGCGGAACTCTGAGCGGAGGCCGTGTGGAGCAAGGGCAGAGCAGATGGTAATGCCGTGGGAAAAGGGGAGGGGTCAGGTGACGTGGGAGGAGGCATTGCGTAATCATATGTTGGAGGAGAAAATACAAACGCCTCAGAGGAAGAGGAGGGGAAAGAGGCGGGGTTAGGAGGCAGGGCAGGACGGAAGGGATTGTGGGAAGGAGACACTTCTGCCACAAGGTGGCAGCCATTTTGTGGCGTGGGCATGGTTGCCACGTGGCAGTGGCCATTTTGCGATGACGAAGAGGGAGAAGAACACTCAGCCACGCAGTGGCAGCCATTTTGTAGCATGGGAGCGGCTGCTATGAGATGGCAACTATCTTGTGGTATGTCTTGGGATTGCGCGAGGAAGGTCCCAGGTCCTCTGCGAGAACCCCTGGGTAGTGGCTCCGTCTGCGGCGTGGTGACGCAGGCCAGAGCAGGACTGCGAAGCACTGGGGAGAAGGAAGGAAGGAGTGGACACGCGTATGGATGCCAAGGCGCTTCATTGACCCAGGCGGGGCCAGTAATGGTGTCAAGAAAAAACGTTAGGGAGGCACTGATAAAGGGGAAGGGTGTAACAGGAGGAGACACGAGGGACCAATGAACGAATCCCAGGGGAAAAGCAAGGGACACAACTGAACCAATGGGAATGGCCCAGGGGAGGGAAAAGGCTCAGGGGACAAATAATATGTTAGGTAAGGGAAGATTGAGGTAGAAATTTCTAGAAATGAAAGGGGGTTGGTTACAATGAAGGACAGGTAACTGGTGGAAGGAACGAACCATTATGAGGGAGAACATGGGGGGAACCGAGGGTCAAACCAAATTCTTAACTTATAAAAAATAACCAAATTTACAATAAACCCATACAGGACACACAATGCTACACTGCACCTTTAATGCCCAGAGTTAAGGCAGCCTGATCCACCTCTGAATCAGCTCTTCACCAATTAACTTCTGATCCCAGTATTGTAAACTGAATCTAAATCAGGGACAGAAGTGGTAATAGGAGCATCAAAATGATTCAAAACTGGTAGTGAGCTTTATTTTCTATTTTATAAAAAATTATTGCCATTCACAGTCTAGGATTGATTGTACTTTGACGGCGAAACATATAATCCCATTGCCTTTTGATTAAGTGCCTTGCAAACCTCCCTGTCTTCAGTGGGGCTTCATTTCTGAAACTAATGGCAGCATTAATCTTGGAGAGATGATTCGCAGAGCAAGATACTGCTCAGCATGAACAAGGTTGTGCATTAAGGGAAAGCTGGTTCTACAGGGGGGTTAGGCTTAGCTCCCTCTGTGATTAATCATCTTCCTCCCAGCTGCTGCTCTGATTTTTTTTCTTTAATACACTCCAAATGCAAACAAGGGCACAAACCTACCTGTGGCTAAAACTAGCTCACAGCTGTCAAAGTTGTTTTTTAAATATGAAAACAGACATGAATCAGACATCATTTTTAATCAGAGGTATTCCTACTTTTATTTATCTCAGTATTGTTCAATCCTTGTTGTGTTAGGTAATCAACTCTTTAACAGGCCAAATCCATTCCTTATTCACATAGGCAATGGGCTGTTTTCCTTACCTCATTGAACATTCTCAGCATAGCACTTATACATCTAGAATTAGCAAAAAAGATTTAGGCAAATAACACATAAAACACTACTCCGCTGCACGTTCCCACTCTCATTTTCTCCTGCAGTCAGTTACAAGGCCAAATAGCAGAAAACAAGATGGATGTTTTCACTTAAAATATTCTAGAAGGGTTTACTGGAAATCATTCTGAAAATAAACTGAAGTACGGAGTGCAAGGAAACACAGCCAGAAATGTGGCTGTTGTTGAGACCAAGTAGGAAACAAAGGAAAACATCATTGTAAAGTCTTACAAGAGAAGAGGTTAGCAGTAGGGTCTCAGAGGGAGATCTCCTTTTTAATGGATCCATAAATTACCTGGAAAGGGAGATGGATAATGAGGTTAGACAATTTGTGTATGCTACAAAATTATTCAGGCTTATTAAAAAAAGAAATCACAGAAAGTTATGGAAAGTTGTCATGACAGTTTTGGATGGATAATGTATAGCTATTAAATGATCAGTGGCCCAGAGAAAATAAATGATTACTCTGTGTTTCTTTTAATGTAAGAACTCAGAAGCATCAAGTGAAACAATTGAGAGACAGGTTTTCAACAGATAGGTTGACTTTCCTTTATAAAATTTGATTTTTAAACTCTGTCCCAGGTGTTCTGGAGACTAAAAATATGAATGGTTCAAAGAGTGCTTAGCCATGCATCTAGACATCGTGAAAAAGAACATCAAGAGTTATTAAACATCAAAACAATGATATAAAAATAGGTAGCTCTAGGGAATTTCTCTCCCAGCAGAAGACACTCTCCTAAAATACAGAAAACTTGCAGTCCACTGGAAAGAAGAAACCATTTGTTAGGAAAAAGAAGGAGCTTGCTACCCTTTTTCACAAATTACTCTTCTTTCCTTTTTTTACATTTTGTGTTTT
The DNA here is from genome assembly GCF_012460135.2 of Molothrus ater. NCBI lineage: Eukaryota > Metazoa > Chordata > Aves > Passeriformes > Icteridae > Molothrus > Molothrus ater. Next base: position 33,033,457 of record NC_050479.2, read on the forward strand.
ACATTTCCCTTCCTTATGGTTATTCCAGTGGTCTTTCAAACAGGGAGATGCTAATCTGCCATCAGGAGCTGACTGTATTCCCTTTATTGCCTGTTGTAAACCAAATGTCTTGGTATCATCAGAATTGAGACAGCAAAGCAAATGTCATTCAATGGTGAGAGAAGAATCTGATTGCCATTAACTTTAATAGGATGATCATCCCAGGGACAGCCAATGTAGTATCTGAGGAGTACAATTAATTAATAATAATGTCTAAAGGGCAGAAACTTCTTTTGATCTGCAAAACACTAAAATTTCCTGGCAAAACATCCAGCCAGTATTTTGTATCAGAGGTAACCTGTAGTGAAAGTCTTTTCAAAAAAAAGGCAAATGTGATGTAACACCAAAACTGGTCACTGAGTTTGGTGTTATAGGAAGAAATTCAGATGAATAATACATAAAGTTTGAAGTGTGCAAACAAGAAAATCTACACTCTTATGTTGCAATGACATCTCTCAGACTCATGGAGTTAGATGTTCCTGATGACTTATTGTAGGAGACAGGCTGTACCTCCTTCTCTTCTCAAGAAGCATTTTTACTGTGTTTGTGGTTATCCAGTCTATCATAAGGCTTTTGGAACCTCTGCTGATGCCTGGAATTGTTTCTTTTGATGGGCTGCTGCTCTTAAGATACTGCATGTTCTTTGTTTAATCACTGTGGTAAGCAGTTTTATCATTCAGCTGAATTGCTCTCTTAGCTTTAAAAAACATTGATTACAGGGTATGCAGTGACAGCACTCTTTTTTTAGACTTTAAAGCTGCAGACGAGCCCACTCAAGTATCTGGCTTCTTCTTTAACCTTTTCCTGCTAAAATAAGCAATGAACAAATGCATCGCATCCTGTGGCCTACTCTATTTAATATAAAACTTAGAGAAATACCCTGTGAGTTCTCAGCCCTTTTCTATGATTAGTTCTCATCCTTCAGGTGAGTTTGATGAGCTGTGACACTCTGCCATGGGTACAGTATGTGTACTGCTGCTGGCTTGTATTTCCAGTGCAAGGAGAGAAGAAGGAACGTGGCAGGCCCCAAGTGCTGTGGGGTCTATCCGTGTAGTGCCAAGAGGTGGGCCAGCCCAAACACTACATGAGAAGGAAGCATTAGAAAACAAGCCAGGTAATGATTTCAAAACATCCTTGAGATTATGGTGACTTGCTGAAAGAGCTTGTAACTACAGTGGGAAGGTGAAATTCAGTCAATCATTTGCTATTAATTATTCACTGAGCTCTCATCTCCACTTAGTGGGAAATTGAACTAAACCTAGTGACCTTTGGAACAATTTCATTAATGCTTAACTGCTTTGCAAAACAGTTTGAAACCTGATTTACTGGAGTAATATTCTCTGTTCTTGTTTAAGAAGTGTCTCTGAGGTCTTTTTTTAATAAAGTGTTACAGAGCTCTTGGAGCTAAAACCGCAACACACAGTATGTGAAGAACTTTCACAGGGAACATTTAGAGTAATTGTGTCATGTAGTTGTGTTTATAGAAAGTTGTCATTTGATTGCAGTGGTTGTCACTAGACTTTTGTTTATAATCTCCCTTGGGAAAGATGAAAATGTAATTCTTAAGTAGGAATATTCCACACAGTTTGCAGCAAGGCTATCTCTGCAAGGGGTATTTGTGGTCATAATGGGTGAGTTCCCAGGTTTGCTTCCAAAATATTATGTGCCAGATATGTTTTGAAATAGAAGTGCCCCACAAATTCAAACACAGGAAAGCATGAACTAGTCTGGTACATAATAGAACAACAAAAAGTCAAGGTGTACTCTGTCATTTCCATCACCAGCCTCTAAAGTTAATAGATGGTGCAAATTAAGACTTTTAGCAGGAACCATCAAAATCACAGATTAAGAAATTTTGCCTTGTTTAGGATGGTCTGCTCTATATTATTTCAGTTTTATGCTCCAGTGATTAAAATTGGCAGGGTTAAACTGGTACCAAAATAAAATTATCACAATAAATGCACAAATGAGGCTCAAAACTGAGTAAAATTTCTGTACTGATATATAATTGTTTTGAAAGTGTATCAGTTAAATCTGCTTAAGGACACTAAAGTGTATCAGTTAAATCTGCTTAAGGTCTCAGGAAGAGACCTTGCAGGCCAAGTAATATCAACTGTAGTTTATGAGACACAAAATAGTTAAAAATGAGCCTGCAGAACCACTGAATACTGGAGATTAAAAGGTAAATAATTCCTGAAGTATTATTAGAGCTTTGTTTATGTTTTGCCACCATTTTTCCAGTTACCATGGCAACTCTGACTGTTTGCCAGAGCCCTGTAAGGCATTTTTTACTTTGGCAAATACAAAACCTGGTAAGCTGGCTGCAGGGATGCTGGCAGACTGGGACAAGCTGTTTAATTGCCTGAATGTCCCTCCAGAGATTAGCAACTAGAGTGGCACCAGTCAGTCATCCTTGCCTTGGCTGTGATTACTTCACATCTCTTATGAAATGGGAGTTATTCCTAAGATATTTTGTTCAGGAAAGAAAGGCTTCACTGCAGAGATAGAAAGGGGAAAAATATTTTCTTTAACAAAGTCATAGTTTTCTTGACATTTTTCTCCATTGCAATTTCCTATCATTTTAATACTCAAACAGTAAATTCTAGGTAAGAATAAAAAAGATTGCAAGAAAAAAATAGGAGTAAAAATTTTTCTCCAGCTACTTATGAGAGAATACTTCAGAAATTAAGTTTATTCAAATGACAAAGATCTGCTAGTGGAAAGCCTCTGTTAGCCACTCTCCAAACAAATAATCTCCTTTGACTCAGCATCTTATGAATTGTGTTATAAATGACAAACCTTTTCTTCTTCCTGGAATCACCTTATATTAACAGTAACAAAATATGCATCTAAAAGGAATTTTTTTTTCTTTACCATTTCTGTGAGTGAACTTCTGAGGAGGAGAAAAAACTGGGATGTGTTTAATGCCTACTTCTGTAGACACTTTAACAGCTCCAGGTACTTATGTACTGGGAATATCATCTTTTCATAGCTGAACAGGAGTGCTTCTGATGGTGTGGAGACTTTGAAAGTCCCCAGGTCTCCATTCTTTATAAAGGCAGTGGTGCTTCATAATATTAAAGAATAGAAATGTAAAGATGCAAAAATTTCAAGAGGCAATCCAGTACCTTTTGCATTGAAATGGATTCAAGGACACTTTTGTAAACCTTAACAGAAGCTTATTTGATCAGCTGTAAAAAAACCTTCAAGAGGAAATTCTACAATCTGTGCAACTTTTAGTTTTGAGGTTTTTTCAGAACTAAAGAATCAAACTTATTCATAATTTACTTTTAGTTTTGAGTTTTTTTCAGAACTAAAGAATCAAACTTATTCATAATTTACTCATGCCTCTTGAACCTGTTTTCTCTCTACTTTTCTAAGGATTCTCTTCAGCTTGTTAGTATTTCTCAGAAAGGGTGGCACTGGGAATAAGTAAACATCGGCCTTGAATAGTGTTCATGTCTTTTCCCACACAGTTCATGCATGTATTTTTAACAAGTTTCATTGTAATGATTTTTGACTCTGCTGACCCTATCTCCAATTTAACCACATAATTTAAGCTGTGATCTAATCCAGAGCATTTGCAGTTCTTTTGAAAGTTGAAATCATTTACAGAATTTTAAAGTATTTTTTATGCCATGATTCAAGTAATTGCTTAAAAGATTGGAAACAGAACTATAATACAGTTATACTAGCTCCTGTTGGAGATTTCTCCCAGTGATGCTAATAAGCATGCAGTAGAACAAATCCTTTTTTTACTAATACGTTTTAATAGGCTCTCTTGGAACAGATAGTCACAGGATGCCAATGGCAAACCAGGGCATTTCAAGGTCCCAAGAATATATGAGAGTATAGGTCTTACTCCCTGAAATTTCTGCTAAAAGTATGTTCAAAGTGGACAACCAGAAGAGAGAAAAGACTCTGCTACCCACAGAACACATCTATGTACAGGGAGCAGAAAGAGCCAAGCTGCCTTTGCCAGTTTTCCAAGGTGGCCACCCCTCCTATGCAAACTGGACACCTGAGCAAGGCAGCACACATCCTCCAGCATCTCCTGCTTTGCTACATCTGTGGCTGTATTACATCAGCCTTTTGGTTCAGGCCAGCAGAGCTTTCCCTTTTGCCCCCCCTTTCTGTGCTTTGGACACACCATGGAGCAGGCTCAGGGCTCACAAATGAGATTCCTCCCAGATGAACTGGGAGCTGTGTTCCAGCAGCACACCAGAGACACATGCCAACTGTGAAAGGGCACTTAGGCCAGACTAAAATCAACCTAAAGGAAAAAATTGTGAAAATGTTCAGATAACACCAACAGCCATCTGATTTTTTGTTGTTGCTTTTTTTTTTTTTTCTTTTGTAGTAGAGGAGAAATCTTACTTTATTTCAAGGCTTTCTGCAGCAAACTGCATTGTCAGAACAGTGTCAGAGCAAAATAGACTTTGAGGATTCTAGTTGGTTATGAAAAAGTCTTTTTTTTCTGAATTGTCTGTTGTAAAAAGGATCAACTTGTACAAGAAATTCCTAAATTTGGTTTAGTCAAGTCATCCTCTTGTCACACAGCAGCTAAACCCCAGAGTGCATGTAAAGCTCAGAAATACTTCAGCAGGCTGCAGTTGAATCCACATGATTGAGATTCCTGATCCTGCATAATATAGGCACTCAAATCACTGAACCATGGGGGTTTTTAGCAAGTAGACTTTTACTTTTCATGAAATAGAAAACTACAGGAGAAATGCCAATGCCTTATGAAGCACTTACACCCACAAAGGTAGGATTTGAAGCTAGCATGTAATAAGAATGTAAATAATAAATAATGCATTAGTGTCTAGTCCATCAGCAGTTAGGTATTAAATAGGGATTTCTGAAGCCAGGAGAGCTTTTTAAAAGCAAAGTTTTGAAAGAAATGGAGGGAAAAGCAAAATAAAATTGACCTGAAACAAGTCTACCTCTACAGATTTCAAAGACATAATCCCCAGGAGCACAGCAAAAGCTTTCTTGCTCTTGTAAAATAAGATAGACTTGATGTGAAGATTGACTCAAGGAATTTGTGATTCCTTAGTACATATGTAAGGAAAGATTGCCACTTGCAAGCACATAACTTAGGGATTTTTTAGGTAAGCTTTGCTATTTCCAGCCCACACTCCCCATAACCAAAGAAATTAATTAATTTTTCTAAATTGAGTATGTCTTTCTTTTATAGTCCGTAATAGTGGATACTATTACTAATACCAATAGCTATCTCAGAGTCGTTCCTTAAGAATCTTCTATTTGTAGACCTTCATGAGTAAAATAAGCACACAGTAATTGCTGACACACCCTGGTCAAAAGTGAGAGTTACTACAGGGCTCTTAGGTTGTACCTATGTCATCCAGCAGCACAAATAGGCCCTTGATGTAGGTTATTAATTCTGTAAAGATGGAAGCAGATTCAGAATAAAAGATTCTGCGCAGAATCTTGAATTTCACTGATTTTCTGTTCACGACACACAGAAGATATGGATAAGATTGGTCATAAAATTCGGCATGCTCAGGGATTTGAATATCTTTCCAGATATTTTGAGCTCTAGAAATACAGCTTTGTTATTCCTGGTTTTGCTGCTGTATTGTACTTAGCAGCTGGCATAAGAACATAGAAGGGCCATGTAGCGCCAGTCCAAATTTCTAGCTCTGTATCCTGTTTTTAACTGTAGCCACGACCAAATGCTCAGAGAAGAGTATAAAAATGGAAAAGTTATGGTATTTTCTGTTCTATACATTTTCCTATTCCTTATCTTTAGCCCAAGGACATCTTGAGGTAAAGATGATATCTCTGTGTTTAACAGCTTTTATGCATTTTTCTTTTGGACTTTTTCTTGTGGCTTTTTAAACTCTATGAAACCTTTTAATATCTACAACATCCTGTACATAGTTTAACCATGTTTTGGTTAAGAAGAAATAACACCTTCAGTTTGTTCTGGAACTGTCATCAGTGTAATTTTAAACCTCCCTCTATATAAGTGTAAGATATCTATGTTGGATAGCAGTCAGATAAACAATCAGCAAACAGTTGCTCCAGTGGCTCTGAGAAAATAAACTGAAACCTGACTGAATCTCATTGACAGCTGAGTAATTGAAGATGTTGTTGAAAAAGTGCATCTAGAGTCAGCATATACAGGAGGTATAAAAAGGAGGTTGTACCTACCACTTAAGAAAAATGAGTCTTGATGCAAAAGGAGCACAGCTCTGGTTATTCCTGAAAAAGAGCTAAAACATGGTTAAAGTAGCCCAGGCAAATAACCACTAAAGGTAGCAAGATTCAGACAGCCCAAAAATACAAGGGCTTAGACAATGTCTTCTTGTGAATATTGCTGGGATTGTTTTTATCTCAATGTCTGCCTAATAGCAGTTTAAGTGAATACTCTTTATACTTAAATAGATGCAGAGAAACCCTACCTCTTTCTACTTCTCTGTTTCAAGTGTGGCAATACTCAGGATAGAGATGATATGGGGAGGTGTAGGGTGAAATGTCTTCAGCTCCCTTTGTTGTGATTCTCCAGTAGATACATCTGAGTACCAGATATCCAGTATTGGAGACTGGAGTTACAAGGTGGCAAGAAATCTTGCATTGTCTGTAACCAAGAAATTTCAGGGAGAACCCTGTATCTCCATTCCCGTGGTTTTGTTTATCGATGACTTTGCAGGCTTTAAACCCAACAACGCTTCTGATAGGGTTTGCTTCAATTTTACTCCAAAACTTCCCTGTAGGGATCAGTGCAGCTGGCAGTTTCCCCAGGGGCTTGGTTGGTCTTCCTCAGAGCTTAAGGAGTTTTAAAGAGTTCCTTTCTCTTCCCCACTGGTGAGGCCAGCTCTGGATACCTCAAAACAAGGCAGATGTCAGCAAACTGGAAAAAGTCCAACTGAAGGCCACTAAGGTGGCTGGGGAGGAGCTGAGAAAGATGAGTTCATTCAGCCTGGAAAAGGGCGGGCTAAAGGGAAGGACAATCTCTTCTCAGAAACACAAAGCAAAGGGTCCAAAGCAATGATTCTAAGTTTCAGCAAAGGAAAGTCCAGCTAAGTGTAAGGGAAAAAAAACTCCTGTCGGAGTAGCTAAATACAGGAACAGGTGCTATGGGAGAGGCTGTGGAATCTCAGTTCTTGGAGATTTTTCAAACTCAGCTGGTTCTGATCTAGCCTGATCTAACTTTGAAGCTAGCAATGCTTTGAACAGGGAACTTGAACTGAAGGACCTCCTGAGATCCCTTCCAATATTAATGTTTCTACAACTCTGTGAATATGACCTTGAAGTCACAATTTCTTCTCTTCACTTTATGGCCTGCAATCAGGTTGCTCTATTAATACATAAACAAATTAAATATCAAGGTAATTGTCTTCATTCTTAACGCCAAATAATTCCACTGCAGTTAAAGTGAGAAAATTTCAGATTATTCTAAGTAAGGAATCCCAACCACCAATATGGAAGATTTTCCATATAAGAATGAAACTCCTTTTCATTTAGCAAAAGGTGTTTTTGTACTTCAGTATGATGTAATATATACCATATATGTCATTATGTGTGATGAAGGTGAAAAGTATTTGCATGCATAGTTCACAAACCAGAAAACAAATGACATTTGATCTGAAGCTCCAAGGGAGTTCCTGATAAGGCCCTGTTATTTCAAGGTGTTTTGGTGTGTTTTTTTTCCTTGTCAACCATTTGGGAGTTTTGGGGTTTTTTGATACAAGAAAAAGAGAAAATACAGTCTTATCACAAACATTGCCTCTTCACTATTGCATTCTATTATATAAAGCAGCACAGTAGTTACTGTACAAATTACTTCTGTGCTGTCAAAGAGATGTTAGGAATGTGACATAAAGCTGAAAGAAAACCCTTGTCTTCTTGTTCCTAGTGCAACTTCAATGTAGTATTGACTGTACAGGTATGAATGTCTCCAAAAGTGTTGAGAGCAGACTGATAAACCTCCTCACTGGGAATGTACTGAGTTCCTCAGGCCACTAAAATCACAGATATAGACAGAAATAAATAGAAGGGATTATCATAGATAAAGGATTTAAACCAGGATGTTTGTTGAAGAAATAGACAGAAAAAATAATGAAAAAATGCTGTGAAGTATATAACGATGGTAGTAATAGTACACAACTTTGAAATTAGGGTATATTTTCTTACCATTTCAAATCCTCCAATTTCATTTTGGCATTCTATCAAAAATATTTTTCACATGCCTTTCTTAATTTCTCCAGAAATGGAGTGTTCACAAAATCTGGTTTTCAGTATCATTGAGAAACAGAGTTCAAAATTGCTAAATTATTCTGTTGCACATGGTAAAAAAATCCATCTCTATCTTTTCTTTCTGTGTGAGCTTTACTGTGCTGTTGGGACCATGCATTATTAAAACATTATTTGTCAGTGAAACCAATGGAAATGAGTCAGATTCTCATGAGGACTGTACCTCTTAAGCAATAAAGGCCTTTTCTTATCTGGTCTTTTTGCACAGTAGCATCACATGCTGAAACTAGTGAGAAGTGCTGCTCACTGTTTCTTGGCATAGTGAAGTGCTGTCTGTCAGAGCTAACTAACTGTGTACAAGGAGAGAATCAGATCTACCCTTAGACAAAGCAAGGCAGTCTGGAACTTGTTATACAGTAAGTTCAGGTGCTTCAAAGAGGAATACTTCTATAAACCAGTGTACAGACCCACAGCCAAACCTCTGCAGTCTTTAGAGTGGCTGCTCAACCTTCTGTTTTCCCTTTGTATTCACATCTTCACTGAAGAAACTCAGTTCATGTGAAAAAGCAAACTTGTCTCGTCAAACTTGTCTCATATTCCTTTCTCAGAATACAGCTGAAGGAGTATGTTTTCTATCAAAAGTACTGCCATGACAAGGTTTGTGCACTGTGCACCTTCCTCTTTCCCATCAAGATCCCCAGTTCAATGAATATCTGAGCATTCTTTAAAAGTAGTGTCATTTTCCTGGAACACCTCGTGTTTGGTATTTATGTCATGAATGGAGGTGGCTCATTACCTTAAAACAGTTACCAAGAGATGGCAGAGAATAACTCAAAAATACTGTAACTTCATTGGATAGACTGATCAAAAAAAGTAGCCAGAAGAACAACAGTTCAAGAGAAAATTCTGTATGAATTTTGTGAAGAAAACTTGACCTGTGATTAGGTGTAGAAAGCTTTAACTGAGACATTTTTTCCCCTTGGTATAAGAGCCTAAACCAGTTAATGAAGAAATAGTGCATTCATAGGTCTTAGAGGATATTTTGTGTAGAATACTAGTAGATTAAATTTCTTTTTTTTTTTTCATGGTATTAAAAAAATGTATGTATAGAAACACTGGAAGTGACTGTACTCTTCTTATCTTCTATATATTTGAAGTAGTTCCTATATGAAAAGACAGTTTACTGCAGACACATATATTTAGGCATTTTCATCAAATGCAATATTAAATCTGTGACAGATTTTAAAAGTCAAACTTACTTGAAGTTTAGGTTTAGTTTGGAGTTCAACACCTTTAAGTGTATAATTTAGCATTATCACGTTTAACTTAGCATATCTTTATGTTTTGTGAGTGGTTTTGTGTTCTTCCATCCTTCTGGCTTATTAAAAAAATGAGAAAATGATTGTACATGACCTAGAAACCCTTTGCTTGATATTTCATTGACCTTGATCATGATCAATTTCACCAAGAAATGCAATACAAGAAGGAAATTACTACTTTTAATCTTTCTTTGAAATCTTCTATATCAAAATGTATACAGGATTGTGACTGATATTTTAAGAGTAGGCTCAGTTCATTCCAGTGCTAAACTTGGCTGAATACTTATTCTCATCAAAGAGCAACTAATGTGATCAGTTGAACTTTCTTAGATACTAGTAATTCCCAACCAGATGGGACCTGTGGAATAATCTCATGAGAAACATATCATAAATTGACGTATTTTTAATATCTGAAAATTTTAAGCTCCAGCTGCTGGGTAGTATTCAATAATTTGAAGTGTTAAAACCCATATCTGATGTATATGCGGGTTAAGAGATTTTGTAGCATTCACAACAGGCAGGTTTATTGGTGCCTCTCCACAGCTACCTTCTTTGAATACAGTATGTCTGCCATGAGACTGAAAACCAGATTTCTTATTGGTCTGATACAGAGCAGAAAAAAAATTTTAGTTGGTGAACAAGAAGCCATCCCCTTCCACCAAGCACTGTTTCTTGGTACTGTACATGGTTTAAATTTAACTTAATATCAAGTTGTTTTTCACCAGTGTGAACCTCTGCCAACATTCTTCCTTTTCCAACCCTTCATCCTCATCGTCTTCTCCTTTGCAGTCAGGAAATCTCACATCCCCCTTTCTGGCAGTAAAGGTATTGACTGTCATTCTCTAGCACAGCATTCCAGTTTCTGCACACTGTAGCAAATAATTTAATCATAACAGATTGGGTACTATGCAAATGTCAGCTAATCAGCAGTGTGAGAAATTACATGTATTTCTTACAAAAAAGGTAGACTGGTTGGCTTAAAGAAAGAAATATAAATCAGTGCTGATGCAGGTATCCGTATCTATGCAGCAGTGTCTCTCTGTAGTTGGATGGATGGTGGCAGTATGGTGGAATGGATGCATGGATGTGTCACCCAAATGAAGTAAAGCCATTCACACTGCAAATGCCATTTCTTCTACCCATTATACAGCAACATTGTTACTCCCATTACAATGGCTATAGTGCATGAAGGCAGGTGATTTGAAATAGAGCATTAAATGATATATTGCAGAACTGAGTGTAAAAGGGATTTATTCTACATATGGATCATTTTTCCTTGGCTTTTCTACTAAAATCTGACATAATAGTAATTTAAAAAAAACCCCTAGTTGTAAGCAGATTGTTTGTTAACAAAATAAATAGCCAAGGAGTAAGGACAGCAGGAACAAAGAGATAACAGAAAACTTACTGCAAAAGGTGACACAGAGCATACACCTTCTGTCCCTTCTGTTCTCCTTTTAATTAAAAGCAGAAGCAGGAAACAAATTAAGCATATCAAACTTCTGCTCTGTGCAGTTCTCAGACCAGACACATCATGCATAGCCCCTCCAAAAAAATACACTTGATGGATGGCATCTAATGGGGCTTTATGTCCTTTTTTATCCCACTGGTGCAGGACTACAGGGCAATGTAATTCTGAACTAGTAGGTGTGATTATACCATCAGCTTGGTTTGCTCCTTGTTTTGATATCAGTTCTGATTTTCCCCAGACTATTTACATACATCAGAGTCTGGAGTACACCCAATTGCTACAAAAATACACCTAAATTGCTTTGTATCCCACACTGCCTCAAGTTTTGAGAGTGTACAGAACAGATAGAATTAGAATGAAAATAAAATAACTAATGTAATTGAAACATACAATTTTTTGCCATCTTTGAATTTTTGGACTCTGAGGATGAAATCCATCTCCCCACTTGTAAATAGAGGAAAATAGACACCTCCAGAATGTGATTCATATAAGGCATGTAAGAAAATTCTTAGAATATACTGAATCCCATTGTAAAAGCACACACAGAAATATTGTCTGGATAATCTCAGATGATTAGCTGAGATGATAAGTTCTCTCAGTTTTGGATATCTAAATTGAGGCAAATGAATCTGAATAATATTTAACCTTGGAATTGTAGAATTTACAATATCGTATATTTTCTTTCATATTTTTAAAAGGTAAAGGTTGCTAATTCCTTTCTGATAACAGACACATAGACTCATGTCAAAGTTATTTTCTATCCTTACTGTAATGTATATGGGAACTAAAGATGTCCTAGGTGATTTACATTTGAATTTATTTCTGAAAAGATGAGCTTACAATGAAGGTTTGCCACAACAAGATTAAAATGCCTCCAGTATTGGTAAAATTTTTAGAGAAGTTATTAAAAGTTAATATTTCACCATATAGATGAGCTCAGGATCCACTTTAATATCTTTGCTGCTTGCTTGTTGTTATATAATTCTTCCTTGGGTTTTCCAGTCAGAAGGCCTGAACCATCCATGCCCTTCACCAAGTCATAACACACACACACACACACGAAGTTATCTCCTGCTTTGTAGTGAGATCAAAAAGTGGTGTCCTTAATCTTAAAATATTAAATGTTCCTCTGTTGTTTTCACTGATTCTTAGCTTTAAAAGGTTAGCACATTTGAAAAAGTTAAAGCTGAGATTTCTCTTCAGTTTTCACCCAGACCAATTCCAACTAAGTTCCCAGGAAAAGGAACTTATGAAAAATGAAAAGCAAAAAGCTTTGTTATATTGTGAAGGCTAGATCAAGGTAAAGCTCTGGCTTTTCAAGACAAAGTGGGAATAGCTGCCTCTCTGCTTCCATAAGGTACAGGTATCAAACCTAATGAGGGGAGGAGAAAGAAGATTAAATTTTCATTATCATTTCCTCTGTAGAAGAAAGTATTGAAAGAGGGGTTCTCATACAATTGAGGAAGATACACTACACCTCTAAGTGATGTGCAGAAGCACAGTCACTCCTTTGCATGCTTGGAAAGCACTCTCTGCAATTGCAGGAGTCCCTTAGTACAGGCCAGGCATTCACAGCATAATTGAATCATAGGCTAAAGACCTCAGTACAAAGCCTGTAATACCACAGTATTTACAAAAAAGTATGGAGCATGGTAATCCATACAGTATTTCTTCTCTGACTTTCCAGATGTTCTTCCAAATTGAAAATGCAAATGGTCATTCTCTGATTGTCTATAGTTATGATAATCTTGTCATCTAGTGGAGTGGGTATTTTTCTCGGTCAATCTAAGTCAAGAGTAAACAAACAATTCATGGGTTGGTGTTGTGGTCTAAGCTCAGCTGGAAGTTAGGCCCATGCAGTCACTTCTCCCCCTCACCCCTCTCTCTGGTGGAAGAGAGAGAAAAAAGGCAGAGGTTACAGGTTGAGACAACAATTTTCTGGAAACAGCAATGAGATAAGAAAACAAAACCAGTAACAGCAATAGTAATAACAGCAACATATAAAAAGAGGGTGATTACATGCAAAATCTCCACAGAGTCTGTGACATGACTGGGGCCACCCCACAGCTCCCTTCACAATTTTTTTTCCTCAAGCCCAAGACAATGAAAAAAACAATGTCAGACAAGCCCTCCAGCTGGGATCAACACCACCACACTGCTCCTCTCACCACCCTCTTCCCTGGGGAAGGACAAAACTGGCTTTGGAGCCCTCTGCATATGACCTTTTTCTCCACCTGAAGTCCTCTTCTTCTCATAAGTGCAAATCCCTTATTTCTGTCCCCCAGTAATGAAGGAGGTATGGAATAATGACCTAGATACAAACATCCTGCTTCAGGCCCCACCCCTCATATCCTTGGCTGAAACTAGGACAGTTGGCCACTATCATTATCACTGTGCCACTGATGCACTTTTTGCAGGTTACAGCATTCTGGAGAGCAGAAGCTGTTGCTCTGTAATAAAGTAAACAAAGGAACTTCATCCTCAGGAGGGTATTAAATTCTAGGATGCACACAGAAACTCTCGGGCTGATCCAAGGAACTGGTGAAACTAAAAGTTGTAGAAAACTCAGTGTTCCTGGCATGCATATTGAGAAATTACCTTTTTCCTAGGTTAAATACTGAATAAATATGAAGTTAGAGGAATTCCCAGTTTGAAAGAATAAATTTCATAACCTTACAATTTACTGTACTGTTTCCAGACTTCTCTAAGGGATGGTGTTGCACTTAGAAAAGTATTAGAGTGTAAGTCCTCTGCTGTGGCATGGGTTATATTCAGTCTTCAGAATATTAGGGCCCAGATAATTATTGGCAGTGGTCTAGATGTGCTCCTGCTGTCTGGGAGCACTCATTTTTAGGTAAGAAATTGAAAGATACAGACAATTTCAGCATATGCTGGAAGCTAATCCTCAATTAATTGTTTTCACAATGATAAGCAAAAGTATGCAGCTGCAAAAATGATCATGTAGGAATATTTGGGGGTCAAGAGTGAAGGTTTATGGAATTCTTTAGTCCCTGTTCAAGTGCACTGTTAACTGTGCTGCGGAAATGATTTGGTATGACCAAATTATATATAAAAATGTGTTGAAATAAAAAGATGATTTTTTATGCTTTTGCATGGGACATGGGGTGCTCCTGTCTCTGAATAGCTCCCTAGATGAGACATGAATCCCCAAGTCCAGAGAGTTGCTGAGCTCTCCCATTCAGACTGTATTTATGTCTGCCCCAAATATTGCCTTCTGGATGTTTTTTTGGAGTTCAGCTCCAGTTCAGATCCAGAACACTCTTTTCAGTGCTAAGCTGGAACTTTGAAAAGGACATTCTATAAAGTAGAAATAACTGATTTTGTATTGCTGTTTTTCTCTTTGTATGAAGTCCTCTGTATCTTGTGTTCTCAAGCCACCTAAGAGCAGCCCAACACGGATCCTGGAATATCATTTTAGGATTACACTTTCCTAATTTCTTCTTACACACTAACAGTTGATTCCTGGAGTTATTTAATTTTTTTTTTCTCCTGCAGCAGGTGTCATCTTAGAAAAGTCTCTGCAGCAGTTAATGAAAAAGTGGAATATTCTGGGAGTTGTAGTCTTTCAAACAGAGCTTCACAAGGACATACCTGTATTGGAACACTACAGCTCCCTGAACTTCCTCGCCTCCCTGCCTATGAAACGTCCTGCAACACGAGTAGTTGTAGTGGGGGTGGTACTCATGGACTTCCAGCACTGCAAATCACACTGCACCTTACATCTGTGTGTGGCAGCAATTGGGAGCCAGAATGGACACCTTTGAACCAGTACATGTTTAGGGTGTGAAGTGGCTAAAGAAGTCTGATGTGAGGCAACACTGTTATTTGAAATATTTCACTTTAGAAAAATATTCAACCCAGTTTGTGCTTTTACCACAGGAGTCCAGACATGGAGACATTTTGGTCAAATTGTGTTGCACTTGATTGATTTTGAATTTTCTTGTAACTAAAGTACTTCCAGCACTGGCCATTATCATCACCTCTGGCTCATGCCCTGGGAACAGTTTGTCTGTCTGTGATCCCTGAAGAAAGGCTGTGGGGCTCCTGCTGCTCTTCCATGCCCAACTCCTCCATTATTTAAAACTTTCTAACGTTCTCACAGCTTAACTCTCCATGCAGACAGTTCATTCATTCAGACATCAGCTTTGGAGGATTACTAAAGAAATCTGTCTAACTAGCAGGAGATGCATAAAGATCCAAATAAAAATATTAAAAACTTGGACATATTTCTTACCTCTGTTTCCTTTGGAAATTCCTTGGCCTTACCTCAAACTTACCTAATGAGCCCAGATAAAATTCAGACCAAATTATTCCTCATTTGAGCAGTTAGGTACAAGTTACATATTCCCTGAAAGCATATGGCTGGCTCCATATAGATGAACACTGTATTAATTGAGAGAGCACCTGGAGAGCTTTACTATAAAAACTTTTCTAGTTTTTACAAAGTGAGAGTCCCCCAAACCTCAGGCTCATCAACCTGTAAACCTGTGCTGAAACTCTTACAACAGCAGCTGTGCTTGTGCTATGAGCAGTGTTGATTTCTGCTGCTGAGCAGGTGGTGTTAGAACAGCCTTTTTCTCTGTCTTTTTGCGTTCATGATCCTAGCTGGAGACCAGAAGTTGGGAAAAAACATAAAGCCGTAAAAAAAAGAAATAGACATAATCATACTTTCTCTCTCCCCAGGGTTTAAATATTAGCTTGAGTTCTGAAAAATTGGAAAATTTTATTTTAGATAAAAAACCTGATTCTCCATCTAAGAGTTTTGCTTTATGTGAACTAACACAACCTGCCGGTAGCTCTGATGTACAAAATCTAATTTTCAAGTCACAATATTCATTCAGACTATAATATCATTGAAAGTAAATAGAAAAACCATATGCATGCATTTATATAAGCATCTAAATATTTTGAAGAAAAAGGGGATTTTAAAATGCAAAAGAAGTATACAAGCCCTGAAGATAAAGGGAAGAAAAATGGATGGTGAAGGAATCAGATTCCACAGAGATCATTGCTTTCATAAGAAGGAACTTCAATTAATTGAAAAATGTTATGAAATACATGAGAGAAGTACTATTCAAGTTAATGACTAGTTTTATGCTTTACAGTTTTTGCCCTACATGCACAAATAAATTTCATAAACATCCAATACTTAGATCTGGCAGAAGATGTATTTATAATTAATGTTTCATTGGACTGAGTAATGCTTATTTGCAGATTCCACTAATAAATAGCTTTTTAACACATTCCTAAAGAAGGCCAAGAAATTTATGTGAGGTAAAAATTTCACTGGCTGCTTTGGTTAAACTGCAGTGTTCTTGGATGCTTTTTTACACCGCATGAAAATATATTTACTGAATTTTGAACATATTTCACCACCTGTTCCCTATTGCTGAAAAAAGACAGACTTAATCTTTTCTGAGGTGTAGTCATGCAAAGAAAAACAAACAAACAAAAAACCACAGAAAGGTAATGGCAGAAAGTTTTTTTAGGTAATATGTCCCTACAGAGGACAAAGTTATTTTATAATCTTTATTTAAATATCACTTCCCAATGTTATGTGGTTTTCTATTCTTCAGAAAGTAAGTCTTTGTTATTATAATGCCTGCCAACAAGTAAAAAATACTGATGCATTTTGTCTTCAATCAAAATGTAACTCTTTTAAAGTTTTCAGCAATGAGGAATATTTGCATGAGCCCAGATGCTTTTGAAGATGAATATACATATTAAATGAAAAATTATTAATTCGGTTAATTAATTATATTTATTCAATTAATCTATTAATTCATTCACTGAATAATAATTTGTTTACTTTCAAAGGTTCAAGATGTCCTTGAGCAATTCATGGACCAATACATCAGTGTAGTTAACCACAGGCTGCACTAAAAATGCAGTGAAAATTTTTCATTTGCTGCTTACAATGGATGGAGGTACTGGTCCCTAATGGGCTGTAGCAGAGCAGGCAGCACTGCCATCACTCCGTACTGCTCACAGTCTAAACCCACAGAGAACAAGGGAAGGCATAACCCCGATAACATCTTCCTCCTTCCATTGCAGGGCAATACTGAGCAATGGTAAATGAATGCTAAGATTCAAACAGTCAAGACCCTACAGGCTAGTCTGGTCAACCTGCCCTAATCAAGAGAAATACTTCCAAAGCCAATTATTGCTCTCCAGGAACATTGTGGGTGAATAATCAATGTTCCAGGAGCACCAGCCTCCAAATTTGTTTTCCAGATCTATATCTAATCTATATCTATATCTATATCTATCTATATCTATCTATCTATATCGTCTATATGGCTCGGAATTAAGGGCCACGTGTACTGTTAGAGCGAAGGAAGGCATATATTTACCTAGTAAAATTCAGTGTTAAGCCACAGACATTAATTAGCCTGCATTAATATCACCACACATTACACAACAGGCATCAGTTTTATTCTTTGAGTTTGCTGCTGTCCTTTAAGGTACCCTGCACTTATGCAGCAAATTTGCCCCAGCATTTGTTTCAGCAGTGCAGAATTTATTTACATTCATTATAATTTTGGATAGTTCAGCAAGAAAAACATCAGTTGTTGGAGCTGTTTGGGCAGCAGACTATGAAAATGGATGTTTGTCAACGAAATTAGATTAAAATATTTGATACGGAGTCTAGAACCATGAACTAAGATATTAGCTGTTAAACTAAAGACTCACATTGGCATTTTTACGTTTTAGAGTAGAGATTTTCTGCATATTTTTGAGTACATCACTGAATAACTGGACACAAAATGATTAATGTAAAAGAGGTTCCCTACATTTCAACAGTGCTCTTGCTTTTAAAAAGAATTCTTTTGTTCATATAATTTAATCAGTATGCTTCTTGTAATAATAGATGAAAACTTTGTGCTAATTGTGCATAAAAGAGAACCTTTACTTGGAGAAAAATAACTGCACACCTTTTTTGATACATAGCCAGCTAAGCTTTTTCTTATGCTTTTTCTTTCCGACTGGATGACTGAAAATCAAATAAGTGAGAAATCTGATGTCTCAGCTGCAACCCTACCAGTTTGCATGTGCATTGACATTAACATTTTATTGTTATATAAACTGTATTTGAATAGAAATATGGTAATCTGTGTTTGAATCTCTAGGAAGCAAACAGATTTTGTTAGAAAAATCATGGAAGAAAATCTTTGGAAGTATATTTCCAAAATGTTATCTCCTTTGTTGTGAAATGCTGATTAAATGTACTGGTTCATGTCATTAGGATGACTGTTTTGTTATAATCAAGAATAATTTATTAATCATAACACATTAAATTATGTTGAAATGTTTCTCAAATATTTATATCTATTTGCATAATTCATATTTATTCTTATAAGTGAACTTGCAGCTGTTTGTATGTAGAAAGTATCATGAGTGTGATCAGTTCAGTAATAACTCTGATCAGTGATTCCACTGAGATCTGTGTTTGGGAAAGACCACATCCTGCTGAAGTTGGTATTACCTTTTCCAAGGGAAAGTTCTAGCTTTAAGTATTCCACAGCTGAATCTTTGCAAAATCTCTTACATCTAAATATTGCTTTGTGACCCAGAAAAATGTGTCAAAAAGTCTTTTGGACTTCTGATTAACCTAGAGGTACTCCAGGGACCTCATCTACTGAAAATTAGGGATATACTGAATTTTGTCCTTCCTGGGAAGTATACACAAGCATATACTTCACCATACAACCATTTTATTTTTATCTTTATTTTTAATTAATCTAGGACATGGACTAATAGAAATTATTGGATTGAAAAGTAGTATGTTTACTTGATTTTTTCTTTTTAAAAAGCTTTTAATGAAATACAATTTTTTTTTTACATCCTGACTATTTTAAGGGACATTCTGAATATTTGCTTTGCATTAAAACTAACACCCTAAGCCTAAATGAAGTTGCTGTGGTAATATTTTTAATTAACATAGCCTGAAAAAAAAAGCGTCGGTTCTCTATAGAGAGTAGTAAATTTCCAAGTATTTCTTTCTTACTACAGTTTTTTCCTCCAGGAAGTCCATAGGAAGTTTGATCTCTCTAAAACCTGGGACATCAGTTTCAACTATTCTTGTTAAATGTTTTGCTATTTCTATGTAAAATTATTTTTATCCAAAGAAACACCAAATGCCCCTCAATTTTTTTCTTCTAAACAGAGTAGGAGTTTTGTATCTGTAGACAGCAGGAGATACAGAGAATTATTGCATTGCTGTGTATCAGGCAATTCCAACTACCAGAACTACAGGTTTAATGTCATTGTTGTAGCTGATGTATCATGCTGATTAGATAACAGAAGCAGAATGAAATGCTGATATGGTCCAAAAGAAACAAAAGCCCAGTCATTGATATAGCCACTGCTATTGACAACTGTAAATTAAAGGGCACAGAAATAAGATTTTGATTTCATGTTGGTCTATGCAAAGTTTTAATACCACAGAGAGCTATGGTTTGGTGAGCTCGTGAATAGAATGTGGAAAGCACCTAAGGCAGTAAGAACTTTCAGCACCAAGGTGTTGTGCATAGAGTTGGTAAGATGGGAACTGCGGGCAGCAGGCCCTGCAGGATGACAGGTTCAGCTCAAGGTGAGGGCTGGTGAAGGTGAAGGGACATGAGAATGTGCATGATCCTTTTTCTGTTTCTCCTTTTTAGAGTCAAATCTCATTTTGCCTCCTTAAGAAGACACATTCAAAGACATACTACATTTTATTCTCCCCCTATGAATAGCAATTCCAGAACAGATTCTGCAACTCTCATGCCTTTAATATGATGCTGTGCCATGGCATAAAAATTTAAAACTATAGAATTTACCAAGGTCAATTTTTTTCCAGAATAATAGCAATATAGTTGAAAAAAGCCTTTTTAACACTTTCTCTTCCTTCCAATTCTCAAAGAACAGACTTATTTTTCCCCTCCCATGTTGGTTCAGTGGGAAATAATCTATAATTCACTGAAATGATTTATAGTCTTTCAAAGATCAGCTTGTATATAGAGGAAGTATCTTTAGCCATGGTTTGGTTGGGGATTTTAGTATGTGTGGACATATGCTGTGTATGGGGAAAAGAAAAGGACACTGGTTTTAAATTTATTTTTAGTCTTACTGGAGGCTGTTCAGCTGACAGCCGTGGAGAGTTAAATTCTCTGCCAGCCATAGAAATAGTATAATATGAGCAGTGTAGTTTTGTTATGCTGCCAAGTGAGTAACTCCACCTTGGTCAGATGGAAGACCAAAAATCCAGCAATGACAAAGAAGTCATTGACCTCCTGATTGCCACCACTGTCCCCATAGCCCTGCAGAATCTGGCAAATAAAATAGCTGGGACTGTGCCAGCTGCAAGGATGCAGAAAGCAGCTGTGAAGGGCTGATCCATGTCACGGACCATCTACCCAGCCACCATCAGAGGAGCAAAGTTTGGTCACAGATTAACCTCTGTTTGAACCAGTGACTTACAAAGGCAAATAGCCCTATGTGCCATTTTCAATTCCCAGAGTCATCCAGCTCTCTCATGGAAATTAAATTTTATCTTCTATATGGCATTCCTGAGCCCTAGTTGAGAGGATAGCAGAAATCAAGGCTACATGAAAGCCTGTCTTTAAATTTATCTATCTCCTGGAACCTGAAGGAAGCCATTTATCACCAGGAATGAAAGAAAGAATTCGAATTTGATATTTTTTCCAGCTGCTTTATGTGTTTCAGTGTATGAAATATTTGATTGAAAAATAATTTAATACTTTACACATTTCTCCAAAAACGCAATGTTGTTATGCCAGGCTCCTTGCTGTCTTCTGCAAACTTTTAATTCATTACTGAGGAAAAGCTATCAATACTTTTTCATTATTACAGTATCCTTTTGCTCTGAAGGTGTCACAGAGGGAGAAGCAGGCCAGATGCCAATTGCTTTCATAGGCATCCCACACATTCAAAAGTCTCTCATGCAATTCCCAGAGTGGCTCTTATTTCTTTTCTGGTTTTCATTCCTTCTGAACCCAAGTGTAGATTTAACTTTTTCTTCCCAGGAAATATTCAGGAAAAAGGAGCTCTGAGAGGAAATCTTACAGTTAACCTCACAAGAAGGTAGTAGGAGCAACTGAGCCCTTACCTTAATCTCTGGTAGGTGAAACCATGGTGTGCATCCCCAGCCCCTGGCTGGTGAACAGCACCAGTGCTAGCAGCGCTTACCAGCCCCTCAGCCATGTCTCAAGGCCCTTTCACATTGATGGGATTAGAAACTGGGCTCTATACCAAAGTATTTAGGCACTCTGGAATGAATAAGGCATTTTAGCTAGATGTCTGGGATGATATCCTGGATGGATCTTGGAGGTTCCTGGGTCTGCTCAGGTGCTGTAGTCCTTGTGCTCCGAGCAGCAGCAGGGAGGAAGCTGTGGAACACTGGCTGTTTAAAGCATGGCTCCACATCCAGGACTAGTGGAACATGACATCTGGGTTTGGCTCTCTTGTTTCTTAATAACTTGTGTGGATTATTAAATAAACAGGTAGAAAAAAAACTGATGATTTTTAATGCTTAATTAGAAAAAAATCAGTCAGCAAGGAATGCCAAATTGTAGAGAAATCTACTTTACGTCTTCAGTTTAGCCATATATGTTATTTTTCCTGTGTATTTGAGGAAAGATGATTGATAATTTTTTTTAAATTTTTATTTGAGTGAAGTTTAATCAACTATGTATTACTATTATGTAAATTCCTCCTATTTAATAATTGAAAGGGCTAGAAAAAGCCTAAGTTTCTGTGACTGAGGTATCCAGTGCATTTTAAGATAGCCTAAGCACAAAAAAGTTGCTGTTCTATCCATAAAGAAGGAGAGCAGAATGAGGGTGGTGCTGTTTGCCTTTGCCTATTAAGCTGATTTACAGGTCATTTATAGACAGAACTGTTTACAAATTTTACAATGGCCAAAGAAACCAATATATTCAAGGCTATGAGCTTTAATGTCTAGAGACTGGGATAATATATGGACCATAAAATAAGCTTACCCTAACAATATGAACATTTTGAAGGATCATCTCAAGCATGCAGCAGTGCATTCAGAAATCCTTTAGGATAAGCAGTGCAATGTAGCAGATGTGGCTCAAGGCACCAGAGCCCTGAGTAGTTTTTATGACTCTGTTTTTGGCCTTGTGGGATGATCTGCAGCTGGTCATTTCTCCTCCATGTTGCTTTACCTGATTGTCGTGTCCAAAAGAGGAATTCAGTCCCTGCCTGGCTTCCCATGGCCAGGGCTGAAAGGCAGTTTGTGGTGGACATTACGCTGTCTCCAGAACAGGAGACGGTGTCAGTCAAGAATTGCACTTACCTTGAGGAATTTCAAAGCCTTATTGCTTTCTTTTGTGTAGTTTTATATTTATAAAGCAGAAATTAGACTCCATTCTTCCATAGCAGATAAAGAATTCAGTTTTGCTTTCCAGCTGCAAATATGAAAATGTGCAGTAAGGAGATTTTTATTTGAATTATATAAGAAGAAGTAAATGAAAAAGCAAGGATCAACATTGTGTCTGTGAAAGATTTAGTTCTAAAGATCTTTTTTCTAAAGATACATTTTTTTGTTTAATATTAATACCAGAGATGAAATCACAGGACAGATATTCAGTTTTTCCTTCTCAGGGACCATACCAATGAACAGTGCACTGGTTAACTATAGTTTTGTCTGGCACAGAAAATGGGATGGTAGCCACCTCCTACAGTCAATGCTCAAGGGCACTGTGATTGTCACCCTCTTTATACATAGCAGCTGTAGAGTAATCATCATTTCAGCAGCAATTGACCTTGCAAATATAAGGTCCTGAGGCAATGAAATGGTTTACAACAAAGCTGCTGGAATGGCATCCAGGGCAGAGAGATCAGCACTGGTGTAGCAGCATCTGAGACTGAAGGCAGAAGGGACTATATTTGTTTCCCAGATACAAAAAAGAAATGCATTATCAGCAAAGAGTGAAGAACACTAAAAGAATGAACATGTCTCCAAGGTATTTGGAAAAAAGGACTCACCTTTTAACTCTATTTAATATTGCAAGGAAGGAAATTGTTCTGGCTCACACCTGATGAGTGTGCAAGGACAGAGGAAATGGAGCATTTTATTTACATAAGAACTCTGTCGGTAAAAACACAAACATTGGTAGATCAAACTGGGCACTAAATCTAGTCCAGCATCATGTTCTTGCAACAGATCATACCTGAAGTGTCTGTGAAAGTCTGCAAGCCAAAATTAAATTATTTTGATAATTTGGGAAGCTATCTGTGTGAGATTTCTGGATCCTGCACATGTGTGCATTGGACCAGAATTTCAGTCAGGTCACAGGCTGATCTGTGCTGGCTCTTTGTCTTGCTTTTTCCTTAAATTCCTGCGCCTTAGGAGTCCTGAAAGACAGCAAACATCAGTTGATTGTTGCTGCTGCTGATACACAAAGGAAATTTACAGCAATCTTCTGTCCCTCAGAAGGCTTGGGCTGCCAGGCAGGACTGCTGTGGCAATGCAATCCCTTCAGCAGAGTTAAACACTGATTCCCCTGAGTCCCAGTGCCCAGTGCTTCCTGAGGGCTCCCTGTGCCCCTTTGCTCTGGGCTTCTATGCTGAGGTGCCCCTAAAGCAGGCTGTCCTGAGAGCACTGCTGCTCCTTGGAAGGTAGCCCACTATCTGTATAATTTCCAGAGCTGGTGAGCACTGCTAGATTTAGCAACTCTTTGTTCCCCAAATTAATGATCCAGCAGCCAGAGACATATGAGAGGCTAACCGGGTGATGGAAGGACAAAACTATCGATTTTTGCTATGTTATTGAACCTCAAACTGAAATGCACTTCCAAAACTGGCAATCTTGTGATGAGGAGAAGACCTTGCACCCATCAATGTTGGCAGATTTCCTGGAAGCAGCTGTGGTAGCCCTTCTGTCTTTCTCTCTTCATAGTTGACCCCATTACTCCTCCTAAGATTCTAAGACCTTTCTTTCCAACACTCTTATGCAAAATTTGAGGTGTCCTAAAAGGAGATGAGGGTTTCTGTCTTCTCCAAATCCTATTTAATTTTTTAAACTTTTAATGTGTACATCCCAGAGTCTTAACTGTAGGTTTGTTTAATGTTTTGGGAGGGCTTTTTAATGATAGTGTTGATAATTACCATCAATGGGTCATAAATTTTATTGTCCATTGAAAAATAATTCTACCTTTTTTAATTTTCTACCCTCTGAGTTTAATAGCAAGCTCTTTCCATTTTTTAGTCTGTGGAGACACATCTAGAAGCATTCATGCCACTTTCTTGATGTCATACATTATTTTGAAAGCCTTTGTCAACACCTCTTTGTCTTTTTCCTAAAATAAACTGTCCCAAACTTTTCAATGTCTCTTCACACAAATGTAGTTTCTGAAACCAGCTATACCCATAATTTATCTCTCACTTCTTCCTATTCTCAGACTTTTTTAGAAAGGACAGCTGGAGATGAACACCTTGTTTCAGGTGCTTTGGCACTTTTTAATGGATTTGTTACATCTTCAGGCTGGTTTTCCCATTCTTGTTTGTTCTAAAATTTCATTTGATTGCAATTTATTTTCTGAATACTGCAGCCCCTTGGTTGGCAGGGCTTTCAAAGAATTTCTAGAATTATTGCAGCTTTAATTTAGACCCTGAGAAGTTTTTTTAATAACTCAGAGTCTTCCACCCAGTGCATTACACTGGTGAGCAGCAAAGAGGTGACAAGGTTCTACAAGTCAATTATTAGTTACTGCAAGGAATCACAGATACCAAATAGGATCCTGGTAAAGTGAGATGTTTTAGATTATCATCACTGAGTTGTAAGGTAGGTGTGAGAGATAAAGGAATTAGGATACTTGTCTGCTGCACACCTGAGTCTCCTAAAGGAAAAGGCCAAAATAGTTGCATAACTCCCTGTGGTGTTACAGCAATGTCACTTCAGTGAGATCTGTTCTTTGGGGAAGGACAGTAAGAATGTGAAAACTTGGGAGAGACACACTGGAGCTGAATGGGATTTATGTCATCTTGCAGAAAAGCCATTCTGTCCCACAGATAATCATCTTTAGCCCTACCTTTACAGGTGTTCCTAACCAGCATTCTGTCACATGGCTCCCAGTCTTAGGTATATCATCAGTAAGCAGACATGAGACATCTTGTGAGACACCACATATCACTAGCTATGAGAAAACTCAAGCAAAATTAGTCCTTGAGCTATATATATTATATAGCCCCCCAAAATATCTATTTCAATATTATTAACATGTGCTTTCTTCTTAAATTGGTTAATCCAATTATAGATTGCAAAGGGGAAACAAGAATTCTCCTCAGATCACCTGGAAACTTTAATGTCCTGAATCACACCAAGCCATAGTCCCAGGTGATTTATTTCAAGCGATATCTGACATCTTATTGTAACCAGCTGTTCTGCAAGCAATGATCATCCCTTCAAATGTAAAATAATTCCTGAATTTAGCATCATGCATCTCCATTGCCATCTCATGTGGTTCAAAACAAGATTGAAAAATAATACAGAAAGGAGCACTGTTGTAACTATGAATACTAATCTAGGTCTCAGTCTGTTTTAGCAAAGCACTACATTTGGAAGACTTACTAAGGTGGTATCCAATTTAAAACATATTAGGCCAGATTTATATCCAGAGGAATGCAAATTAAGGCCAAAAAAGTTAAGAAGCATTTATAGTTGAAGGACATAAAGATATAGAAAAATGATTAGAGAAGTCAATCATTGTAGTTCATGGACTCTGTTGTTGCTATACTGATTTGGTAGGGTGTATGTCTTCCATCCTGCTTGTCTGCTAAGTCCCTTTTTTTGGGAACATTCATGTCATAAAGCTGTGGAAGGGAATTCAGAAGTCTGTGTTCATGCTGTGCTTGTTATAAATGTCAGCTACCACAGCATTTGACTTCAGCTGCGTTTTTTTATATTTCAGCAATCATCATGATCATGATGGTATAGTTTTGATGGGCATGTGGATTTCCCCTGCATCAAGCATCTGTATCTACGTAGGAAACCTATTGCAGCTCCTGGAAATGGGGGCTGAGTGATTTCCATAGTAATTCAAATTGAGATTGATGTCTGGGCTCCCTGGGCAAGTTGCCTGCACAAGTGGGGAAGAAGGAATAGAGAGAGCAGGAGCAAACTCAGCATAGCCACATTTCTGTATTCCACTCCAGGGACAGGGAGCACCCACCAACATACCTGGTGTGTCAAAAACCAGCAGATTTTAATCAGAAGTGCATGTGGCTGCCTTCTCAGCAAAAAGGATGGGGGAACTGGATCACTTTTTACTGTTTTAAATGGAGTTTTAATTGAAAAAACAGCAGTATTTGGCAAACTGAAAGGAATTCAGCCCTTATTTCCTCACATTTTATACAAACTCTGCTATAAGCAGTCAACATTAGGGTTACACTTGAAATGTACTTCATATTACACTTATATATATTACCTAGGTGAACAAACCTGCTAGGCAGCCCATGTAGCAGCATCAACGTCTACCTTTCCATATGTAATAAATCAGTTTTAAAATGTATCCAGTTTTGAAGGGTATTGTTTGGCTTCATTATAACACAGATGAGCAATAGATGCCAGCTCACTGTAAGATGCTGGATCTGAAAAAGTTAATTTTCACTCTTAAAATTCTCTTGGATTCTGTGCAGTTATAAAGGAAATATGCCATCTCTTCAGATCCTCTCTAGCCATTATAAACTCTTTTAAATTACTATTACCAATATCTTAATCTGATCAAAAAGGAAAAATATAGGCCCAAAGTAATTCTCCAGACACTGGACAGCATTTTTTCAAGAGAAGCAGATTAAAGGGTCTCCAGCCACCTGAAGCATCTGCAATACTAGGGAAAAAAAATAAAAAAAAAAGAAAGCTATGACTGTCTTTTCATATAGAGGGAGAACATTTGCATAGTCCTCTTATGTGCCATCATGTTCTGAAGTGAAGAGTACTGCAGCTAATTTAGTGTCTCTGACATGCTAATTAGCATCTCTGGAAACATGAGAAATATATACTTTACTTTTAATAATACAATGGTTTGAGGCTCAAAATAGTTAAGTATCACAACAGGAAGCGCTGCAGAGCAAATGACACTGTATATAGAGCAATCAGGAAGAGAGGAAGAGAGTGAAATTTTGTAAAGGCAACAGTCAACACTTAAAATACTGGGCACCACACTTATGCTCTCAAGAAGGTAAATGAAGCATAGAGAGCATCCCACCTTCTCTCCACCACTGCACCAGAGAACACCAGGCAATTCTCTCTCTCACCCCCTTCCCCAGCACATCACTTCTCTGATTCTTTGCACCCAGACATGGGGGTGGTGAACTGGAGGGTGACTCACTATAAGTTACATATGTCTGTTGATCAGAGAAAAAATAAGAAAGAGAAATTGAAGTGGAGGTGGTGCTTTCAGGAGACAAATACTTTTATATCCTAGTCTCCTGGAGAAAACTCCATGTTTTCTGAGGTTGAGTGACTGGTTTCATATGCCATTCAAATTTGCCTGTCTGTGCTGCTGGTAACAAGTGTGAACTTCAGCCTTCATTTCACTACACGACAAGAAGAGAGTTACTCCAGTGATGGAGGGCTTGCCCCATTGTTTGCTTTTCTGCATGACTGTTATTTCCTGCCTTTGAAAGTTTTTTTGCCAAGCCAGCTGAAAATCCAGGACAGTTGTTATTCTGTTCATATGTTTATTTAGACTGCCAAGTTAGCTGTTATGGGAGAATTTTTGCAGGAGTGAGTGGGATTTGTCACAGGTCCTGTAATATCTGTGCAAGGAGACCTTTCTGTGAAAGGTATGGGGACTCCATGCAGGCAGCCCTGTGCTTCACTAAACCCTTTCAAAGGAAACAAGAAACTGAACAATTTGGAGAGGGAGTTTAGTACAACTAGACATGCTGCTGTAATGAGTGGGTGGTGAAGCTGCTCCCATTTTGTCAGAGAGAGGATATTTTCATTGTTACCAGAAGTGACTGAAGAACAGCTTCAGGCCTGTCATTCAAGGAAAGGAGCTCTTACTTTCCAATAATTTAAAAGGGGTTTTTATCCAGAAATCTTCTAATAGGTGCTCACAGGTTTTCATCATATTTAGATTCTAGATGAAATTTTATTCTGTTCCTTTCTTAGTGGTGTTCACTTTTAAAGAGAAAATTGCAGCCCCCTGTGCCCATACTCATGCATTAGTATAGGTCAAAGAGCTTACTTTGGACTGTAGGCCCTCCTTGTTTTCCTCTTTCACTTGTGCCTTGAAATCTTTATTTCCTTGTTTTAGAAGCCTGCTCCTGGAAAGCAAGGAGAGGCAATGCTAGGACAGACAAAATCAGCAGCAGTCTTCTGTTTGAGGCAGAAGAGTGCAGGTTTCTTCTGACACTTTTGCCTGTTCCAGAGCCTTGGAAAGCTCATAAAAAACTTAAAGACTTGGACCAAGCATCTGACACTTGCATTTGAATGGCTTTACCCTGTGGTTCTGTGAGGGCTGTCTCCACTGGAGCACAGGCTGTGTGTTTTGGAGCTGGGCTTCCTGTCCTACTGACATGCCAAACCACAGCTGCCTTTAGCATCTCGAGCAACCTGTCCTCAGTGAACAGGCAAACAGAGTGAAGATCACTTGCACTGGGGTTTTTACCCATCAAGGGAAGGAGACAGATGGCAGAAAAGGAGATAACTGAAACATCTACCTCTTCCAAAATGCTTTAGGGGAAAGGCAATGTTACAGGATTTAAAAAAATCCAGGACTAATATATAAAAAAAAAAAAAGAGAGAAGGCCTATCTAACCTAACAGGGTTAAGGTAATGTGATTGGAGAAGACCTGGTATCAAAAGTGATCTGGGCACATTATTAGTCATGTTCAAAGGAATGTAATTGGCATGAAACCACAGCATGCCATGCCAAAGCCAGCCATTCCAATTGAAAAATCTGTGCTGGCTGAGAAGCAGAAAGCTGTGTCCAGAAAGCCTCTGTGATGACAGATTTTTGCCTGCTGGTAGCCTAAAGATGAAATCCTCTACTTGTCAGTGTCCTTGGGCAAAGCCATTCCAGCAGTCTAAGCCCATTAAATATGGCATCTGCTAAATCACTGGCTGGTAGTAAGGGAAAGATCTTTTGGGAGGGATGCTAAAATAAGTAGTGCTGCTGGAGAAATATGTGATCAAGGCAACACAAAGGAAATGGTGTATTACAAACAGCGTCAGGAGACCTGTTGAGACTTAAAATAGAGACTTTGAGCTCCACAATGCACATATCATTAGGATGAGCCCTCATGCCTTTTTAAGAGCAGATGCTCTTCCCCTTCTCTTTTTGTTTTTGTGGGAAAAGTCCTCTCAACCCACTGGAGTAGTGCAGTGTCCAGAAGCATTTCTGGTTGCAGGACAAAAGCAGATTGATATCCCAGGGGCACATAACTTGAGGATGAGTGGCCTTTCTGTGATCCTTAATAAGACTGCAATCTTTTCCTCCTTGAGGGGCATTATAACAAAATGCCTCCCCTATTTGGGAGCTCCTTTTTTAGCAATATATAATATCTGAGGCTTACTTTCTTCTGTCAAATTACAACAAAATTGGGGAATGGGTGCAAAATTTATTGCAGCAAGGATAGATAACATGCATATAAACATAGACAATGAATGTAATTACATAAGCCTCATTTCCTGAGCAAACCAAGCTAAAAAAGATTTAATTACTGTTACTTGGCCAAGAGACACATGAAGCAAAAGCTGCTGATGTTTTGATTTTCTGTCTGGGGATTTTTTTTTTAACAGTTGTCAGTATGATTTATATAGGGCCTAGAATAGCTATGCACTTTTCAGAACAGTATTCAGACTAGGGCTGGGATACAAGAAGAGTACACAACAATGAGGTGCTTGGAAAGAAAATTAAATTTGAGCTATCCCAAAAATTCTCCCCAAAAAAATTTTGAAGTATAGGATCTTGCACAAAGCATCTCACTATTTTATAATGGTGGTTTGGTATTGTTTTCTTTTTTTCCTTCCTAAATATAAACATGCCAAGCAAATTTTTTAAAAAGGGCTTTCCATGAGCTGGATATAAAGCTAATATTTTCTTTCAGAAACATGGGTGCACATTTTTCAGGAACAAATGACTCTAACAGACCCTGGCAACTGCTTTGTGAACCTGGCATTATTGTCATTTTCACTGTCACAGAACAGGCTGTTTCACTGTCCATCACCCAAGGGCCAAAAAGCACCTTTGTCTGGGACAGAGCTGCTAGGCTTCCAGCATGCACCCTGGACCACCCTTGTGGCCATAATATTTTGTGTGATGATAGTAGCCTGATGCTCTGGAAGGACTTGGGGGAGCTCAGGAGGATTCAGAGCTATTGCAGGCAGATGTATTCTGTGCTGATACAAAATTCAAATGCCCCTAAATCCTTATCAGAAAATGAAGCAGCACAAAACTACTTATGGCAGGTGTGTAGACTTATTTCAGATTTTATCTGTTTCTGAAAAAAGGTATTGAAGTACTTGATACTTACTGGTTAACTACAGGCAAAGCTATCCATGAACCTAAGGGCTAAGAAATAGGGCACCCCAATGAAAATTGAGATGCATGAGGGAAGCATAGCTGATACCTTTTTTCTATCAGGAAAAAGGATCAGTGACCTGGCTTCTTTGGTTCTACCTCCACCAGAACTCTTCAATTTTAGAGAATTAATGGATCATCTGAGGAGATTTAGATCATGATTAGAGTCTGGGACCAGAAATTGTGAAATAAACTCTCAGGAGACTCAGTATTTACCCTATTGTGTACTGTAAGATACTGAGATTTACAGTCACTCTGGGAATCTGGAGAGAACTGTAATGGAGCATGACTGCTCAGAAGTTTTAGCTAAGCTAAACTAAAACTAACCAAAATGAATTTCATGTGCTGGAAATAACATACCTGGGTAAGAGATTAAGGCACTGAGATACACAGACACATCAGAGAAAGATCAGTGTAACCAATACATGCATCTCAAAAGGTGAGAAAAGTACAGGAAGAATACTTGGACTGGTGTAGTACACAGCACTATCAGCTAATTTCCATTAGCAGTTTCCAGGAGCAAATGAGATACAAATCATTGAGGTGGGGGGAGGCAATAACCAAAGAAGCAACAGTCCAGATGCTTGAAAAGTAAATGACAGACAAAGATGTTGATAAATGTTTCCAGAGAAGAAAAATACAGTGAATACAGTATGAATGTATTTAGCAATTTATCATAACACTGTTGCTGGTGTTTAATTAAAAAAAAAAGCACAGTGCTTTCACGAATTTGAGTGTGACTATAAATATGCCAAAATCAACAATGTGTTCTGTTCATCTGAAATTTCATTCCATCAGATAATTTTTGATGAGCTGTTATTATGATCAGGGACATTACATCTTAGCCATGACTTTTTCAGGGACTGAAAAAGTTCACTTTTTTTATGAGCATGAGACAGAAAAAGTATTTTAACATTTGTCTTTGGTTGCCAAGTCTTGCATGCTTTGCCAATAAGGTGCAAACTAGTCCTACACAGCTAAAACTAGAAAACTAGCAAAATGTTACCAGAAAAATAGAAATTGATTTGATGCTTTACTTTACAGAGCTATGTATGTTATTTTTTAGTGTGTGTGCAAATCACTATAAAGGTGTGTAAATAATAATAAATCTACATACAGAATGATAGTAAAGACGTTAATAACCAGATAACACTAATTTTTTTTTTGTAAATAAAGTGAAACTGCCCCCCTTATTAGAAGAAATTAGCCATAAGTAACTGATTTTGATTTTTCAATGTCAGTTCACATGTTAAGCTGCACTGTGATGCTAAGAAGAGACATTAGTCCTTCATAAAAAAGAAAGTTTGTATAGGCTTTTTCTTTTCAACAGCAACAGCCCAATTCCATATTTCATTTAAAAGCTCATCCTGCTTAATCTCAGTTTTAATGAAATTTTCTGTTTAGTTTTCAATTTATGCTGCAAATTATTTTATTCTATGAAATGGCAGTACTCAGGAAAAACTGTGTTTTCGATTTGGAGTGTTCTGTTGTTTTACCTTTCGCTATTCATTCCTGATTTGTTTTGAGAAGATCTATATAAAAGTCATAATAAACTTGTATGGAAGTCTAATTCATAACCTGCTTCCATTAATGCTGTGTTGACTGAGAACAGTATATTTCTGATGGCTTTTGTAAAGCCATGGGCTTTGCTGATGCAGCTTCTGTGAAGCTTGTAATGGGTTTCATGGCAATTTAGAAAAAACATTATCGATGGCTGAATTTTCATTTTCATGGGTCTGAAAATGTACAGTTCAGGCTAGTCACAAAATATATGGAGTATGTGAGCTGAATATCTAGCTACAATGATTTCTGTAAATGAAATCTGATAGAAAATTTCTATATGGGGGCCAGTGTGGATAGATTGTAGAGTGTTTCTAACCTTAGAAGTTGGACACTGAAAAATAGGTGGATGTCAATACTCCCAAGGATGCTATAATTATTTCATTTTAACAGCTACCTTCAAGTTGTGAATACAAAATTTTCTATCTATACATTATTATTTCCAAATTCTTCTTCTCCATCTTTAGAAATGCTGTTAATAGGTGTACCTCTTTTAACTGCACTCATACTTAACATGCGCATGGTGATTATTGAGTGGCACTTGGAAGATAAGGATTAAGCATGTTTAGAATAATCCTTAAATACTCTCAGGCCCATGTGAGAAACACAAAATGAGTTCTCAGTGTTAGAAACCCCATCCATATCAAGTGTTCAAATAAAAAGATTAGATAGATTACTTCTCAATGAAAGGAAAAAGCCTGTAATTAAATTATGTTCTCTCTATTTGTCCCCACCTGCCTGGACTAAGAAACTTCACAGGTGTACTTTTTTACATTTCCTGAGCTATATAAGGCTGTGTTTTTTACTTTATTTGAGCTCTGAGTCTTCACTTGAATCTCTGCTTGTTCATTAGATATTTTCAGATGAGCCAAAACACATTTTCTCAGTACTTTGCTTAACAAAACAATGCATGAAGTAAACAACGTTATCTTTCTCATCAGGATGGTCTTAAAAGAAATTGTAGTAGTCCTACATGCAGGATTCAGTTAATTACTGTAATTAAATGTGTAAAGACAGGATTATTTTATCTTGTAATATCCAGTACAGTCGAAGCTGAACATTTATGGGCTATTTTTAATCCAAAACACATATATTTGTGATAAAAGCTTTGATGGAATTTATTTTGTTTAACTTGCACAGCTATTTTGCCCCTAATTTTGAGGTGGCCTATATAATCAGTAAGAAAAAAAATATACTTGAAAGGCCTTTAGAGAATGGTATTCAGCTCCTGCTGGGGTATTTGAAATCAGCTGACCAGAATCTTTTGGTGGCACTGCAGTCCATCCCAGTCATAAGAAATTTAAGTACTTGCTTTAGAAGGTCATTGTCACTAAGCATCTTCAATAAAAGTGCACTTGATATAAATGGAAAAGGAAGATTGTATTCTGGCTATAGAGAATATGAGCAGATCAAAGAATTGAAGATTTGACAGATATTCCTTTAATAAACTGAGGTTCACGTTCTACTTCGACTGTTTTATAGCTCTGATTTCTAAAATGTCCCAAGCAAGCCCTGATAGGTTTGGTTTTAAATTCTCTTGCTAGGAGCTTTGACTTTCTCTGGTTTATAAAAATATTTTTCATCTGCTTTATTGAAATAATGCTGCCTTCCTCTTCTACATAGGGCTGAATTAGGAGCCAACTGCTGTTCAGAAAATTGTGAGTGATTGACATCACCTATATCTGCCTGAGACGCTATTTCAGTATGCAGGCACTCAGACTTTGCACATCTTAGCAAAAATTCTGGGAAGCACCTCAAAATTTTCACATCCAGCACAAAATTCATGTTGAAATGGTCATGAGAAAATCTTGCCTACAGCTGGAGGTTCTTCACTGGTCAGTTATAAACTAAAAAGAAATTATTTTTTCTTTTCTCGCTTGAGCTCATGCAGTCAGCCAAGCACAATATTTTAGCTGCTAAAATATTCATTTTGAGCTGTTTGTTTTCCATTAGAGAACTCAATGTACATATTTAGTAGTACAGTGATGAGTCTGATCTCTCAGCAATAGTACGTAGTTCTTGAATTCTCAGCATCATTCGGATGTTGTTGTGGGCACGTGTGAAAGAAGGGAGGATGGGATGGGATGGGATGGGATGGGATGAGATGAGATGAGATGAGATGAGATGAGATGAGGCAAGACTACCATCTCTTTGAATCTCACCCTAAGTCCTATGGAGCACAGCAAGGGCTCAGGTGAAGCCTCCCATGTCTATGCAGAGCTAACCATGGTGTGTAAGATCTAGGGCAGGACAAAGCAGCAGCACAGGATTCCAGCAGAATC
This sequence comes from Molothrus ater, assembly GCF_012460135.2. NCBI lineage: Eukaryota > Metazoa > Chordata > Aves > Passeriformes > Icteridae > Molothrus > Molothrus ater. The sequence goes on from NC_050479.2 coordinate 33,067,928, forward strand.
TCAAAGGCCACATCTTTCTGAAAACATCCTTTTACTGAGAATCACCATCTGTAGTTTTGCAGCCAATAAATATGTGAGACTTGGAATACATTATCAAAAGTTTTCTGGATTATGAATACAGTCTATTCTGCAAAATTATGAATACACATGAATAAAGTCTATTCTTTGTAAAGACACACATTTGTGAGGCAACACCAGTTCATTATCAAATAGCTATGTTAGCTAGTAGAAATAAGTATAGGGAGCTAGAAACTGAAATTCTTTCTCTTACTTGCATATGTGTTTATAAGAAGATTTTTAAGTACATAGAGAATAGAACAAGTACATATTCCAGAATCATTCGGATCCAAAGACAACTTGAGCTAGGAAAACTGCTTTTTGGACTTTCATTCTTCCCTGCAAGTATTGGTATTGCAGAAAACTGAGGGCAAAATCTTCACATTGTTACATTCATTAAAGCTGAGGTGGTTTCCATTCCACAAAGAGCATGAGGAAGACTGCACATGACTAAGCCAACTTTGCCCTCAGTACTCTGATCTGTGCCAGAATTCCAGCCTTAGGATAGATACAATTTATATCCCAGCAAACTAGACATGAGATCAGCCCATTTACTGTTAGTGATGTCAGGCATGAGTATGAAATATGGCTAAATCAGAAGAATCTGAACATTTAGCAGGTGTTTTAGTTACCAGTGAATTCATTTGTGAAAGAAACTGCTGTCCAGAACAATGCAAGCAGTTGTTGCACATGAGGCTTCTGAAAATTGCTTTCCAAATGAAACTGTTAGCAAGCAGTAAAAATATGAATATAGATAAAAATGCATAGAAAAATATCAATGCAGGCTATAAGACAAGCCTGTTTTTTTCAGTTTTAGTTTTGGTGGATTTTTTTCAGAAAAGATGAAGCCATTTTCAAAACAATAGAAAGGTGGAATTATAGGAACAATATATGACAAAAACAACCATTTTCCAAAACCAAATCACTCATGGTACTACTTGTAAATAAGTCAAAATGGAAATTGTTTGGTGAGCATAAGGACAGAGGTATGATGATACAACAGGATTGCCTTAGTTTCTCATGGTAATTGCCTTAGTTTCTTAAGGATAGTCTACCTGACCTTTAGGATCTGATACTTGGAACTGGGAGTTTTTGCTGCTAGGGCTGTGTGTGACAAAATCTTAGCACCCCTATTTGAGATGCATCTGTTAGATTTTAGAAGATAGTGAGTACATGGAAAAGCCACATCTCAAAATGGCATCAGGAGAAAACCTCTCTCTTTTCAGTCTAATTATGTTCATTTTTCTCAGCCTTCTTCCCTTCTTATTTTCACCTTTCTGTTCTCTTCTCTGTTTTCTCTGAACCGAAATTTTAATTTGTCTATAAGTAGCAAGAAAATTATTACTTCCGACAAAAGCTGGTTCACAGAAAGTCCTTGTTTTGGGAACTGTTTCTGTGACAGCAACACCTCTCTTTTCCTTCTTTCTATTTTAAAGGCCCAAAAGAAGAATTGATGCCACAAGTTCCTCCCAAAAGTTAAGCTACCATGTAATTTATCAGTAAATCACATCAGCATTCTACACTTCTATCAATAGAGAATTAGCCCCAGGTAAGGGATAGTTAAGCATTACTGTTAATGATAGTGACTGGATCCTCTAGTTCTTCATCAGAATTGTATCACAGTTATATTAAAGCAAATTTTTAGTTAGAAAACCTATCTTCAATGGGACATGCATCCTTTAACTTCAGGGCAGTATTAGATCCATTAATCTGCAGTCATGATGATGTTGGTTGATTTTTTTCATGAGCTAATGTACTGTTAATAAGGTGTCAATTACTGATGCAAGCAAACAGGGCAAAGAATAACATTTCTAATTGCTGTAGTTATCACCTAAGTGCAATTATCTACTACTGCTGAAATAAATCACTTCGGGATTAAAAGCTATCTTTACGACATACACATTTATCTTTAATTATTCTTATTACCATAGCTGCTTTTCAAGTTCCTTTCCTTTCCTTTCCTTTCCTTTCCTTTCCTTTCCTTTCCTTTCCTTTCCTTTCCTTTCCTTTCCTTTCCTTTCCTTTCCTTTCCTTTCCTTTCCTTTCCTTTCCTTTCCTTTCCTTTCCTTTCCTTTCCTTTCCTTTCCTTTCCTTTCCTTTCCTTTCCTTTCCTTTCCTTTCCTTTCCTTTCCTTTCCTTTCCTTTCCTTTCCTTTCCTTTCCTTTCCTTTCCTTTCCTTTCCCCTTCCCCTTCATTAGGAGACAGAGATAAGTCAATATGCATTAAGCTATGAGTATTGTTTTCCATAGATGTAAAGTAAATTATTCAGTCTCCATTCACTTTCCCTACTTTTGCTTCCCTCTACCCTGAAGGGTTCCTCCTGGTGAAACATGAGATGTCTATATACCCTATTTTTTTTTTTAATTTTAAAATAATTGAACAACAACTTTGCTTTTTCTGCCATCTAGTTGTGCTTAGTAAGTTCATACTATCATGAAATCTAAGGTAATAATACCAGTTTTAATAGGGGAACTTTCAGGATTCTCCTACTTTAAAAGCCTTCTGAGAACAAATACCATACAGATACAGGAACAGATCACTGAGAAACCTCTTCCTCCAAACATTGAGAAGTTTGTATTAAAATTCAGTTTCCTTGCCAACAAAGCAGTTCTAAAGACTGCTAACAAGAAAAAATAAAGCCCAGGCAGACTTTGTGGAAGCATATGATTTGTAATTCACAAGATGGTACCAGAGAAAGGTGCATTTGTGGAGTTCATTGTCCTCCTCTGACCCAGGCTGCATTGACAGAGGTCTCCCAATTAGCCTGAAGCAGAGTTAACAAGGTGGCATTCAAGAAGGCAAAGTGTTTCTGGCTGTATGGTGTAAAGGGCTGCTTATTCCTTGCCTCTAATTGGAATTGAGCATCCTCCCTCTCCTGACCACTTCACCAGCATCTACAACCCTCCTTCCATGCCCATGATGTAAACTCCAGCCACTCATTGATGGCAGCAGCTAATCTTTGAGATGATATTTCCTACTGACTTTGAGTCTGTATCTAACACCCATGGAAAAGCAAAACCTTCCCAGAATCCAGCTACATCTTTCAAAAACATACTCTTGTCACAAGCATCAGCTCCTGACAGATACTTAACAGAACCAATCTTTCTTTCATGCTTCCCCCACATTTTCAGCTTTGCTGATGCTTTCATTGAGCATACTCTGAGCACACAAATGTTTGCAAGGCTAAGAAGGAGCCTAGTTCTTTTATTCCTTCTGCTATAAACTGGGTCTACCTGTGTTACATGTGAATGAACAGTGTGGGGAACCAGCAGTGAAATAAATGTATTCCAGAGTGGGCAAAGTATGTCTGAAGAGATGAAAGACCTCTTTTTTATTTTTTTTCTATGCCTATCATTTCATGTCTTGGATACTTTTCTGTGGAAAACTTTTTCCCTTTTCGAGTGGTCTTTGTCCTTTTTGACGTGATGTCTTTTCGGCCGTCTTTCCAGCTCTACTCACTTCCCAAAATAACTACATTGTCACACAAAAGGAAGTGAAACAAAGATATCAGGCCCTGATCTAAGATGTCCAGATTAATAACAACTTTTTGGAAATCAAGGTTAGAGGCAGTATGCACAAATAGGCATCAATGGTCATATTGCAAAATTTGGAGATTTTTCCATCAGTGTTAATGCCTGTAGCAGACATGCTTCAGGGCCATTTGATAAGAATTCTCATGGCCAGCTTATGGCTGCTTATGCCTCTTATCCAGCCTGGTGCTGTTTTTGGCCTTGACCATTCTTTCAGCACTTTGGTGGAGCCTTCTGCACAAATCAGTCTCCCTGGAAAGTGAAGCAGTATGAACATCAAGTTTAAATATTTTTAACCTTCCACTTCTAAATTATATGGTGGTGATGTGAGGAGATCTGGTAACACAAGTCCAAGTATCTCAATAATAAAGGGCAAATACAGGAAAATGCAGAGACTCTCAGAGGTTGTCATGACAATTTACCTTTCTTTTATAATAGTTTCACCTTCAAACTGGCAAAAAGTGGAAAAGCAAAGTCATTATGTATGTTTGGTGAAAATAAACACAAGGCATTACACATATACTTTCTCTTGAGCTCTTAAAGAATCAAATTTGGTTCTGATCTGATTTTGCAAAAACATGTAGCACCATGTTACAAAGAGACAGATGATCAGGGTGGTCTCTAAAAGTTGCTGATATGGCATATAAAAGTTGTAGCACTGCCTACAAAACAACCTCTGGGACAGAAAGTAGGAGAATTTAATAAAGTAAAATGATGGGAGGGAAAACAAAGTTGTTGACACAGACTTTGGCTGAGAAGATCCTGAGCTGCAGGTTGCCAGAGCTCAATGGCTGTAACACAGGACACACTTGGTTGTCTTTCTCCAATGCCATCACCTTTGCCATCTTACTGGCACCTGCTGGAAAGCCTCCAGGACCTCCTGGAGGCTTGCCCTTCTGCAGTGTGAATATTTTTACATAACCTAAAGCAACTTGGAAGGGTAAATACACTTGACAGAAGTTTTTTCAGAGTGAATGACTTGAAGCCACAAGGCTTAAAATTTAAGATAATTTACTGTCGTTTGTCATGCTGGGAAAACAAAAGGAAGCTGAACAATAAAGATTGCATCTTCTTGTGGAAGTACTGAAGCCTCCAGTTCTGATATTTGTGAAAATGAAGTATTTAAGGGGCTAGAAACAATTAGGCTGTGTACAAGAAATATTGAATATCACCAAAAGAAGAACTGTCATGAACAGTCTAATCTGTAAGTTAAATGAATTCTAGGAGTGATATACTGTCCATAGAGATGTGTCACTCCTTCATAAAATTATTATTCATTTAAATAATTGAAAAGTGAAGTCAGTCACCTGGCACCAGAGCAGAACATAATAGCAGTTATTTAAGAGGTTGAAACAACTCCCATTGAATCTCTAGTACTTCTCTCTTCTGATGTAAGCAACCAAATCATTGTAAGAGCAGATCTCAGCAACTGTGGATTAAGGAACTATTGAAGTGTCACAATGGTCTCCTGAGGTCAGTTGCTTATGATTTAATGATGATGAATAATACTGAAAAGAGACTTTGAAACTGAATTTGACCTTTCTTAGTCAAAAATACAGGAAAAATCTTGAAGGATGAGAGTCCATGAGCTTTTTCCTGACTGCATGTTGCTCTTGTCAGGATAAACAGCTATGCCTTGGTTAATATGATAGCAAGCTTTCAGGCATACTGACAGAGTAATGGATTTTTTTTTTTTTTTTTTTTTTGTGGGATGGTCATGGGATGAAAAGAAAGGAAAAAATCAAGAAGAAACTGAATTCAAGACTGACTGGCACAACTTTTTTAGCAAAATTTGGGGAAAAGATGTAAAAATGTCATTTTGGATCACTTAAAAATAATGTATTAAAAGTATTTTTTTTTACTTGCAAGATACTTGAAACATTTTTACTTACAATGGTTATAGTGACATTTATCTGAGAAAAGGCACTCCATCTTATGTTCCCTATTCAGTTTAACACCGCCGCTCCCCATCCTGGTGCAACTTGAGGCCATTTCCTCATCTTATTGTTTGTTACTTGGAAGAGGAAGAAATGTGATCAGAGGGTTCAGTCAAACAGGAGCCAGACTCGGGAAGATTTCAGATCATTCAGGGCTATGGCTTGGAGGCTCTGCAAAGCTTGACGTCTTTCACTGTATTGCTGCATGCTCTGACATAATCTACCAGCCAAAAAAAATTAACCTTTAGGTCAATCTCTCAGACTTGCACAGCAGAATTGGCGGCAGAATCTACTTGGCAGCAAGAGTTCTCACAGAGAACAGTGTTTGTTACTCAGTTGGGTCCTTCACTGGTTATTTCTTTATTTACATTGATGGGAAATATACAAATGTGACATTTTAAATTAACACATAGTGATTTTTTTGGTCATTTTTTTAGAACTAAGGGATTTGTGGGTACTTTTCTTGCTGTGTTAGTGGGAGGGATAAATGAGGCTGTGCACACCTTACAGCAGTACCCTGGCAGGGTGGAACCTAAAACAAGATTAAAAAGACACTCACAGGAGGAAGACATCAAGGAAATAGCGCCATGACCAGAGAGGTTGTTTTGCAATGCAAATATAAAAATGTATCAGTTTTCAGTGGGGAAAAATAAATTACTGATGTGACAATTATATTAACCATCTATTGTTGTTGTTAGGCTTTTAATTTGCCTTGTAATCTACAGCTATTATATTAATGAGATGAATAAAAATTGATTGTATTATGCATTAGAGAACAATCTAATTTTAACTAGCATGGGTGGGCTGTTGTTTTTAGATGGTTTATTGCGATGGTATGGACTTGTTGAAGATTTGTTGGACATCGATTGCAAAATTACATTCTCTAACAAAGAGGAAATTAAAAATTGGCATAAGAATTAATATGACCACTGAGTGCTAAACTGATAAAGACTTTCAGAAGCTATTTGAGCAGTAGAGATCAGGTGATGCCTCATTAATTACTGCAGACTTCAGAAGAGATACGGTAGCATAATCACTTTAAAATTCCCATGCTAATTAAAATTTTGCTTTCTTTTGCACTGTTATCTTTCTTTTAGAAGTACAGTAGCACACCCCTCACTAGAACTATTGCAGCTTTTAAACAATGTGTCCTTTTGAATTGTTCATATTTTCCACTGAGAGACTCCCCATTTTTTGCATTCTGTTGTTCTTCTGAGCTTATGACAAAGCAGCATACTTCAGTGTCTGGACCTCCAATTGGTCAACTGCACCTCTGAACAGATCTGTTTGTGATAGAACCAATCATATTTTTTCTATTGTTAAAAAGCAATGATTGTGAAAAATCACAAGTTTGCCAGTATTATGACTCTATTTTTTGTGTACATTATGTCTCTATTTTTGTGTGCCATACAACTCTGGCTGAATGATGCCAGTGTTAACTCACTGACAAAGCAACAGATCAGAAATTTAGGTGTTCCCAAACAGCACTGAAACAGTGAACAGATAATATTTTGCAGAACATTTTTTTATGAAATGCAAAATATTCATATGCATATGTGTATATATATTAATTTCTAGATGGCTATCCTAAAGAGGAAATGATTTACAGATGGAGGAAAAATTCAGTGGAAGCTGCTGACCAGAAATCTTGGAGGCTCTATCAGTTTGACTTTATGGGTCTCAGAAATACTTCAGAAATTGTGAAAACTTCTGCAGGTAAGAATGATACAAATGGTAGTGCTTTTTTTGGAATTCAAATTATTTAAAAACATTTATCCCTGTTTTGCTTTCATTCAAGTGCAAATTGATTTTAATATGTTCCAATGTTCATTTTAGAAGCTGTAAAGTTCAGGCCTCAAAAATATTGACTTTTTCTTGATTTTTTTATAATCTCTACTCTTCTAGTGACTTCACAAACTGAGGAATAAATGTTTGCTCGATATAGCTATGTGTTGTAGACTTGAAGTTACTTTATGAATCTCATTCCTCATTTATTAGGCCACTCCTGTGTTGAATCTGTCTTCACCAATAATTAAAGAGAAAGATTTTGAGCACAATGGTAGGTTAGTGAAATTAGACACTTTCTGTTCTTCATCGTTCAGAAAACGGTTTAATATTTTTCTTAATGTTTTAAAGACATTCTCTTTCTCAGTTGATAAATGCCTTTCCTTCTGACCTTACCAATTGATTGCAATTAAAATCTAATGATGCCTCTTCTATTTCTTCAGAAATTTTGCTGTTTCTTAAAATAGCACAATAATATAGAGGAAAAAAAACGATTTTAAAATGGAATATATCATTTGAACTGGATAAATTGTGGTCACACCATGTAGGAAGTTTATATAAAGTATAAACTTTATACATGACTGCAGTAAGCTCCATGATTGCCATGATTTGGTAAGTTTCTCACAGCTGCTGAGGGAATCTGCTAGAAGCAACCTTCTGCTTAACAGGTGGTGAATTTTTGAAAAAATCTAATTTTTTTTTTACAAAAGGTAATCAAAAATAAGCTATTATTTTCAAAACATTAATGATAAAAAATTATAAATCTGTGGAACTAGTGCTGTTTAGTCCTGGCCCACTCACTAACATCAGCAATGAATTCTTAGAACTGTATAGGAATTTTTGTAATGAAAAGTCACTAAATTTTTAGTGAATATGTTGAGCTGGTGGTTTAGCAGAAAAAAATGTTGCAAAGAGCACACATGTGGAAGTTCCCTTTTGCTATGGATACAAAGTCTTTTAATTTGCAAGTTACTCAGGAATGCAAATTTTGCATAAATTGACTCAGGTACAAAATACTAAATCATTAAAGTATCTCTGTATGTGGTTTAACCCCAGCTGGCAGCTTAACCATGCAGCTGCTCACTCACTTTCCCTGGTGGGAAGGGGGAGAGAATTGGAAGAATAAAAGCCAGAAAACTCACGGGTTAAGATAAAGATAGTTTAATAGGGAAAGAAAAAGCTGTGCACCCAGGCAAAGCAAAACAAGAAATTAATTCACTGCTTCCCATGGGCAGGCAGGTGTTCAACCTTCTCCAAGAAACAGGGATGTTGGAACTAGATGATCTTCAAGGTCCTTTCCAATCCAAGCTATTCTATGTTTCCATGGAAAAGAATTACACAGTTAATAGTAACACCAGTGCCTTGATAAACAAATCTATTTAACTCTGCCAAGACAAAACCATATTTATAGAGGTCTTACTTAAATAAGTGGATGGGTAATGTGGAGCAAATAGAAACCTATTTCCTGTGTTCATTTTAGCATGTGCCCGGTTCTTATTAAGATGAGTGAGTTGGCACAATATTTTTGTGTAATTGCTCTTGCTGTTTCTACTCACCCATGTTTGTGAGTGCAAAATCCAACAGCAGTGTTGAACTAGAGTTACTGGAACCATGGGATATTTCTGTTCTCCTAGAGGCACCACAGTGACAGAAAGTTGTTGACAAACTAAAGCTTATTCAAATACTGAAGCACCCCCCCCAAAAAAAAAAAAACCCAAAAAACAAAAGCCCTGTCAGGAGATTGTGGAAGCTAACTTGCAAGAAACAATGTAAAATGTATGTGTCAGATTGTCATCTGAAGTTACTAGGTTAGAAAAATAAATTGTGCATTTCACCAGATATCTAAGACAGGTGTCAACAAACATATGAGAGACGTGAAGAATAAACCCCTGAATTTGCACATGGACCTGAGTTTTCATAAAACAGACTATATTTTGTTACTCTATAGTTTAAGGTAATTTCAAAGGCCAGATTTACTGAATGTCAACAATATTTACTGTCAATAGCAAACAAGGGCCAGGACTTCAGAAAAAGCAAATACGTTGGAAAACTTGGAGTATGCCCCATGTTGTAGTGTAAGGAATCCCAAAATAGAGGGAAGGGGGCAGGACACAGTGCAATATGTCTCTGACAAAATTTGAAGCAATTCTGTAAGTTCCTGTTGTGTCTAAATAGATGTGAACAAATGGGATGAAGGGGCATCTGTACTCTGGGATGTGCCTGTTTACTGAAGTAAAGCCCTAGCCAAGAAGTTTGAGAATTAGGAAATCCACAAAGCTGCTGTTTCCTACTGTTTGGAAAATCTGTGATAAAGGGAGGTGGCAGCTGCTTCTTACAGGTGTTACATCTCCTTTACAGCCATGCCACGGGGGGCTGCAGGTGGTCAGAAATAAATGCCAAGTTCTGACATGGAAGATCTGTGACATTTTTGCACTCAAGCTACCTGGAGAGGGAGACTGCCCCGAGGCTGCCCCTGGGACACTATGGGTGTGGGACACTCTGAATTTATACTGCTCCTCAGAGAGAGCAGTTCCTGCCCTGTGCTCTGGTCAGCCTGGGGCCCCTCTGGGCCCTGTGGCAGCCCATGATGGCCCCAGCAGGCACCACCCCTCTGCAGGCTCAGGACAGAAAGGAAGAGCAGCATTGGTCAGAGCACTGCACAGGAGACCATTCTGACTAATAAGGTGACGTTAGGAGAAGGGAAGCAGGCTGGATACCACCAGCAGCTTTCTGAAAAAAAGATACCAAACATCATCTCTTCCTCCCATGGGAAGTTATGGAAACTACTATTCCAGAGGGAATTTAAAAGCAGATTAGGCATAGCATGAGAAGATCTTCTGCAGAGAACAGTCCTGCACCAACAAGAGATGGATTCAAAACCCTAACTTCTTTTTGCTTACACCTTCCTGCTTGTTTTTGACACTGTTGCTTCTCACTAAATTACATCTATATAATGTGAGAGCTGCTGCAGTGCCACCTTCCTATGTCCAGTTTGGGGATCTCTTTTTAGCTCCTCTTCAGCCATGTTCTGGGTGTGATGAAGAGGGATTACACTGACCCCACAGCAACTTGCTGCTGTTCTGCATTTGCATTAAGTCCTTTCTTGGTAGTCATTTTCATGACAGAATTATTAGATTTAAGACATGGAAGTGTTCTGCTTTTTGATTTTTTTCAGTCTTTCCAAACCTTTTTCAGACATTTAAATAACCTTTATGTTAATCTGTGACAATTTCAGAGGTACATGATTAAGAAGCCAGCTGTCACAGAGTGCACTTCAGAAATCTAAGTAATATGAAAAATGTCATATTTTGCCCTGAACCAGCAGTGGCTTAAATTATTGACACCGTGTTGTACTTTGCCCTTTTTTTACAATAATCTGGCAGTCAAAAAAAGTATTCACTGCCACCTGGAAGAAGTGTACATCTTTCTCCGAGGGTATTTTTTTTTTAATTTCATGCTAAGATATAACCCCAAAAAATAAATTAAATACCTACTGCAAATGATGATTGTATGCAATAATCAGTAGAAGTCACTGTGCTGGTGGTATGGTCATGAACCTTTATCTGGAACCCTAATAAAGCCTCTTATTTGGCCTTATCATAATGCAGAGCACTAGGGCTCAGGAGCTCAGTCCCTGAGTAGGGACCGGGTGCCCGAGGCTAGCTCGCTCATGCCAAGGCCGCAGGGCTACCATCTAGCAAGCATGGTGATTATCAGCTCTATAGTGATTGCAAGCTCTCAGGATTTCAGCTCTGCTTGCTAGGTAGTGGTGCCCTGGGCTTGAGGCTGCAGCAGACGGAGAGAGAGGAGAAGGAGAAGGTGCAGGCTGTTCCACGAAGATGGCTTTATTTGGGGAGGTCCGTGAAGGGTCTCTGCTCTTCTTCTTTCTCCCCTAATGGGGTACAGTATGCTTCTTTTATAGGGTTGGAAAGGATCCAAGCTTGACCAATGGGTAAGGGGTTAACATGACATTGCCTTATAGGGTTACAGAGGTAGGTTAAGGGGTGGAGGACAAGAAAACAGGAATTTTCTTTTGCTGTTTCAGCATTCCTATTGTTCATATCCTCCATGGTGCTTTTCCTAAATCTATGGGGTTTACTACAGAACCCTAAGAAAGCTCTCACTGCCAGGTGATATCAAATTAATTCACAAATACTGAAAAATTCCCCTGTTGCCATCTGGCAAGGTACTCAAATACTGTAACGAGAGCACTTCTCTCGTTACGATGTCAAATAAGGCTGACAAAGATAATTAAAGTCGAGGGAGTACTAAAGCCACCTGTGAAAAGAAAGGACAAACTGCATGGATAGAAAAAAGGTGCAGATTTTAAAACTGCAAGTCAGCCAATGGAAAGGTGACCAGGACAACAGGAGAGAGAAGAATGTCCTCTTTAAAAGCACTCTGTGTGTGTTTGTAGTAAACTTCAGGTTTCTGAGTTCTAGATATTCCAAATACACTTGAGGGCGGTGATGGGCTGGGACATAGGAGGGGAATAAAAACAAAATCCACAACAAAATTATGGAGGATTCCATAATTAAAGCTCATGGAGTGAGTTGTAGTGTTGCTTGCACTTTTTTGCACTTTTCTGTCTTCCTCAGAGTCTATTCTTTTAAAACCACTTATTTTTTCGCACTGTTAGATAAACACAAAGACCCTCTAGCTCTTGAATCTTATTTTAATTTACTTAACAACTATTTTGCACCATAGAAGTATTGTTTGTGTTCTTTCTCAGATGCTTTTAGTTTGAGAGATTTTTTGCAGTTCAGAAGTCTTTGCATAAATAAGTTCAAGATAATTCATCAGAAATAGAAAATACCAATAAAAGTACCCATTAAAAATAGCTGATTCTTTCAAATTATATATATAAATCCAGACAGAAAGCTCCATTTCATAGATTCTGAATTATCCCAAGCATTAATACTCAAACTCAATAAATAGCCATAACAACTGCCATGGAAGGAACACCTTTGTTCACATACCATGGATGGGTGATGATTAGTGGAGTCTGCCTGTCATACAACTTCTAAATCATGCTTTATGTTTTGAAATTGCTGTTTCATAAAGTACTTCAGCTTAAATGATGCTCTCAGCCCTGTATCACAGGGCTGCAAATCAAGGTTGATATCTGTTGTCACAGATTTAGATAAAGCTCTTTTGGGCCATACTAGAAGCAGCACAGATTAAAGTACATATTCTCTTGCAAAGAACTCAGTAAATGACAAGTACAAAGCTACTACAGAACAAAATAAAGCAAACTTTTCTTTCAAGAAAATGCAAATATCTACATACATATATACATGTATGCACACATATATACATATGTGGCTACTTGCAGAGGAGGGAAGGGACACACATGTTTTTATAGGAATGCTAAATTTCCCTAGGAGAGCCCCCATCAAGTCAAATGTGTTCTTGCAGCACAAAGCACCAGCTGTATCCTGGGCTCCATCAAAGACCAGCATGTTGAATGAGGTGATTCTGCCCTTTTATTCCACTCTCGTGAGACCCCACATGGAATATTGGGTTCAGCACTGGGGCCCTCAGCATAATAAGGACATGGACCTGTTGAAATGAGTCCAGAGGAGGGTCATGAAGATGATCAGAGGGCTGGAGCTTCACTTCTGTAAAGATAGACTGAGAGGGTTCAGCCTGGAGAAGAGAAGGCTCCAGGGAGACCTTCTAGCAGCCATGCATTGCCTAAAGGGAGAGGTGGAGAGGGACTTTTTCCAAAGGCCTGACGTGCTGTCACTTCGAGGCCTTTGTAACAACAACAACAAGGGGAGATGGCTTCAAACTGAAAGACAGTAAGTTTAGATTAGATATTAGGAAGAAATTCTTTACTGGACAGACACTGGAACAGGTTTTCCAGAGAAGCTTTGTGTATCCCACCCCTGGAAGTGTTCAAGGTTCAGACTGAATGGGGCTTTGAGCAGTCTGGTCTAGTGGAAGGTGTCAATGCCCATGGTACAAGGCATAACACTAGAGGATCTTTAAGGTCCCCAAACTATTCTTTTATTCTGATTCTATGACATTAGTTGATGCTCCTTGGCTTTGTCAAAAGTCATCACACTCCCAGAGGTTTATCCTGAGGAAATGGTGCTCATGACTTTCTCTTCTAATAGGTGTGCAAAGAACAGCTGACTTGAGAAAACATGTCAAAATGGTCACCTTTGCTTGCTCTTTACTGTCACATGCTCCCAGATCACTTAGCAGTAGGCACAGAGAGCCCACAAAGAGTACCCACACAAGGTTTTGTGGCCAGATTGACCAGTGCCAGTCCAGGCTGCACCCGTAGGTCCACGTTGAGAGGGCAGGACCACCCATCCCAACCGTCGCACCCAAAAGGAAAGGCCAGTGCCAGCAGCAGGCAGCTGAACCCCTTAGATGGAGGAAGAGGTTGCAAGAGGGGTGGCAAACAAAGGTGGTCAGAGGCTTATCAAAGCAACTGAAGCTTGTTGGTGCCCTTATGGTCTTGACAATGAGTGGAAAAAATGCACAAAATGCCACAGTGACTGAATGCAATTGCATCCATACATACTTCTTTTTAATGATCTGATTCAGTGACATTCTCATGTGCCAGCTAACTCATCTGAAGATATATATTTAATGAATATCTATAAAACCTATGGATTTTAAGTTCATCAACATTTTTAATGTGCCAATGAGTCCTGATGACACAGCAGAGTGCTCTTGTCATCTCTCTTCTCCCCCGGACAAATGTGAATTTGAGCATTTTTTTTCCCTCAAATGCTAAATTCATTGGGATCAAGAAGACACTGTATTTCAAGACTGTCTTTAACCAGATGGCATCCTGAAGCAGACAGGTGGAGACCCAGAAAAATATAATGCACCATTTTAAAATAGTGTCTTTTTTCACTTAGGTGGCATTGCAGGACCTTTTCCTCTTTCACCATGTCCTGGTCACCTCTTTCACATTGTCCTAGTTCCAGACAGGACAGGGTTAATTTTTTGCAGTGGCCAGGAGGGTCACGGCCAGGATGTGGATGTTATACTGTACCACTTTCATTGGGAGTGGAGGGAAAGGGTCTCCAAAAACACTGTAAAATCCAGAATATTCATACAGTTTAAGAGTACTTTGTGTGTAGCACCAAATAAACACCTGGATTTGAACTGACTCTCTCATTCTTTGGTTGCTTTCAGAGGAACAAAATAATACTGTAAACCTTTTGCCTCAGCAGAAATCCTGGAATGAGGGAATATTGCAGGACTTACTTTCTGACAGTAAATACCAACAGAAAATTAGCCTGGTTATAAGAAGATTTAGCAATAATCTTTTGTTGACAGAGTTTTTTTCTCTGATACAGTATTTGGAATAAACCAAATCCCTTTTTAGTGGAGAAATCAACAGTATTGACTTCTAAAAGATATTCATTCACATGTCAAGCAGCAATTGATCAGCGTGAATATTTTGAAAATTTTGAAGCTTTTCTAAGAGAAGTTTCCAGTTTTATTTTTAGCAGTAATTCATATAAAAGTCTGATAACTTTGCCATTATCTACTCAGATTAGAAATGTAATAAATAAATAAATATACCATTGTGACAGTGTTCACAGGGGTTCTTGGATGAGGCAAGAGACGAGAATGTTGACTCCATGTTCAGAAGGCTTGATTTATTATTTTATGATATATATATTACATTATAACTATACTAAAAAGAAATAGAAGGAAAGGTTTCGTCTCTCAGAAGGCTAGCTAAGAATGGAATGGAACGAATAACAAAGATCTGTGGCTCGGACAGAGAGTCTAAGCTATCTGGTCTGTGGTTGGCCATTAATTGTAAACATTCAAGATGGCCCAATCAAAAATCCACCTGATGCATTCCACAGCAGCAGATAACCATTGTTTACATCTTGTTGCTGAAACTTCTCAGCAGAAAAAATCCTAATGAAAGGATTTTAATGAAAAGATATCTGTGACATACCATTACTTACAATACTTCTAGTCTATTAAAGCATTTTCCTATGTTGTTTGGAAGTTTGATAGACATTCATGGGAATAAAAACATTTATTTGCCCTGAAAATCCAGTATTTGCCCATCTTGTTACAAAACTCTCTCATAAAACTCATAGTAAGACATCTTCTGAAGAGAGTGATTTATAACTGCAGCAATAGCCTGCTGAAGTTAATGGAACTCTTCCCTGGTGGTGGCCTGGGATCAGATCCTGAAATGCAGAAGCCTGAAACTGTATATTTAATGTGAGTAATTCTTTAGTCACCAGAAACTAGAGAAAGCTCAGCTTAATAATATGAGTGGGATAAGTATAACATGCTCTAAAATTACCTTCCCTCTTCACAAATAGTGCAGAAGATAAGAATAAGAGGAGCAGAGAGAATATTACTCCTCTCCATACTTTTAAATTCAGTAGAACTGCATATATAACTGATTTCATTCTTATGCTTTGCCTTGCAGAGACAAATGCAATGTCCTTTGTATAGGTCCTTACTGCAGCAAATGATGAGAGATAAGAAGTAATAAGAAGTAATTTTACTTAGTAGTAAAGACAAAAGTAGAACAAAAAATAGACAGTAGAAGACTTGGGAGCAAGTCTTCACCTGCATTTTTTCTGAAGGGAAAATTTCAGTAGGAAGCAATTTTTCCCTAAAAAGACATCCATTTGTCCTTGTTAAAGTACCTCAATTTGTCCTTTTTAAAAGACTTCCATACCATATGGAAAAAACCACACAGTCTTTTTTCTATTATGTTTTCCTTCAGCTGATGTTTTTATCTGATAGTTCCATATTTTGAAGTGTTTTGTATGTGTCTGACTTTAAGGTTCCTTAATTAGTGTTCCCATTCACTCATTGAATGACAATGCTATATTTATTTGTTGCTCCTCTCTGTACATAGAGTCCTGATATCCTGCTCCCTTCTGCTACATAAATTTCCATTCTTGGATAGCTCACCAGGACAGGTAGACAAAAAGTTGACTCTGTTCTCCAGTAACAATAAGCCAGACCTTGGGAGTTTAGCCTGAGCTCCCCTCTGGGCTTGAAAGATGATTGGATATTTAATAAGAGTATGAAGCACTAAGTAAACTCACCAGAGAATTTAGCGCAAAGGCTTGCCAAGTCACTCACTTGAGACATTGGGACTTTGGTCTCACTGTCCTGGTGCTTTTACCAGAGATCACCAGGTAAAAAAACAAAAAACTGGACTTGCTTCCATGTTTTGCTAGGAAAAAGATTTTGGTTCCTTATTTCTAAAGAACAGAGTTGTGAATTCTACATAGCAACAGAGGCCTTCCTGATAGCAGTCACTTCTCATTTGCATTTTTCCTGTCCAGCCTAGATGACAATGAGGTAAGCTGATAGCTTTTAGGAATTCATTCTGAGATTTCCAGCTCCCTCACTTGCTGCTCTCTGCAGTCATGGCAAGGTTTGATCTGCAAGGACAATTGTATGGCCAGACATTGCCAAATAAAAAGCCACACTGCCATTTTTAAGATACCCAGACCTTTATAAGTAAAACCCTTGATCTGCTGCACTATGTTTATAAAGGCAGCAATGGGCTGTCATGGTGGATAAAGCAGTAGGGAGAAAGGGAAGTATTTCCAGGGAAAAGACACCACGACTGCAGTCAGAATGGCTTTACAAGTGTCTCTAATACACAAAATACAAAACAGAATTGGATCCATAGGTTGACTTCTAATTAGGTGCACAATGTAGACAGAATATTTTGACTCAAATTTTGAAACATATCTTGACCTGCACTGCAGATTGATGATACAGTTTCTGTTATTAATATCCCTGTGATGGGGGTGGAAATATTACATAAGAACTGTGAACCTGTTTGCATTTATTCAGCAGAGAACAGCCTTCTATACTTGCTGTTCCAGCACCTCTGGCTTTGATTCTGACTTCTCTGTCATTACACTGCTGTATTGGTGATTTATGGTTGGCTAAATCAAAAGCTTTATATTAATGCAAACTGTGAAGGTTTGGCCTTTGGCCAGGGTTGCACAGTCACTAAAATGTTATCTAAAAGTCTTTCAGAAGCAGAAATTGTACTTAATTTAAAACTCACAGTATTGCAGAGGATATTTTATATTTTATTCACTTCTGAATCTACAGTCTTAATGAAAATTTTAAGACACAGAGAGTATAGAAGAGCTATTCACATGCTGCAGAAAGGTGCTAAGTGTCTTTTTAGATTTTAATTTCCCATAAACTAACAAAAATTGCAACACAGCCTAAGTACTTGCTAGCAAGATCTCTCTAAATTTAGCCTTCACTCCACATCAGGGTCATGTTTCCAGATTTCTTTCAAGGGGTTGTGGAAGCTCCTTCCTCTAGTACCCTTTTCTGCAGCTAATATTCACAACATTCAGGTCTTGTTCATAATAACAGCTCCATTTCAGTCAACACCTTCTGCTTCAAAGTTACACTGGCAAGAGCCAAAATATCTTCTATGATTAGTTGCCTGATGCTGGATTTACCCACTGTCTACTGAAGCCAATATTCATCTTACCTTTATCTGTCAAGAAGTCTGGCACATATGAACTATTCTGTCAGATAGCTAAGGAAATGGCACAGTACAAAATATGCCTTCAGAAAGTTTCCAAACCCTCCAGCAAATACAGCTAAAGTGGTGATGTGAGACAACCTGAGAGCATTCCAGAAATGTGAGTAAGCCTGCCATGACAGGGCTGCCACAGCATGCCATAGAAACCCAGAGGTGAATCCTTGGCACTTGCATAGGGTTATTTGGCAGTGTCAAAACTCTCACCTGGCAGCAGTCACGAAGGCATTGCAGTGTTTACAAAATGATTTTGGCAGAAGACACCAAAGTTTGCTTATTACATCAGAAAAAATTAATCATAGTCGGCTTGAGACAAAACTGAAGGTGTGGACCAGAGGTCCATTGCAGGGAAATGATAAATCCAAGGGTACAGGAAGAGGCATTAGGACAAGGATCTCAAAATACTCAAATGATTGGTACTAAGATCTGCTTGTGTGTACTAAGATCTCCATGTCCTTGTGCTTCTGGAAAGATATATGCTCTTGAATACACTGCCTTCTTGAATGAGCCTTGTAAGTGAATCTGTTAAGTGTTTTAGACATTGTTCTTTAAAACAGGGGGATGAACTATAATAGTAGGAAATATCCTTATAGAAGATAATTCTGCATGATAATGGGGTATTTCCTTGCCAAGCTTTCTTTCAAAACCTTTTGGTCTTTCTCAGAAATTACAATCTTGTCTTTATCTTTAGTGGAGAGGAAAATTAAATTTTTTTCACTCTGACATGACCCCTAAAGACTGATGTTTAAAAGCTTACATTTAGCTATTCTGAACATCTGTACGTTGCTCCCCAGTTTCGAGACATTTAGAACACATTATTTTTCTTCACCAGAAACAATCTACAGCTACTCCTCTTCTAGTTGTTTTAAGTATCTGCAGCTGCAGTAGGTTCACTTTAGGTTGTGCAAATCTTTCAAGTCTGTCTTGGACCTGGGGACACCCTGCTCCAGCTTCCCCTCCCCACCCCCAACAAAACAGGGCATGGTGTTTTATCAAAGGAGGACAGATTCTTTTTAGATAAGTATAGTATACAGATTTTCATCTGAGAAGCACAGAACCACCACCCACATTCTAATTCAAGTCAGTATCACAGTTAATTGCAAACCTCTTATAGGTAGGAGCACTTAAAGTGAAAAAAAAGTCTGAAGCTCTTTCTGCTTCTGCCAAATTATTCCTTCAGTAATATTGATTCAAAACAGAAATTGTCTTAGAGTAATGAAGTACAAGTAGCATAGAATTGCAAAACAGTTGGAAGAGAAAAAAGAATGTGCACCTAATTCTTTGTTCACTGCATGCAGATTGCTATGAAACACAAAGATTTCAAGGATTAAAGAATTAAAATTCTCATTCCTACTGTAGCTGGACGCTTGACAAAATAATGCAAATCTTTAAGCAAAGATGAAACAAAGCATGCAGATCATTTTTTTAGCATGTGTCTTGATTTACTTTGACTTGAATTTTTCTCTGTCTTGTTAATTTTTTGATAAGGATACATTCCAGAAAAAAAAAACCAAACTATAAATATATGTCTATTAATATAAAACTATTAAAATGTCTGGTTTAGTAATACCAATTTACACACTCCCATTCCAAACTCTCTATTTCATCCTTATTTTTCTGTTCCTTCACTGAGAGGAAACATGTCTGTTTGCTTTTCTAAATGCTTCATTCAAAAGGAAGAAAATGTGGCAAATGTTGTCTGTGTTAACACAATAGATAAAAAGAGAACCACATTAAAATGTGAAAAAATCTTGTTGCAGCTTTCTCTTATTTAAATAGAGAGAGTTATTTCTAAGGACACATCTTGAGCATCCTGTCTGAAAAAGAACAAGTCTTTGAATAGATTTCCACAGTGCCTGCAAGGATCCTCTCAGCAAACTCTGAATTTCAGGACACCACTGGCTAACATTCATGGAATTAATTAATGTTTCCTATAATTCAAGCTGTCTCCAGAAAGTGCCTGCTCATGGGACAGGCATCATCAAAAACTTTTAAGGAACAAACTTGGATTTTCTTTACTGCTTGAAGTTGCCAGAAACATTGAGGCAGGGAAACTGTTATCATGAGGTGAGATCGTTCCCTTTGCAATGAAGTGCATCCTTGAAGAGTACTGGCAATACTGGGCTGATGAAAGATCCCTCCATCACCCTCAGGCAGCACTAGTGAGGGGGCAGAGCTGAGCTTTAGTATCCTCTAACATCAAATAAAGCAGCTGGAAAGTGTTTTGGTCTTGACATTCTACACTGTCACTTACAGGTGTTGAAATTTTAGGTTTAGCCATGTCATCTGAGATAACAAAAGCTCTTTTAACTCAGCTGCAGCCTCAGAATTCATTTCAGGCCAAAGCCCATTGCAAATGGTGCTTAATCCCATTCTCTAACATCATGTGTTTCAAAATCAGATCCATGGTGAGGTGTGCTTGGAACAGTATTGCAGAATGCTAATAAATACTCTATCATCTAGGAAGGGATGATCCTTAAAACATAATACAAAGTTTTCCCATTGTCACAATCTTAAAATAAAACTGCACTTTAATTGGATTCAATTTCTTTTTTATTTTCAAAATTTGACATTTTTATGGCAAATAAATCTTCTTAGGACAGGGGAACTCCAGAGAAGTCCAAGAATTATAGCAAACAATACATTTTTTTATTGCTTCTGGTTTTTGTAACTGTCCAGCTGCCTCTGATATTGAAGTGCCATTGTGCCCTTTTTTTACCCTATACTTAAAATCATTTATAAAATATGAGAACTGCTGACATCAAATCTCAGTTGTTTGAAGGAAAAAAATTAGTCTTGTAGCTTTATCTGAAACTGAACTAGTGATAGCATCCTGAAACAGTTTCAATCCTACTAATATCATATTAGGCATTGCTTTATAAAGTAACTTGTGAACTTTTTTTTGCAGTTCCTAAATTTGTACATAATGCCATTTTTCTCCACTTTTTCCCAAAGTTTTTTAACAAATTTACAAGAAAAAAGTCTGACTTCAAGTGTTGCTTATTATGGAAGTAATAGTTTCTTAAAGAACACTGTAACAAAACTTTGAACCCTTAAGGATGAATTGCTGAAAATAAATAGAATTTTGAAGGCCACAGCCCACAATTTTCTTGAGATAATCTCTCTTTGACTGCAAGATTCTTGCATAGCCCTGTAATAGGTATTTGGAAGTGTTTTCTTAGCAGTCATACTGATTCAGAAAAAAAAATATACAGAAAATTTATTTATTGTCTGCTTGTTGTAAGCTCCAAGCTGATCCCATAGAGTGGATGTGAGATGCTATTTTGATTTTCAGCTTTTCTTTAGAAAGCTTCTGTGAAAAGCAGTGAAAATGAAGTAACTTTATCATTATGTATTTCAAAAAGCACCTAATCTTATATTATCTTATTTGAATTTCTGTAAGTAAAGAAGGACATAAGTAATTTCGGAGTTGAATTGAGTAAGAAAATGAAAATAATATTGTTGAAGGTTTTTTCATTGAATTCATGCTTTTGATTCATAAATCTTTCAGTACATTAAAATCTGTGTTTGTCATTTTTGTTACTTTGGTTTTGCTTTGTTCTGAAATACATTTTTTATTCTCCTGTTTAGGAAAGCTGACAGCCAGTAAAGGCACAGACAGTGCCATTGTTTGATGCATCACAAAAGATTGACAAACTATTTACTGAGAGTATTCAACAAATACCAAACAAATAACAGCAAATTCATTTGACAACACTCAAGGACATTCTTAGCATGTTTTATTATTCAAACAGAGGATTAAGTGTTCTTTAGACCATCACATTTCTTAATTACAATTTAAAACTTTTAATCATGGGATGGGATTTAACAAAAATATAGTTTATGCCTCCTGGTGTTGGATCAAAACCACCTAGGACACTGTGAATAGAAGCAATCACTTATAATCTCTCTATGCTGGTTTAGATGTCAAAAGTCAAAAATATCTGCTTTGACCAGTTTCATGCCAGTTTGACTCAAACGTGTCAAATCCAGCTTGCCTTTCCCACACCTTACTGTCAGGCTCTTTGCTTGTTTCTATTTTTCCTTCCCACTTCTCTGTCCTAAAGCCCATTTTCTCTTAGCACTACTGTCCTTCTTCCCATGCCAGTTTGCTTTTACTATCCTTTGAACACATGCTTGAATAAGACCTTCCTTGACCTTTTGCCATGGCTCTCCTGCCTTGTTTTTGGCCATTGTGCTTTCTGTTTAGCACAGACATTGCCATTCTTTCCCTACCCAGAGGCGTGACACCATCACCTCATAAGGGTCATGCTGCCTTAGAGCCATGCACATTCTCCTTACTCAAATCTCTCCTGCCACCCTTCAAAAGTGACCAGGACACAAGCTGTGGGTTTGACAGAGCTCTGGAGTATTCAATATCCCTCAATGGCAACACATCATTATGGCTGTATTTCAGCTTTTCTACACAGTCACATATTGAAGCAGATTGAAGCAGCTGGAGCAATGCAGAACCAGGGCTCTGAGAAAGGTCTCAAAATAAATATCATCAGTAAACTATTACTGAATGATTGCCAAGGTATATGAGGATGCAAAGATAGGTCTGTAATGCAACAGAAATAAATCAATAAAGATCTAAGATTTCTGTTTATAAAAATCTAATTCTACTATTCTAAGGAGGAAAATGGAATCACAGATAATTAGCAGATATTTGTGATAACAAGGACAATGGGAGAGATTGGTTAATGTCCCAGAAATCAAGTCAAACATTAATCTTTGTTCAATCAAAAATTAACTTAGTTCAGCATTTCAGGAATAACAGGTTCAACAGACTGCCCTCCCCTCTATGTCCATCATCCACATGAAAATGCCAACCAAGAACCAAGGAATAACAGGTGTCACTTTTTTAATCATATAGGTGACTGTTGTCTCTCCAGACATAGTCTTCTCCCACTCTGCAGTCAGCAGAGTTATGGTAGTCCAGCTTCAAACTCAGAAACACAGATCTCTTTGCATACATGGTAATAGATTCCTGTTGTCTATCTGCTACAACAAATAAAGGTTTAAGATCAGCATGGATCTTCACAAATGTTACATTTTCCTGCCTGAATTTCCTCTTGTTCTGGTGGCCCTTATATTGCAGCATGGCATTTCACTTCCTTTCTGTCTAGACCAATTCCCACCTCCACAGAGTTCCCTGCCCTGTGCAGCATCCATGGTGCATTGGATCATCGTGCTTTCTTGGGTCATACATGGGCCACCATGAAGCTCAAAACACTTTTATCAACACTTCAGCTGCAAGCATGAATGATGGTGCTAATAGTTTCATGACATGTTTATGCAGTGCAGGAAATAAAGGGTGTCACTCTGGCCGTGGCAGCTTCACCTGTAGTGACTGCAGTCTGTCAGAATGTTTCTGTTTTGAAGTCACAGTCTCAAGGCTGTCTCTCTTCTGCTTTTCTCCCTCTACCTTGGGTTGATTCTACAGTGCAGAAAGCTGTTAGTATAATGATTTATCAAACCACAGCACATAGAATATCTTGGGCACATTTTAGATTCACAGATTTTTCTATGTTAAGAAAAACAGTTGAGTGGCTTTTGCACTAGAGGAAATGCAAAATTACAGGATTGTATTAACTCTAAAGAATCTATGGGCATGGACAAAGAAATTCAATAAGTCTGATTCCCTCTACCTTAGGGAGAATTTCTGCTGTAAAAGGAAAAGGGAGACAAAAGCAGAACAAAGTGAATTTTGCACAGGGTGATTCAGTGTTCAACAAAGTGAGAAGCAAAGGTGAAATGACTTGCCCATAAATACAAGTATTCAACAAAGCTGGAAACTGGCTCTAGCTTTAGTGATCGTTTTTTGTACCATACTTTTCCTGAAAGCAATCAGAAGACATCCTAGTGGGCAGTTAAGGTTCAGGGTGTTATTATGCATCATGAAAGGCTTTTCTCTTTGACTTATTTACCTTACTGGTCCCTATGCCTCTTCTGTTGAGGGACTGTGATCACGGGTTTACTGCCAAATCAGAACTGACTCAAAATACTCGTAGTTTGACAATAGATAAAAGTTGCAGTATTTCAACTTGATTTGCTTTCCTCGGGGTCCTTTATTTTTCCCGTTGCCTACCCTGTTCCCCACCACTGCATATTATGAAACCTCCAGTTGAACAACACAGGGTATTTAAATCACATTCTATCAAAAGAAAAAAAAAGAAAACCAAACAAAACCTGAACCTTTTACGGCTTTCTGTTCTCCTCTTTATTTTTTGCTGGCTGTTTTTTTATTGGCTTTGTCTTTTTTTTCTTCTGACACTACTAACTTTTCATGCTGTCAAATCAGCTTGGCAAACTACTCAGGAGGTAGATTGTCTTCTGTGTTCACAACACTCGTAGGGACCTCCCTGGAACGTTATCTGTGGGTTAGGTGTATCTTATAGTGGACCACCAGTATCAAGAAACCAAAAAGAAACAGATTAGAAGTTTGGACTTCCCTTGAATTTAGTGTGGTAACTTCCATCAGTTTTAAGTGTGATGTAAAAATAACAGCCACGCAGTAGGTAATATTTAAAATTACTTTACCAAAGTTTATATTATTTAATTAAATGGCAAGAGACGATTCTAATTATATAGGATTTAAGAGTACGGATTTCCTACAACAGGTGTGTTTGTGCAATTTTTTTACTGCAGAAAGGGAACATGAAATTATCTGCACAACTGGAGACTGAAGGAAAAAAAGGGAGAGGAAAGGTTTAGTTGTTCAGCTGCAATATAAAAACTTTGAGATTTGTATTTAGTTCTAAATAAATATGCCTAAAGAGGGGGAGAAAAGCCAGAAAAACCTCTTTATCATAGTGTCTGTGTAATTAAGCATGAACTGTTTTTCTTTATGATAAAACACAGATTTCTCCCTCTGCAATTCCATGTAAATGCAGCCTCAATCATTAGAATTACAGGATCTCTGATGACTTCCAGAATTAGTAATAAAAAGCAGCAACTTTATTAATCAAACATGTCCAGCCACCCAAACATCATTAATACTTGATATAATCTCATAGTGCAAATGCTTAAGTACCTGGAAACATTTCCATGAAATACTGACTTAATGGTGTCAAGAAGATACATAGTCCTCTATTCTCTTTTCTTCAACTATGTAATCCAACAATATAAATCATAAACAGGCCTGCCCAACATTTGTAAAACTACAGCCCAGTCTCCTGCCCATCCGTTTAAGTAGCTAAATTCTAAGCAGTTTTGGTCAGTTAAGAACTCTCTTTAATGCTCCATTGCTTCTTTTCTGAGGTCAGGACCAATGGAAGAAATTATGTTTACAAAAGATTTTAGTCCATAGGTAAACCAAGAAAGATTTGAAATAATACTCAATTGTGGAAATAGCTTTGCATTGAAATATATCATTTTGAGGAAGAGAGTTAGTTAAGTTTAAAATGTTCTTGCTCCAGCTGTGTGAGGCCACCATGTGAGTCAAGGCATGCAAGGAAGAGCTTGCTCCTCAGGGTTAGTAAGTCCAGACTAACAGCTTGCCAGGCAAAATGCCTTATCTTATTCTATATTTGAAGATTTTGTAGGCCCAGGCCAGGCTCCCTCTGGTCAGGAGATCATGCTGAAGGAGAAATGTAGAAGTGTCCTGTAAGTCCAGACAGAAAGAAACCCTCCCTTCCAGGTCATGTTCTTCTCCAGACTAAATTAACCTAAAAGCAAATGGTGATTCTGCCTTATTATTGTTCATGGTTCATTAATAAAATAATTAAACAATCTTAAAAATCTCCAAGAGAAGACAGAGCTGGGAAGTGATGAGAAACTGGAAGCTTAGGTCAGAGGCCTGGGACTGGTTGGACAAGAACACTAATATCCAGGTAGAGGCAAGCAGGTCATGAAAGGAGATAAATGAAAAAGAGAGGAGTTTGTGGAAGGCTGGGTAAGAAAACTTCTGTCATAGGAAATGAAGCTATGCAGTGTAGGAAAGACTGGACACAGGTAAGAAGGGAAACAACAGGAACGAGTGGTTGGGAATAGGATGAGGAGCTGGTGAACTAGTGCTGGAGCCATTTGGACAAACAGCTAGAAAGTTGGAGCTGTGAACAAGGAAAGGCTCTAGAAGGAGGAAGAATATATTAAGCTTGGTGAAAAGATTACATTGCTGTTCAGAGCCTGGAAGGGAGTCCAACGATCTCAGACCCCACCAGTCCTCCACTGTCAACAATGCATTTATGAATACATGGCAAAATATCTGTTTTTTTTCAGTTTCTGGAATTGGGTGCTAAATGATCTTAGTAACAGTCACTGAGCTCAGGTATCAGTAAGGCTGCAGGATGATCTGCAAATAAAGTAAGGAGAGAAAATATTCAGGGGAACCTTTTTTTTCAATCAGGAAGTGGAGAGATTCAATAGAGGCTATTGAATCTAGCAAAACATTGGATGAAAATCAATAAATGAAATGAACAACCAGCCTCCTAAATGCAACAACCATAAAGCTTTGACCAGTTTGTTTTTTGCCATTCACTGCTATCTGGAAGGAGCTGCTGAAAATGTAATATACCCTGCTGGCAGAACATCAAGCTTTGTGCAACTTGCTAGGTTCCTGCAGGGAAAATCACAGCAATCTGAATTAAAAACATACTGCTTTGCACTGAAAGACCCTTGCAGAACACAGGGAACAAAAAAAGAAGGTTTCAGCTCTTAACATTGTAGTCTGCTGGTTTTAACATGAACCCATGTAAAGAATTACCCTTTCCAATCACAGCCAGAACTGATGAGGGAATGATAGTTTTCTTCAAGAAAAGATTTCCAAGGGAAAAGACTAACAGCCAAAAACTGAAAAGACATCATGTCAGATTTAGTTTTAGATTTATAGCTGTTTTTGCTCAGTTACCCAAGTCTTTCACTACATGAGACATGTTGAGGATAGATTAGAAGGTGTGCAAATTAGAAGCTCCAGATCCAGGATTGCCTTGTTGTCTGTAGTAAAGAATCCCAGCTCTCCTGGCCTCCAGCTCAACATTTTTGTTTCCTAAAATCTGGATTATTATGGGGTTATGTAGAAATCCATTCAAGGATTGAATAGACGTCTAATCATGAACTGAGATTATTAGTTATTGCTGAAGTTCATTACTTTCAAGGTTGAGAGGGTGGGAGGGCAAGGATCAGTACATATACCAAGATTACCCAAATTATAATTTTACAGTTTTTAGCTGCTAACTTAATAAAAAAAAGATTTTTTTAAATAATATTGTCTACTGCATGAAATTGTCCAGGCCTTGATTAAAACCATGTAAAATTAGTAATTCATGGATATCATAAAAGATACTACCAGAATAGGAATATATTTCTGTGTGCTCATGGGAACTAATTATGTTTGCCATTTCTGATGGAGACATGTATGTTATCTTGTTAGAGTATAGATTGCTCTGCCTGGTATTTAAATGACAACATTATTCATTGGTCCCATTGGCTTAATCAAAAACTTGTGTTTAATGATTATTTTAAAGAACAAATTGCTTTTTCTAACATTAAAATTCAATGTAGAGAAAACTTTTGAAGTGATAATTTCCAAAGTAATTCATCAGCTAAGAGGGAATGTGATAGAGGTGGAAAAAAAGTGTTTGATAGGTTGAGTTGCAGCAAAATCGTATCTCTCTCATTGCTCAAAGTAGGAAAATAATCATAATAATGAAACAGAATGATGACTGCCTGAGGGTAGGTAGCTCCAACTGAAATAAATGAGATAGAAGGTTGATTCAAGGAGAAAATGAAGAATGAAGTGGTTAGAGGTTTCATAATTGAACTGTTTTGGAGATATTTTCAGAACAAGAAGAGATTTGGTTTGGGGTTTTTTTTTTTTTTTTCTATATTTTGGTTATTTAAATGTGCCTTTTCCAAAGTAGACAAAGCAATTCTTTTATTTCAAACTTGTCAAAAAAAAACAGCTTAAATTAAATCAGGTTCAAAAATGTACTAAGAAATCTACCAAGGGTATAAATCTCTTCTGCTTTTTAAGGTAATGTTTTTGAAATTTCTGCAAATAAAGAGTTCTCCAAGGCAGCAGTATTTTTGAAAAAAAAATTCACTTCTCTCACAGCTGACCCCTGCATCCCTAAAATCTCAGGGAAATGCTAACCAAAGGCAGCTACACATAATAAAACCTCAGGCAGTGCTCATAGGTGAACTGCCATTTTCACTTTGGTATGTATCAATATTGTGGTCCTTGTCCTAAAAGACACTTAAATATTAATGGAAAAGCAACCTACTTGCATCACAAGTGCTCTTTCAGGCTCTTCCAGGCACTTCAGTTTTAGCAGTGTCTCCTATTCATTTCATGACAGTTTAAGGAGGTCACACCTGTCATTAGAAACTCACTAACATTTTACTTCTGTAAAAAGACTCAGTTTTCCATAACTGATTGGCAGTGCCAGAGAAACCTAATTTCAGGGGCTAAATGACGTAGGGGCTTAGCACAGTAGCCTTTTACCCAAGTAGAGTTAAAAAAAGAAGGGAAGAATAAAAAAGGATAGGCACAATGCTTTGGTCCTGTTGCAGTTCTGTTTTTTTCCTCAAAATGCTGTTTATTGGAGCAAGTGTGCGTAGGAACTTTATTCCTTGTATACACATCCTGCTTGAGCATCTATTTATGCAGTTCCAATCTCTACCCTGGCCTAATCTAATGCCCTTCTTAAATATTTCATATGTTGCAAATCACTGAAATGTCAGGAGCTAGTGTTCAGTAAGGAGGTGCTGCCAACACAGATTCAGCCGTAACACTTGGTTACTTGGTTTTGCCTTCCCAGGGTGAAATCTGAGACTCCTCTTCCTCCTTGAGCTGACTCTTCCCCTGAGGTTCATACATACAAAGCATCACGAATGTTAATTGTCTTGCTGAGAACTGTGAGCAACTTGTACAAATAATGTACTTCATTCTCCAGTCTGGTGGTTTCTAAAATAGAACTGTTGTTGAAGAGTGTCATGGATCAGGAGAAGGGCTCCCTTTCACTCCCCTCCCTGTCCAGTGGGAGATAAAAAAGCTAGAGGTTATGGGTTAAAATAAAACAGTTTACTGAGAAAGCACTGAGATAAGAAAAAGGGGTAGTAACAGCAACAATATTAATAACAGAAACGTGCAAAAAAGAGTGATTTATGTGCAAATGCTCACCAAGTCTGACACAATGCAATGTAACCACAGATGATGCCACCCCACTGCTCCTTCCAGCACATTTTTCCCAACCAGAAAGGAACACCCATCTCCTCTGAAAGAAGGCAGAGTCCAGACCTGTCCTGTCTTTTCCAGTGCCATCCCTTCCTTTCCCTGTTCTCCCCCACCCTGGGAAATTACCTAAATCAGTAAGGAATAACTTCTTAGATACATCCACAGCTGTGTCACCATAGCTCCTGCAAACATTAACTTCTCCTGGTCAAAACCAGGACAGGAAGATATATGAAAAACTCATTTATGCTTCTTTCTCAAAGTACAGAGTTGCTAGATAGCTCTTAGGCAAAGTAGGTAGTTAAATGTGATGGCTGTTGTGTGTGTGGTCAGGTTTCAAAGGCATATTAGTTATTTAAATGGGACCCTAACCTTTAAATTCCTGAGTTTACTTCTCACAGGTCTGAATCATATCTTCCCCAGCTAGTTATTCCTATGCTGTTACCATTTTGGGCATGTGGTATTTTCTCCCCATGTTGCATTCAGATTCATGTGTGGAAGCAAAGCTCAGGGCAGAGACTGCTGGCTGTGAAAAAAAATATAAATCAGAGGCTTAAATTAACACTGTAAATGAAATTTTTTTGGCTGGCCCTCAGGTACCACATCAAACACTTCATTTTTGCAGTTCAAAATCCTCCAAAAATTGAAACATTCCTACATTTTTCTTCAGAAGACACAATTTGAATGAAATATGGAATCTAAGTCCAGTACTCCTTGCTTTAGATTACCAGTGCTAACAGATTCTGTTTACATATTTAAAACTAGTGTTTATCGGAGAAAACTCTCAAAAGTGTCTGTTGGTCAACCTGTGGAGCAGATGGAGTCATGGGGAACCTGCATGCTGCAGATGCCCAGCAGCAGTGATCCCGCAGTGATCCCAAAGTAATCCCACTGGGACTGGAAACCCATCAGTGTTAACAAGGCCTTCCCATGGCAGCAGTGTGGGCTGGTGCCAGAACATGCTGAGCTTAAAGCCTCCCTCATGCTCATCCAGTTACCTGGTAAATGCATGGCATAAGTGACTTAGAAATCTGATTCACAACAGAGTGAAGAGCTTTTGAAAGTGCTAGCAAATATTTAAGCTATCATCAACACAAAATGTTCACCAGGCTGGAGTTCATATTCAGTTGTTTAATGAAGGCAGGGCAGGTAGGGCATGGTTACAAGTCCCAGGCCTGCGAGGCACAGCAAGGAAGGCTGTTCATGCTGAAAACAAGCAGTGCAACCAGAGATACACAATATTATGAACTGCCAGCCTCCAGCCTTTCCATAGCCATTCCACCAGTGGAGCTCTTCAAATTTTTAACTCAGTCCTTTCACATGGATGAACCACACTTGGTGCTTTCAACCAAACATGCATGAAAATGTGATTTTTCCCAGACTCCCTGAGGTGAGCAGCTCTGGTGCAGGCATGTTCTACAGTGGAGCAGGGGATCTTGGCATAGAGAGTGATTTTCTGAGCCAAGGAGATCCCTGAGACTGGCCAGGAGTTGGCAACTCACAGAAGAGTGGCTGATGAGGTGTGAGTGGGGCCAGGAGATAGGGCAGGGGCCACCCCAAAGGGTCTGCCTCATCTATCCCGACGTTGGCCAATGCCTCCACCCACACAGAGCTGCTGAGGGGAGAGGCAGCAGTGTGGAATTCACTCTGTGGGTAGAGCCTGGACCATTCTGGGGCAGGGACAGGCAGCAGAGCTGTGTAACTTCAGGGAGGCTGAGAAGGAGTTAGGCAGCTGGTTCCAAGGACAATCTGCAGTGGACACACAGCCCCACATGTAGAAGAAGGGATGCTTGCTAGGGCAAGGACCAGCAACAGGCACAGGTTAGGGTGCCCTTACAGAAAGATGCTCTTCCAGAACCACTTCATGACTCTGCAGACTCAAGAGGGAAGACTCATTGCATTTAGAGAGGAAAAAGGATTTCAACAGTCAGAGGGGCTGATGAGAGGACTGGAGCATCTCTTCTATGAAGACAGGCTGAGAGAGCTGAGGTTGTTCAGCATGAAGAAGAGAAGCCACCAGAGAGATCTTACAGCACTTTCCAGTACCTGAAGGGTCTACAAGAAAGCTGGAGAGCTTTTTACAAGGGCATGTAGAGATAGACAAGGGGTGAGTGGGTTTAAATTTAAAGAGGGCAGGTTTAGATTAGATATCAGGGAGAAAGTCTTTACTGTGAGGATGGTCAGCACTGGAACAGGTTACCAAAAGAAGTTGTGATAGTCACCCTAAACCTGGAAGTGTTAAAGGCCATGTTGAATGGGCTTTGTTCTGATGGAAGGTGTCCCTGCCCATGGCAGGAGGGCAGGAACTAGATGGCCTTTAAGGTTGCTTCCAATCCAAACCACTCTGTCATTCCATGATTTGGGAAAAAAAAAAAGTGTTTTTAAATCATACACTCTGGTCTTTGCTTCTGTCTGCTGACTGGAACTTCAACCACCACAGCATCACAGGCATTAAACAGTTAAAAAAAATAAATGGCATATTTAGCCATTCTCAAAGCGGTCTCATCTTACCAACAGCTGGTTCAAGTTTCTGAATTTTCCAACTTTGTAGTGTCACAGTCAGAGTTACCTTAGGTTCTCTTTTAATTTGTACATACCTGATGTATAGTCCTCTTCAACCAGGCCCATGTAAATAAGCATCTAGTAGTGATTCATCCATTGAAGTACATAAGGCCACTCCACTCCCTCCCAAAACTCATACATTTTAAGGTAATTGCATGAATTGAGTTGAGGAAAACTGGAACCTATGAAGTAGGAATCTAAGACATTACCATATGCTCTTTAAAAAGTTAGCAGAGTTGAAAAAGAAATCCAAAATTCTGTCCAGCTTTGCTGCACAGAATACTTTTTGGTTTTGTTTGGAAAAACTAACTTCTGGCATCAATGGATATTGGTATCATCCTTCACTACAGTTGCTCTATTCTACAACTGTGAATTGTGACTGAAACATCACCTTTGTGTCACTGAACCATTTACCATGCTCATGCCTTTCTTTAGAAGTCCTTTTTAGGAGTCCTTTCTCCTCTCTGCTGTTCTTTGTGGTCACTTGTCCTTTTTCAGGTCATGCAGAAATGATGTAAAAAGATGTGGGCTCTTGCCCAAGTGTGAAGAGACCTATTTAAAAGAGTTACTGAATGGTATTTAGGGAAAATAGCTCTATTTCTTCTTTTGCCACAGGGAAAAAATTGGTAGTTTTCCTGACAGTATTTAATTTGGCATGACTCCCTTAAAAATCAGTGCATGTTATTGATCTGTAAGTTAAGTATTTCCCACTGCACAATATCAGAAAAAGAGAAATAATTAATGTACACAGCAATTCCCTGGAGACAGCAAGGGGAGGGATATCAAGAGATTTGGGCTGATTTTGTGACTTTAACAATTTTAAGTTAACATTATTGGCAGGTTAAGGCCAAGTTTATTTCCAGTTGAACTAAAATAAAAGAAAACTTCTGATGAAAGCAAGTGAAAGTTTTAGCACAGAGTTCAGAAATGAAAAATATTATTCATAAAAAGAGATGAACAGATGAGAGGTAGATGGATTTGGATGAGATTTAGGCTGGCTTTTTTATTCCTCACATAGGAGCTCAGAAGTAGCAGGCAGAATGACTGGACAATCCAGGAGGACAGTACAAGAAAGATAAAGGACTAGTAGAAATCAGAAAAAAGGGAGCATTTTTTTAATCACAAAATTAATTTATTAGTAGCACATGGGAACAAAGGCACTAGGGAATGTGAAGGGAAAAAACCCCAACATTACATTATACCAGAGGTGCAAGCTGAGGAAATTAATAAGGACAATACTCATGGCCTGATTATGAATATATATTTGAAAAGGTGATATCAAGGAAACTTGAAGACAAAGTTATTGCTTGGAATGCAAGAAAGAATGATAATAATCCAGTAAGAAAGCCTTGAGTAAAATAACAGTCACAACTAGCATTATCTTTCTCCAGCTGTCAAATGACTTGGAAGTGAATAAGTGACTGCATACAGATCAATATTTTTCTTTATTCTACCAGATAAGGCAGCACACAGAATACAAGCTTGCATCTGTTACAGATTGCCAAATATCTTTGTAGGAAAAAAACCATATCTACCTATAATGTGAAGTGAGAAATATCATTGCCAGTGGTTTAATCTGACAGACTGCTAGAAAGCTCCTTCTGCAAATACTAGCATTCCTTGGAAACTCTCAACCTTTGCCTTTACTATTTCTTAACTAAAAGGCATTGTCTCCAGCATGCAGGAATTTGATGTGAGTTAGAAAGCTAGAGTATAAAAGATAAACCAACTCTTACTTTTCTTTTAATGCAAGTAATCAATACTTGTTGTGAAAAACAAATATTGCAATGTAACAGAGATATGAAAGTCCTTGAATGCATCTAGAGAAGGGCATGAAAAAGCTGGTGACAGGGCTGGAAGTCATGTCTTGTGAGGACCAGATGGAGACTTTGGATTTGTCTGGTTTGGATGGAAGGAGACAAAGGGATGATTTCATTGCTCTCAGCAACTTCCTGAAGAGAGGAAATGGAGAGGGACAAGTTGAGCTCTTCTTCCTGGTGTTTAGTGACAGGACACATGAGAATGGTTTAAAGCTGTGCCAGGGGAGACTCAGATTGGACATTAGCAAGCTTTTCTTTACTGAGAGGGTGATAAAACACTGGAACAGACCTCCTAAAGAGGTTGTTTGGTGCCTCAAGCCTGTCAGTGTTTAGCAGTTATTTGGGAAATAGCCTTAAAAACAGGCTTTAACCTCTGGTCATTCGTGAAGTAGTCAGGGAATTGGATTGTTGTAGGTCCCTTCCAACCAAAACAATCCTGTTCTATTCTGTTCTGATGTTACCAGTCACTTTCCCAGCACAATCTCTTCATTAATTTATTCTTTGCTTAACATATCCTTTGATAACTTGATAGTAATAAAGAGCTGACAAAGGCTGGAGGGTTTGAGGGCAAATAATTATTTCCCCCTTCCAACAGTTTCAGAAATCTAAATGAAATTAACAAAGTATTTACTGGTTTTTAATCTTGGCATTGGTCTTCAGCAAGTTATGGAACAGCTGATCCTGGAATAGATTCATACAAATGTAGGGGGTAATATAATTATAACCAATAAACATTCATTCATAGAAAATAACTCCCATCAAACTAGTTCAATGTCATTTTCTGAGCTTATACATTTCTGGTGATATAACCAGAATACATTTGTAAGATGTCCCACACGATGCAGTATTGTTGTCATCTTATCGTAAAACTTCCATACCGTCTTGGTGATTTCTCATGGGCACCTCCTCACAGCACTGACTTCCTCTTCAAAGCACAACCAACAAACTACAACTCTCTTCTCACCCAGCCTAGCCCCCTCTTTTATAGCACTCAACCTCATTGGACACAGCTGTGGCCTGTTAAGGGCAGGCCTGTTCCTAATCTTTGGTGATTAGTACAGCTGCAACTCCTCAGGGGCCAGATTACCTCCTGCATTATCTTTATTTTCTTACATTCTATTCCCCCACACAGTATGACATTTTGATTAAGAAGCTACAATGATAAGACAATCAGTGTCACATATAAATTACCAAATTTTGGCTACTTGGAAAGATTTATTTCATAACTAGAAAAAACATTATTTGCCAGGACTTTCTGTTGAGATACTACATCTTTTGCCTTGATGCTACTTAACGCTGCTTTTAATGACAGAGAAGCAATAATAGCATTGAGACTTGCTAAACTTATAAATGACACAAAACTTGGGGGAATGGGCAATAGTAGCTACAAGTCAGGTAGTTCTGCAGCCTGTATGAAAGTGATGATATGTATTTCTGTACTTCAGAACTTTTATTCAAGTTGGAAGCAGATACTTAGGATTGAAGCCTAATGATCTTGCTTTTCCAGAATTGGACCTGCTGTTCGGGGTGCTGCAGGTCTAAAGGCTATGTAATAGTTTTTGTGAATTAACAGTTATTTCAAAATATACTCCTTGTTTGAAGGCATGGCCAAAGTACCAAGCACAGGTTTTGCATACGTGCTCAGAGAAAGATTATTTTCTAGAAGAAGAATGTTAATATATTTTTATATATGACATATATTGTATATGCTATATTAATGCAGCTGCTATTAAATTAAGATGTAATTCTGATGCCTGCACTTCAAGAATTATTTTGAAAATTTGTGGAGTCCGTGAAAGATACAGAAGGCTTATCAGAGACTGGAAATAATTATCTTGTCAAGAGACTCTAATTGTTTATCTTGATGGATAAATGGTAATAGATTGCTATCCCTAAATGCCTGCATGAGCAAAACAAAACTGGCTAAAAATGCTTCAGCAGTCTAGCAATGATATCCTAAGCCTCAGGGTCTGAGTTGATGCTAGATGACTGCAGACTAGGTCTCAGTTAAAAATCTCACTCAGTTAAAAGAGACTCTCTTGTTTTTCCCAGTGAGAATAACTAGGCATTGAAACAACTTCAAGGCTTGCAGTGAAACTCTACTGCTGGAATTTTGTAAAATAAAGATAGGATGCCTTTCTAAAAGATGTTCCACTTTAATAACTTTGGGGTTTGCAGCCATGCTTTCCTCAGAAGAAGCTCATACCATTCAGAAAATGTAGCCAAATAATCAGTATAGTCTCCTTCAGAATATGGCATGGCCAGCAGGGAAGGGTTTCCAACAGCATAATACTGTTTAAAGCTATCCACAAGAGCATGTTAGAGACAGTTGAGGTAGAGTAGATGTCAGGACAGATAGAAAGAAACAGGCTACTCCATTCCATATGATTATATAAAAGATGTCACAGTAATATAATACAGTCACAATGATTGTGAATAAGGCCAAACTCATGAACATTTTTCTTAAGCAAAAAGAATATCAAGTGAAGCAAAGCAGGTTTTTGTTCAGGGTTTTTCTTTATTTAATGTGTAAAAATAAATTCTGAGGAAGAAAAAGATAACATTTTATTTGAAAATGTTCACATGGGATTTTTTGATGGCTAATTAAAAACTCTTTCAACTGCTTTGGGAATTACAAACCCACCAAATACAATCCTGTGGGACTGTGTAACAAACTGCAATACAAATGGGGCTCCTCCCAAAAACAACAGCTCTTGGGAGTAAGAATTTCAATACTAGAAATAAATGAGAAGTGATTGGCGTTGACAGATGTCATGAAACTGGGGGATCTCAGTGCTTTTTAAGAGCAAAGTGAAAGAGAGAGTCATTAATGTGTATCCTCAGATGTGCTACAGTATTTGATGCTCTGTGGAATGTGGAAAAATATTATTTTCAAAAAGCATTGCACAGCTCATCAATAAACCCTCTCAGGAGAAGATTCCTACATAAAAGACATTCATTTTCACTCTGATCCTTCATCTACTTTCACTGACATTGGCAGCTATGGTAATTTATTGTTGTTTTTACTTCATCTGCTATTGTTCACTTCTATTCTTCAAACACAAAAGAAAACCTATGTATGGAAAATAGCAAGAGTTCTTAGGAATAGTGAGTAATGGACCATGCCATGCTGTGCTGCATTTGTATATTGATTTTGTCTCAAATTGATACATTAATTTAAATAGAGATTATGTGTGTAACTTTTCTACTGATAAGGCAAAAATTGAACTGGACTGGTAATCATGGATCAAAGTCCGCTTATGATGTTATACATTTTTATTCCCATTATGTGGCTGATGAAACTGCATTTTTTGAAGGATTTTACAATATTACTTATACCTTACAACAGCCAAATTAAAATTCCTTTGTTTTCAGTAGTTCCATGTTTCAAAGAGTAGATGAAATGATACTTCATGTTGCAAAATGAAAATGTCATTACGGCTAAAGTTAATAGGCCTGAACATCCTGAGAGCAATTCCAGAGCTCATAATACCTCATAGATGAATAACATGCTACAGCTTCACATGGCTTAGTGGGAGGAGAGCTTTATATACAGTAGTTATGACTGCAAAGACAGAATAGCTCTATTTGGCAGGACAGCTTACATAATAGATAAACATGTAAATTTTATTTAGGCAAATAAAAGAGTCTTTATAATGCCACCAAATGCTAAAATAGTAGTATTTTTTCCCTTCTATTGTTTTAATTTAATCTGGAGGTCAGTTGTATTCATGGAACTTGATTCATGTCCTGAGTACATTCAAAGTATCCCATACACTTAACAGAAAATATGGGATATGGAGAGTGGAATGATTGCAGTGGAATGAAAAGCAACTGTCTTTGAAACTGACAGCTTCAACTGTCAATGGCACATAAAGAATTGTTTAGGGCACAAGAAATACTGACTAATAGGTTTCAAATTACTCTGGTATACAATTAAGTTAAGTCTTAAGAAATTGGGTCTTTTGCTTATTTAATTTCAGTACTTCATGAAAAGTTCCAGTATACAACATATGTATTCCAATGATTCTGGGGAAAAAAATCAGTATAAAGAAGTTAGAACTTTGAACAAATCCAGTTATTTTCCAGATTCAATAATAAATGCTAAAATCAGAGGATGTAACAACATTATGTGCTGAAAATATAGTTACTAACTTTTAAAAACAGGCTTTTAAATTTCATGTAACAAAACTGTCATTTTACAAAACTATTTTGAAAGTGCTATTTGCATCAAAGAAAATGAAGGTTCAGGAAGGAAGAACAAACAGAAAAAATTAAATTATTTTATGGTGACAAAAAAGTTGATAGCCTCAAGTAAAAACGTGTTTCTTGTTATTAGAGTCTTGATGTTACGCAAGGCAATAAACCCAACATAATATCTTGTAGTTCTGCCAGGTTAGGAAGGTCTAACTTGACTTTAAAAATTCTTTTTCCTTGAGACAACCTGAATCTGATCTTTGCTTTGTTTTTCACATTCTAATCTAACAATATTTGATTTTTATTATGCATGCTAATACATATGTGTATACTTATAATTGAACATGATTTCTACAGGCACAAACAGTGCTATTAGGGTTAGTTGGTGTCTTGAGGTTTTTTTTTCCCCTGTGTATTGATACAGTAATTTGTCTGTGATAATGGGAAACTTTAGCAATGATTTGGCATCACAGTATGAATATATTTCTGAAAAATTTGCTTTTCAGATGTAAGAGCTGAAAGTCAAATCTAGGCTACACTGCTCTAGTACATGCACACACACACTCAGACACATCATGATAATGCCAAAGGCAATTATGAACTCAAAACCAGAGATCTTAGAGACAAAGAAGCCTTTTTTGATCTAGTGCCTAAGATCCTTGCCTGTGACTAGACATCTAGTCACATTGCTGCTATGGCAATACATGTAAAAACAACACCTCTGAAGCCCAGTACACATTTTTTGTGACGTTAAATGTGCAGCTTAAGCAGAAATGTAGAAGTATACCAGTGCCTTTTACCACTCCAAGAACACTTACTTGAGATAAGGAGTAAATATCTTTCTCTGCTGTACACAAGCTTCCATCCAAGCACAATATCCAGGTGTCACTGGAATAACTAAATGCCAAAGCAGCATAGGGCTAACCCTTAAGTGACAGCATGGCCTTGATCATTTTATTCTTCCTTTTGTCTTGGAAGCATTTGTTCTATCCTACTGTGGAGCAAAAATTTTTCCCACCAATGAAAACTCTTTGTTGACCGACCCATTTTGGAGGAGTCAGAATAAGCCTGCAACAAGTCTTCAGCATTTCTTCATTATTTATAATGATGCAGAAGAAGATAAAGGCATTTTTAATGATACTTTCATGACTCTCATTTGATCTACATTTTTCTTCATAAGAACTGCAAAATCCTGTTCTCACCCATGTCTTTTTTATTTTAATGATAGCTGATTTTGGAGTCATAACCACCTGTCAGTACATTAAGCTCTTTCTTCTACCATTTTGTAGAGTTTTTGGATCTTCCAAAGTTGAGACTTGCTCTATACCTGACTGGAGATAAACTCATGTTAGGATGGGATACCAGCTCTGAAGACAGACCAGCTGATGAAGTATTAATTGTAGGCAGTGTAATTGAAGTAATCACAATCCATCTTTCTTTTCTTCTTAGCAGTTCTAGTAAGAAGATTGCTTGACCCTCCACAAGGTGTATCTCTGAGGTGGGATGAAGGCCTGGGATGTGAAAAGAGCAAGCTCACATGACTCTTCTATC
Organism: Molothrus ater; assembly: GCF_012460135.2. Lineage (NCBI taxonomy): Eukaryota > Metazoa > Chordata > Aves > Passeriformes > Icteridae > Molothrus > Molothrus ater. The sequence goes on from NC_050479.2 coordinate 33,107,083, forward strand.
TGATTTTGAATCATAGAGATATAGAATAAGAGAATGGCTTGTTGAAGGAGATGTTAAAGATCATCTTGTTCCAACCCCATTGCCGTGGGCAGGGACGCCTCGCACCAGACCAGGCTGATCAGAGCTCCATCCAACCTGGCCTTGAACTCTTCCAGGGACAGGGCACCTACAACTTCACTGGGCAACCTGCTTCAGTGCCTCATCACCTTCAGAGTAAAGATTTTTCCCTAATATCTAATCTAATAGTTCTCTCATTCATTTTGAATACATTCCTACTTGTTCTGTCACTATATGCTCTTGAAAAGAGTCTCCATTTTTCTTGTAGGCTCCCTTCAGGTATTGGAAGGCTGCAGTTAGGTCTTCTGAAGTCTTCTCTTTTCCAAGCTGAACAATCCCCATTATCTAAATTAGGCAGGGTTGGGTTTTGTAACACTGCCTGTGTTTCTGCCTGACATTGAACTGAGATATTCTTTCCAGCCAGTGCAGAATCTGGAGTCATGTCTTGAACCTTAAACTTGCACATTACCAGTTGGCACCAGCACTGCCACAATAGTTTTGTTTCCAATTCCACATGCATCTCTTCCAACAAACCTCTCTAGTGAACATTTTGCAGAAAATTCAGCTTACTAAGAAAGAAGAGAAACCTAGCCCAGGAAATTAAAAATGGAGCTTTGGGAAGCAAAGATCAGAAAACAGGTTCAGAGTGACATGAATAGTTAACAGCAAGATTAAATAAGGTCTTCTCTTGGCTTCCAAATGAAAAAATAAAATGTAAACACCACTGAAGATTGGAAAGTTAGTTTGATTGTATTAAGTAAATTTGATTTATTAAGATAATGAGGAATATGATTCAGTCTCTGTGGTCTTGCTGATCAACAAAGTAATACTTGTGGCACACAGTGTGACTCCTCATTTTAATGACTAAGCTTTTCTTCTGAAATCAAACTCTTGCCGTAACATGGATAAACTCTGCCTCTCATTATTCTGCAGTCCTGTGATGGACAATTGGCACGTAACCTTCATTCACATGCTGAATCTGCTTTGTGTATGCATTATACCTTCATATTTCAGTCTTTGTAAACCTAATTTTATCTTTTTTCTAAGTTAGTAGTCAACCTCAGAGTATAATGGAAGGATGAATGAAAATGTGACATAAGCTAGTATAGTATAATTTGAATAAACAAATTATTTACAGTATATAATTTTGTATACTTTTAAATTTATTTATTTTTAATAAAATAACCAGTTACATTCTGCTCAAACATTTTACCTTCAAGGGAGCCATTCTTGGTGCAAGGCAAAATTCTAGCAATTCAGGCCAACAGACTCTTAGTCTTCAAAAGTCAAAAATAATTTGCTATAGCTTAATACTGTTCATTAAAATCCACAGCAATTATTACATGGGAAATCATTGTTGTTCTAAACAGTGTCCTACTTTCAAACTAGAAACTTGGCTAATATAAGTCCTATGGGTAACAGCCAGCAGTCATCTTGGTTTCATGGGAAGCATTGCTACACTATTTTGATTACTCCAGATTTGCTGCCTAAAGGTGCACATTTTGCTCCCTTTATAGAAAACTGATCCCGCTCTATTTTGCCTCGAGATAATTTTCAGTATTTCAGTGAATTGATGGGTGATCATTTCGTTCAAAGTAAGTTTGTCTTCCTGGGAATATTATTTAAGTTGTTAAAAGGTAGAATTCCTCTCTGGGTTTAAAAATGAAGTTTATTGGTATTAGCTGTTCCAGTGGTCCTTTGCTAGGCAGCCACTGTGATTACTTTCAAACCTAATGCACTGGTTCAATGTCATGCAGTTTGGAAGGAGATTTTTCCCATCTTTCCTGCACTGCAGAACTTTGTCATACAATGACCCCCAGCTGCCCTTCTAGCAGTGGCAGTAACAGCAGGTGGAGCTCTGAAGGCTTTTAAAGGTACAAGGAGGCACTGAGCAGAGCTCTTGAAAGTTTTTCTCTCCCCTGGGTTTTGCATGACTGCAGGATTTACTGAATGAATTGTATGCCAGAAAAAGGAGTCTTTTAGAAGAGAGGAAAGTTTCTGAGAGTTTCTTTGCACAGATTATTTTGTGTGTATAAAGAAAAAAATACACATACCGTGGCTACTTTTCTTTAATGTGCATGAAATGCTTTCAAATACATAGAGAACATTTACTTCTGGAAGGAATAATGTGAAGAATAATATAATCATCATCAGCAGGAGCTGCATGCAGTTTGGAGTAGTGCAATAGGGAAAGCAGCCACAGCACATACTCTTGTATGTAATGTGGCTCTTGAATATAATGAGAGAATCCAGTAATCTCAACAGACGTTTTCTTGGCTGAGGATAGAAATGAAGTAGTAATTTAGCTGAACATTTTAATTTACCATACCTATTAAAGAAATTCATTCAGTATATGTTGTACTGAAGCATGCTTGCCTCTGAGAGAAACACTGGTGCTTTCAGCTGGGGGAAGGCAGGAAAGGAAAGGAAGGAAAGGAAAGGAAGGAAAGGAAGGAAGGAAGGAAGGAAGGAAGGAAGGAAGGAAGGAAGGAAGGAAGGAAGGAAGGAAGGAAGGAAGGAAGGAAGGAAGGAAGGAAGGAAGGAAGGAAGGAAGGAAGGAAGGAAGGAAGGAAGGAAGGAAGGAAGGAAGGAAGGAAGGAAGGAAGGAAAGAAAGAAAGGAAGGAAAACAGAGGAACAAGCAGAGGAGTTGTGTCTATCCTAAAGGATGAAGGTACCAATTTTGACTGGGAAAAGGAGGAAAATAACTAAAATACCCTTTAAAATATCAAGAAGATTATTATATTTAAATAAAATAACTTTGGCATCCTCACAGGAGTAGCCCAATTTGGCTCTCACCATGGAATCAAGAGGTGTGGTCAACTCCTTGTGTAATCTGCAAGTGTCTACAATGGGTTTGTCCACATCTCAGCCCTATGCTCTCGTTTTTTAATCAAAAGAGAGATGTAAATGTTTTGAATACATTCCCCTTCTAAATTGTGCTTCTAAAGCAGATAAGACAAACCATATACTGAAAGTACCAATTTCTTTTCATTAAGTGTAGAAAAGAGGCCACAGTGTGCAGGTTATCTGCAGAATTTGCCTTCTAGATGTCTAAAATCACAGGAAAATTAATCCTGCCTGAAAGACACTAAATCAATTAATGACTAATTGTGATGATGGACTCTCTATGTCATTTAATGTGCCATAATTTTCTCCCACTCTCATGTTTATCAGGTTTATTTTCATCAAAGGCCTTGGAAGCAGAGACTCTTTATTACTTTCCCAGTATCTTACAGTGCAGTATCTACTCCTACTCCTGGTTGCTGGGCTGGTTTTCATGACCACACTACTGAGAGGAGCCTGTGTGGGTACTGGAATTGTGTGTATCGTACATTGTTATACACAATGGAGGTGTGCAGATTGTGCTTGACTTTATACCATTCTCAGGCGGCTTATCCATAAACACACAGCTCTAGATACAGGAACTAAGTGAAGGAAATGGAAAGGCTTGACACATTTCCTTTCTTGATTTTACAGTGACTTCAGAGATGCTTTGGATGAAAGTCAGTCTTACTGAGTTAATTTATTTTTTATATAATATTTAGCTGTAGTCAAATTATCCATTGTAAGAAATGCATTTGTTTATATGTCCTCTGTTACTGGATGATTAAGCTTTAATTTGCCTCAACTAATAAACCCATTGTGCTTCTGCTTGGGCGAGTTGTATGTACATTTCTCAGGGGATTAATCTTTATATGTTTCCAATTTCTTCATTCTTCTGATGGTTTGCTGTAAGAAGACAGAGTTACTTAACTATTGCAAATGATGCCTTCTGCAAATTCATACTCTAGAAAGTTAAGGTTTGTAACAAGAAGCCATAAAATTTATTAAGCCAAACCTGATGCAGTCAGACAAAACCACACAGAAATTCTCTGGCATATAAGCTCTGCTTTACATCTGAAATGGAAGCAACTACTTCAAGTGAAATACAAAAAACAGTCTCAGTTCAGTTTTATTACTGCTATTCACCATGACTGTCTCAGAAAGTGAACATCTGTGAGGCTGAGAGATCTGTTAGTAAGGGCAGAGGTGATAGGGTCAGTAGCCTCTACTGAGGAGAGAGCAGGGACAGATTATTATCCCCTGTGAAATCACAAGGATTAGCAGAAGAGGTGCAGTGAAAAAATCATGTACTGTGGGATAAACTAACCTTCTTACTGATTTCTTGAATGTATGATTTTTACTACACAACAAAACAATAAACCTTGTGTTCAGGCTGACCTTCAGAAAATACCACAGGTGGCCACAACTGTTTTGAAATGCCAGCAATGAGTTCTAGTGTCTATTAATGACTTCTTCTGTAAAGGCATACTCATGTGCATGTTACATTTGCCAAAAAGACCCTATATTCAGATTCATAACTCAAAAGAAGATAACAGAAGTCACTAAAACCTGAAATTAGGGCACAGAACACACAGCCTGCAGAAGGAAGGGTTTTGTGTGTAGTGATTGCAGAATCTGGCGAATGACAGTACCTTCATATTTGTGGCAATGACGATATCCAGAAATGCCATGCCTGGAAATTCAAGATGCCTTTCAAAACTTTACTCATCCAGAATGATTGCTGAGAACCTCTGCCTGTCAAATACATTATTTCCACAGAGACCTAAAATTTAAGGATATTAGAATGGCAAGATTTACTTAAATTTCACATGAGAATTACTGTGCAGATGCTGTTGAAACTCTAAAAAATATTTCATATGCAGTCTTCATGAAAGTTAAAATATTAGCAGGTCAGTGAACAACTATCTGTTTCCCACTACAATGCGAATTTCCTTTTTGTGCTATTATTTCAGGTGATTATGTAGTCATGACTATATACTTCGACTTAAGTAGAAGAATGGGATACTTCACTATACAAACATACATTCCCTGTATATTAACAGTTGTTCTTTCCTGGGTATCCTTTTGGATCAAAAAAGATGCCACACCAGCAAGAACAGCATTAGGTAAGTTGTTAATAATTCCCTTTTCTGATGTTCCTGCACTACTATTTGAAAATGTCAGCTTCCTTTCAAAGAGACCACTAGGTATACCCTTTGGATTATTACTACTATGTCTTGCAGAACCAGATCTACTTATTACTGAGACCACTGGGTTTTTTTCCTGTAACAGGGTAATTAAAAGTAAACTAATCTGACCCATTGGATGACACTGCCACCTATTTTGCATAAAACTCTTGAATTAATGTCTGTCTCCTTGTTCTCACCATGATATTTTAGTGACATTTTTGAAGACTTAATTAATTGCACTGCTGGCTTCCTTCCCTTCTGCAACTCTCCCCCACTGGCAATTATGTCTTATATATACAGAAAACTGTGGGATATAATAGTATTAACTCATGCAAAGTGTTTTAGCTTGCATGCTTGAAGTTAAGCTTCACACTGGGTGTATTGATATTTTTCATAGATTGTGAATATTTATGCTGGTTTAGGTTTTCCAGAAACTCGTTTTGGTCAGGACGAGCATGTGTATTTTGGCAATGTGCTTTAGTGTACCCTTAGAATTGTTGACTTAGACTTAGATTTTTTTTTTAACATCTGTAGGAAGACCTGCAGGTTTTGACAGCATCAAGGGTATAGGGGTATGTAACAGCCAATTGTATGTAAACATCAGAACCAAAGGAGAAACAATTCCTTAGTTCAGATTGTGATTGCCAGGTCTGCCAATATGATTCAGAAAACTTCTAGCCTAGGAAAAAAAGGGGACCCTGTGTCAAAGTTTGCATGTCTGTTTTCAGCCATTCCCAGTGCTTCATTGCATCCTCCTGCTGGAGTTTGTTACTATGTAGGTCCATTTTTCTGAGATTAATTTAAAGGAAAGGAATATTCAGTCCTCATTCCCTCCATGTGAGTGCCAAAGGGCCCATACACCACAGCTCCAGCAACAGGATGGACACAAAGACTCACAGTTATTCTGTTATCCAGTAACACCTCCAGAACAGCAAAAAGACCATACACAGGTGAGGACAGAGCAGCTTACAACTGCCTGTTCCTGGCAGGGTAGACTTGCCTCTGATAGCCAGAAAATTGAGCAGTAGGTCTTAAGTATAACTCTCTGCTGAACTCTTAAATTGAACTCTTTTCTTCTTAAATTAGGTGACTCAAGGGAGATAAGGAAAGATTGACTGTTCTCCATCTTTTTTAAAAGGGAGTCTGAAACCCTGTGCATGGGGAGAATCACATAGCATCCAGCTGTATTATCCTTCTTAATGGAGAAGAAAAAAGAGACAAAATAACACTTTGCATTATTGATTTGCCATAAGCATTTTTCATATCCTGTACCTAAGGGTGGTTCGCCACACCACAAAGCTCATTTTTTCAAATAATTAGACACAGAAGTATTTTAGATCACTAAGCACTAATGTGTGACTCTCCACCTCACCCCTCAGATAGCAGGAAGTTCAGAGAATAAGTGTATTCAGATACTGAAGTCATTAATTTGGAGTAAGAACATAAAAACAAGTTGTTTCAAGCTTCTACTCGATGGATGTCATGACTCACTCCTAAAACTCTGACTGAGAATTTAATTTCATAGGCTAAAATATGACTTTTCTAAAAGTAAAGCCAAGTATATATGGGTCACTTCTTTAGTGCACAGAATCCCGTTGCTCCCAAATTGACAATGGCCTGTTGACTCCTGGGATGCAGTAAGCAGATGCTCCCATTGTGCTGTAGATCTGCATGTATAATGCAACTTACAAATCTGTCTGAGCAACAGCACATATCCACATCTAGACAATGGCACATGGTAAAATTGTGAGTAATGCAGCCCAAGGCAAACTGCTGAAATTGTCCTACTAATTAGTTGCAATTAATTGTAGAGACTCTGTGGAACAAACCTTCTCCAAGTATAGCTGCATTAATGTAAAGCACCAGGGAAATATTTATCTCTCTGAAATTAATGAATAATTTCCAAAGTTTTTGGCAACTATTCACAGTTACATGAAGGACAGGTTTTATTCCTTTCTGAATAATGCTAGCTAATACATTTCCATGCTGGAGAGAAAAAAATATTTTGGGTTTGGGACCGTAAGTATTCTTTCAGCAGTGATGTCCAGAGACATTAAAGCCTTCTTTAAAAACTTGGGTTTTTAATCCCCTTTTTACATGCACTTTGAGGTACTAAGGCCCAGACTGGCAACAAGATTAACTCCAGGCCACCTAAAGAGTCAGTGGGAAAATGGAAATAAAATTTGAGTGCTGGATGAGAACTGTGTTTTTGATGCTGAGTTATTCTGCTCTTCATTCAGAGAGAAAGAAATGTCTCTCTGCAGCTTCTGCTTGTATCTAGTAATCAAAATTATCTCAAAATGTTCTAAGTCAAGAGGCAACTTTTCCCTGAAGTTATGATCTGAAAAATAACAGGTTATTTTCTGTTAAGTTAAGCTGAAGCTTTCATTCCCTGTACTTTTCAAAATGGGTATAGTATGTAATAGGACCAGGCAGTTACTACAGAGAAAGATTGAACTTCAGTTTAAAATGATACTGTGGGTATCAAGGCCAGAAATGTGTTGATGAAAAAAAAATATACAGATGATATTTAATAAAAAATGAACATTGCTTTCCTTTCCATTTCATCTTTACCTCATTCGCTAGAAAACCAAGAAAGTACTCAAAACAGGGGCCAGACCAGAAAGATGGAGAACTAACTTTATGGACAAGTGATAGCATGCATGAAAGCAGAAGACATTTCCTTTAGTGTCCCACCAACATAACCTCAAGAAAATAAAAAATTAGCCTTGCTGACCGAAGAGTTTCTAACACTGAAACTCCAGCCACCTCACTTTGCATATGGCTGTCCAGTAAGCGATTTCAAGCAGTCATAATTTTAAATAACTGTTTAGACCAGCGATCTAAAATTTAGAATGCTTTCATGCATTATGTTTATCTGCATGATTTGATCTTCCAGTCAGTCATATTTTTATATCAAATAGCATCTTTGGTATGGGATTTACTGAGAGAACATAGCATCCCAAAATGGTATTTACACAGAGACTTGTAAGCCTACACATGCAATTTCTACCTGAAAAATTTGAAGTCAGGTTACCTCAGAGCTGTCCTTAGCTGATACTAAAATTCTGTTGAAATAGATAGTTCATGAGCCCTGTGAATTTCAATAACAGATGCAAAGCTCCCTTTGCCATACGGGACTCCACAAAGTGAGAGACTTCACAATTTCATCGGGCAAGACGTATGCATTTGAAACCACTCAACAAACTGAATTTCCTTACCATGAGAGATGAAGTTAACTAAGGGTATGAAACCTAGATACTATATTTGGAAATAATGGTGCTGAATTTTATTCATACATACATACATACATACATATATATATATATTCTGATTTGTAAATGAACAGAAATACAAAACTGTATCATCTGATGCACCTTCTTTCTCTTTCCTCTCTGTATGTATCCCCATAAACTCATTTTAACATTTTAAAATTTGTGCCTGTTTGCTAGATGTAAAATTGATACACTAGATAGAATTTTCATAATTTCAAAAACGCAGTGCTTGTTTACAATGTGAGCAAGAATCCAGTTGCAAGCATGATCTGAGCTGCTGTTTCATATTCAGGCTTAAGGCATGGAGTAGGATACAGGTGAGTTGAGGACTTGTATGCATAAACTAATGATTTTTTTTAGCCTTTTAATAAAATCTGTCATATCACATGATGAGTGGGAAACAAAGTCCAGGTAAAGGGACTCTGTGTATTGTACTGGAAGAACTCTATAGGTTTTGAGGATTTTTTTAAGATAGTAAAATGCCCGAAAGCATGTACATGTGGCTCTGAAAAGGACACTTTTGTGTCATGAATCTGAATGTGGATTAGGAAGTGTTGAAGAACTTGATTTTATATTGTAGGGTATGTCATGGTCTGGATGTGGTTCTTTTGAAATTAGTGACTCCCAAGGCCTGGATCAAGGCCATACAGAAAGTGATCAAGTTAGTAAGGGTCAAATCAAAGCCAGCCAGTTCACACCTCCCACACTTGGGCATCTCTGCAGTTGGCCAACACAGTCATGCAGCTTTTTTAAAGCATCAGCTGGGTACAGAACTGATATTGAGGAGTCTGAAGAGGTTGCTGGATCATTCCAACCCCAGAATGCACTGTCTGCTTATACTGGGAGGTGGCATAGATTTCAGGAAATGGCTTTTAGATGTCCAAGGCACATACAAAGTCCACACTTTATACTTCCTATCAGCATTGCTTTCATCTTGGTTATTGACTTGTGATTTTTTTCAGAAACTTTCTATTTGTTTGTTTCTGGGTAACAGATATATAGGGAATTCAGTTAATCATTATTATTCAAGGTTGAGACACAGGCAATAATTTGCCTTCTGGCTTTTCCAGGGACTTTCTGTTATCTTGAATGGAGAAGGTTGTTCTTGTGAATCACTGTAGCTTATATCAAGCACTACAAGCCAGAGATGGACAATTCTTCATAAAGAGAAAGTAGTCAAAAGTAATCCTCAGATACTTCTTTCTCTCCAGAGTGCTTTTAGTGAGAAGTTATTTAACTATAAGGCATAACTTCCATCATTCCTTGCCATTTCAAACTCTATGAACCATTGTGAAACATCATTTTAACTATAAAAAAAAAGAAAGATTACCTTATGGCTATGCTGTTTGTTGAGAAGGTTCTCTCTTGAGACTTTCTTGTGGGAAAGCTTTATTTTTTTTCCCTAGTCAATAAGAAGTTGGATTTTTTTGCTATCAGAAGACATGCAGTTCATAACAAGTTGGGAATGAAAAGACTACTATTCCTCAGGAATGAAGAGAAATTGTATGAATTACTAGGAATCAACTTACATGACATAGATTTCATTTTAGCACTGGTTTTATCATTTTGGATATTTCACACTTATCCCATTTTGTTCACTATTACTAAATCAATCTCAGAAGTGATGCTTTGTATGAATTAAAAAAGCTATCTCTGTTAATGTTGCATCTGAAGTTTGTATGAGAGTCTTACTCTGACTGAGCAAGTAACATTGACTTCCCATACTCAGAAGGAAAATGGCACTGGAGGACTCCAAAGGAAGCAGTGGTGTGAAGACATACTTTCAGAATTCATGGTCAGATCTTTGCAGAATCTTTTTTTTCTCCCCCCACCTCTTTTTTGATCATAAGATTATTCCTGAGAGCACTACTACTGTGGAATAGAACATCTTTCCTTCACTGCTTACTAACTTTCTCGATTTTATTTTTCTGGGTTTAGTATCTTTTCTGCTTCATACTTCTCTTCAAAAATTTCTTCTCCCTCACCCCCATCTTCAACCTTACTGGGATCAGAAAAAGGAAGAGATGAAGAAAAGCATATTGAGACACATAGGAATGTCACTTTTACAAAAATGAAAATAAAAAACTGAACAAATCTGTGAATCACTGTAGCTTATATCAAACATAAGTTTTCAAATAACTTTGTCCCTATTGATACTATTATCCATTATTTCTTAACACTACCAAATTAATTAATTACTTGGGTACACTCTGGATTTCTCTTTTGTATATTTATTTCCAAAGATTCTTCTGTGATATAAAGAAGTGATGTAGCACACAATTAACTCGAGTTTCTCTCTGCAGGAATCACCACAGTATTGACCATGACAACTTTGAGTACCATTGCAAGAAAGTCATTGCCCCGTGTCTCCTATGTCACCGCCATGGATTTGTTTGTGACTGTATGCTTTTTATTTGTATTTGCTGCTCTGATGGAGTATGCCACCCTCAACTACTACTCAAGTTGCAGGAAACCAAACTGTACTAAGAAGAAAAAGTCGGTAAGATGAGAGCATTTAAATTTCTTTTCATATGCAGCTCAGAGAGCAGATAATCATTTAATGGTAGACTGTAATCCCATGGCACTTCACTCCTCCAAGATTTTCCCAGTTGTGTGTTCTGCCCTGAGAGCTGATGGAAGAGTCACCCACAGGAGCTGTAGGAGTTACGTGCCTGCTGAGTGAGCTCTGTTCCTAACAGAAGCAGCCTGCTCACCATGGAGCAGCAATCCTGCCTACACATCCTTTGTCCTCCAATTACTGTGCTGGTAGTTGGTAAAGTCTCCCACTGAAAAAGATTGCATAGCTTGTTATACAAATAAATGCACATCAATGTATATTCAAATGCATTGCTATTTCATGGCTTAACAGGTCTAAAAATATTTATGAGCAGACTTTCATCGTCTATGCTGGGAACCAGCATTAGGTTTAAGCCCTGTGCACAATGGTGCAGGTTCCTAAGGACAAAAATGGAGGTCACTTAAAAAGGTTTTAGGCATGGGTCATTTTTGGCCAAAAAACAACTTCTAAGTGTAACGCCCAGAAAAAAAAATAAAAGCTATCTATTTATTTATCTATTTATCTATTTAGAATCAACTAAAACAATAATGCAGGAAGCATTGCCTGGTTTACTTCATACCTGACTATGAGAATGAGAGGGGGCAGTTTAATAAAAAAATAATCTCAGCGTAAATGTATGGAAGGGGGTTGACCACTCAAGATCAAGCAAAAAATATTATTTGTTCATGATCAGTAGTTGGACATGTTGAATGCCATTGTGTGTAATAGAGGAAATAAGGACATTTGGAATCAGAAATCAAGGCCAAATAGGAAAAATGTGAAGAAGGAAATTGAGGAGAGAGAAGCCTAAATTTAGGGAATAATAGGTCATGATGTAAAAAGGGATTGAATGAAGAGCTATAGAAAATGATTGAATGAAGAACTAATGAAGGAAAAGCTGAAACAAATATGGGATTAGAGAAAGTCTAGAAAGCCACAGACTTAGTCAATGACAACTCCATTAAACCTAAAATAGCTTCTTACAAAAATTCATTGCTCACAAAAGCAAAAGATTGGTACCAAAAGAAAAGTTTGAGACCGAAATGAACTCGCTAATGATCAAGCTAAAGTTGCCATCATATAGAAAGCCTGAATTAAAAAGTCATGAGTATGCTTGTTAGTAGGATGTAATTCCAGACATATAAACGAAGACATGAGAAAGCATGCAACATTGACAGGATTTAAATTAACACCAGAAAAATGCTTAGTTACCTATTGTTCTATCAATAAATAAATTTATTGGGTTGAATAAGTATTTTAAGTTTATGAAAACCAGACATGCATTCTGTTGAAGTTTCATGCCATTTTCAAGTGTACAGAATTATGCTGAATATATATAGAACACACTGCATGGAGTGTTTTATGCATTTAAGGGCTTGGTCCAAGGAATACTATTGAATAGAGATGCATGTGAAGCACTAAGTATGTTTTCTTCTGAATAATTCTTCTTTTATCTTTATTTAAGCTACCTGATGTAAGTTTTGGTCATGTAATGGTAAGTAAGTTACTTTATTCAGTGAGAGAATTGGGGGAACGAATAGATGGTTGACATTTACTTGCACTAATTCCTGACAGAGCTGTATTGCTATGTTATGCTTTACCCTGACTTCACTAAAAATATTGGTTTGCATTTTTGTTAAAAGGTCAGTTTGTTTTCAGCTGTGGCAGAGGAACATAGCTGCCTCTTTCTATAAGGACTTATCAAGTGATATGAGAGGGAGAAGGGTCAAGTATAGAATATTATGTGTTATTTTTACCTCAGAAATTTTGTGTGTCTGCTTTATATAATACAGAAATTTTCACTACATTTTATGAGAAAGTAATAAGCACAAGTTATGTCATAAACTTTTATGGAGTTTTAACTAAGTTTCACAGAAAAAAAGAAAGTTCATTTATGCATATGCAAAACCTTTAGTAAGCATTCAGGTTGATTTTCAAATAATTTAGGCACAAAAGTTGAACACTGGTGGTTGTGCTGTATCTACAAATGGAATATGTGCAGCAGCAATAAAGTTGGAACGGAGCACAAAATTGTGTCTCTAAGTTGTGTGAATACCTGCCATAGTGCATGCAAATATAAAGCATTCAGAAAGCCTGAAGAGAGTTTACCAGCTGGTTGAATGGTCTGCCATCAGAGCCAGAACTCAGACACTGGGGTTTGCATTTCTTAGGTTGGATATGATGAAGTTTCTAATTTACAACTGCCACATCTATGTTATTAGCCTATCATTTTACAAATATTAATATACACTTTTTTTATTTTAAACATGAGTTCTCTGATGTATTTTAAGACCTCATATAACTTAGAAAGTCTCCTTATTGGCTATTAGTGGTTTACAGCAACCATCACATCTATCCACTTTATACTGCTGTCACTCCCTGGACAGACTTTTCTGGAAGATGAAGTTAACAGAGCATGTTGAATGGGTAGCAGCACTTTCCTTTTTCCAATTAAAAGCTATAGGGAAAGATAATTAAAATGACATTAGGGTTTAAAAACCTTTATCTAGAACTAGTCATTCTGATCTGCTTGGAAAGCATCTGCAGCATTTTCAAGTTTTTTACTCACTCTTTTCAGGTTTTTTACTCACTGTTTTTTTTTTCACTTAAGTTACTGAGCACCTTTGTCTATACTGAGGACATGGTCTATACAAAGAAACCTTCAAATTAGAGCTTAAATAAGCAATGTCGCTGGTTCTCAAGATATCATTTTGTCTTTTTCAGCTTTGTAGTAATGACACTTAAAAGGTGAAATTTATTAATCTTAGTAAATCCATGTTCAGGTAATCCCAAGCCTTTTATTTCCCTCCTAGAAAACACACATATACTTGTCAGAAACAATATCATTAAGTATGTTTAACACTGCACCTAAACTGCCTTGCCCAAGGCCCTGGAGAAGTGCCTTGCCCTCTCCTCCCAACCCCAGCTCAGCTGGACACATAGAACCATGGGTGGACCATCCACCTTCCCCTCATATCTGATCACTTCAGGATACCTCCTATGTGACAGAGATTAAAACAACCAGATGAATCTCTCTGAATTATTAGGGGAATTATTTATCTTCTGTCCTGAGCAGATAGTTGATATAACAAAACAACAACAAAATACCCCAGAGATGAGGAAGTTTCCTTTGCAGAGCCAGAGCACTTTTTTATCATCACTCACCAAAACCTGAGTCTTTTTTTTTTAACATAAATATTTTAGACAGGCATGGAAAATTTCAGTCCCTGAGTTGGAAATGTTCATAAAGACCTGCAATAAATATACAATATATGACACAGTGGTATAGCAGAACTCCGTGTATGCTCTAATCATAGTCTTTTCTTTCCATAGTACTAGAGTAAAAAAAGATTGCTTGTACAATAATCTTATACCTGTTTCACATGGCAACACATTGTAAGGCTCGAAACAAGCCACACAAAACTTTACAAAAGAGAGAGAAGACCATACAGGTGTAATTTCTGTCATCTGATCTCAGAGATAAAGTCATTCACAACAAATAGATTTGCAACAATCTGCTTCTAAACTGCAATCTGTTTGCAGTTCACAGAAGAATGCACCTGAGACATTTTAGCGTTTACTTATGATAAAATGAATTGTGTCTAGAAGTAATTGACTGGATTCCATAGGGCAGTTGTTCAGGTGTAGTTGTCTGTGTTGGCAGTGCCAACATCTAAGTAGAGGGATGCCATATCAAGTTCTTAGCTTAGGGACCAGCATTTTTAATGAGATGGGTAATACTGCAGTGTGCCAAACCAAAAGATTTGTAGAAGGCAAATTAAGTCAATATAAAAAGGAAACATTTCCACTGAGGCACATCAGTCATATCACCAGTGTTTCTCACATCCAGAAGGAAAGTTTTCAGATACCAACCCCCCCGCCAACACCTTCAGCAGGAAATGTTGAGCACTTTGTGTAGTATGGAAACAAGAGCCCTGAGCATTTTCCTAAATGCAAGCAGCTGTGACCAGCTTGTTTCTGGCACAGCCAGCCTGTTCCGGCAGGCAAAGCCGATGCTTGGCACAGTGCCAGGGAGAGGAAGGGCCTCAGGTAGATAAGCCAGGCTGCCAGGGCTGTGTCTGCTATGTCAGGATGGTACTGACAGGCAGCGAAGCTGATGGGACCTTTTCTAGTGATGTCAGTGGAGGAGGTGACACTTGTGAAGATGGAATGGGTGGTTTAATGAGGGGAAACTCTCCTTGGCATCTTGCGTGCCAAGGAAATGATGTGACAGAAAAGCTGACAAAGTGTAGATAGGGGGCACATTGAAGAAGGAAAGGTCTGTAAGCATGAATGCTGCTGTGAGGATGCATGACATCAAAATTCCTATTTCTGAGCATGTGTGATAAGCACTAAGGGGACATGCCTCGGGATGGCCTTTTGAAATCCTGTACTGAAGTGATCACTATCTATTGCTGACCAAATCTGTTCTTATAAATCATAGTGAAGTTAAGAGGCAGTGGATGCACCTATGTGAAGTGGAGGGCATTGTATAATTAAATGGAGAGGGGGGAGATCTTCCTTATTTTTGAGAATCCATCTTAAATGTAGTTGCTGCAAGTGTTTAAAACAACCTGCAAATTATATTCTGACAGGTAAGTGAATTCCTAAGTGTGAAAAAATGATTGCTTTCTGGTGTGATTATTAATTTTGATCTGCACCATCCAGGGAGATTTGTCAAACTGTTGCAATTTTTTTTCTCTCCTCAGAATTATTCTGTACTTGATATGAGACCACCAACTACAGTCATCACATTGAACAATACCATGTATTGGCAAGATTTTGAAGACGCGTGTGTCTATGAATGTCTGGATGGGAAAGACTGTCAGAGCTTTTTCTGTTGTTATGAAGAGTGTAAATCAGGCTCATGGAGGAGAGGACGGATTCACATAGACATCTTAGAACTGGACTCTTACTCTAGGGTCTTTTTTCCTACATCCTTCCTGCTGTTTAACCTGGTCTACTGGGTTGGATACCTCTATCTCTAAATGTTGCCTGTAGCAGTGAAGACTGCTGTGTTTTCTCACTGCGGATGGATGCTGAAAGTGCAGAAAAAGTGAACGACACAGTCAGTTTCATCTCCAATTAAAAAGACCACACTAACTTTTACCATCGCAGAGCCTGATGAAGAATTTTAACATGTAATTTCTTGAAAAATAAAAACATGGAAGAGTTCTCTCCTAACTGCTATTTGTTTTAAGAAAAAGGTTCTTACAAAGTTCAGCTGAATTTGTAGTGTAAGCGATGTTTATGAATAATTCTTGTATATTAAAATCTCTACTATTGTCCCTTACCATAGAAGCTATTCACAATTCAGGCAAAGTTTAAATATGTAATTTTTATTTTTCATTCTCATACTTTCTTCAAAATGCTGCCATATCTCTAAGGCTCAGAGAAATGTATACTGGCACTAGCAAATAAGCCAAAGCTGATGAAAATGCTCTTTTGTATTTAAATTTGCTTGATACCACAGGTTTTGGGAAACTGACTATCTCCTTGATATGGAATAACCACCAAGAGACACTAAGAAATGTCTGGTAGGATCAAAATGTGGACATGACTTTCTGCAGAGGTCTGAGATTCATTAAATTAGCCACTTACCCACACATATTGGTTTTAACTTAGAGGTGAAAAGGCAGACAGAGAAGAAAGCACTAATTTGGATATAAATAAGACTTGCCTATCTGTGAGGCAGCTGTAGGCATAACTTCTACAGTTTTTCAAGCTTTTAGCTGTGTTTTCTACGACTCATTAAACACAGGATGGTCATTGATTTCTAAAGTACTATACTTGAAGCAGGACAAGATTCCTCTTGTTTGTGTCATTGTAGCAGTTCACAGTGCATAGCCCATAAGTAAAAATTATAATAGCACCAGGAATATGTGACTTTCTTCAGATTTCAATCTGCTAAAAAAGTGTTTTCATGCATTCTTATTTTTTCTCTCAAAGTTGTATTATAAAATTGAAAAACATGTGTGCCAAAGGCCTTTTTTTTTTCTTTTCATAACATTAAACACTGCAATATTTACTCACAGTAGTTGTTCCCTGTGCCTGAGCTAAAGACTGAACACTTGTGGCTTGAACAGTGCATTACAGGAACTCAATTGTGACACTTAGATTAAACATGAAATAGCTGCCACATGTAGAAAGAGGTTCTTTTCATTCTTTTCCAAAATTTTCAACTATATTTTACACTAAAAAAACAATTTTGTATTTTTCAAGGTATTGACCATTGAATTCTAAACTACCCATTTTTTCAAAAACTACTTTTACAGTATTGAACTAAGTGATGTCTTTTACAGGCTGTCTACATAATTGTTATTAAGCAAACAAAATACATCCAGAATTAAATAGCAAGAGCTTTTCACTACCCTTTGCATGACAAATTGTTACAAAAGATTGAAGTTAAAAGATAATTAAAACAACAATTCTATTTCTTTTTTCTTTTGGAGATAATTTTTTTATGAACTCAAAAAATATGTGTCTCTTCCAGGCAGTATTTGATGAAAAAATGAATAGTGGATGTGACTTGAAAGGAGTTCCTTTTTCCACAAAAGGAAAACTCTGCAAACAAGCAAAAGCTAATGCAACAGTAATTCTAAAGGAACAGAAATGCTGTCATGTTCTTTGAAACATCACTGTCTCTCATTGCTGTTGCTGTGTTCTTCCACTGAGTTTTAATAGGGGGGAAAAAAAAAAACCTAAGCCAAAAGTTAATTTTAGTTTTTGCAAAATCTTTCTTCTGTTTTTAACTTTTCTCAAATATCTGAAACATAGTTGTGTTTAGGTCGTAGAGGGGAATTATTTCTGTAAGGACTGACAAAATTCAAATTAGAAACAGAGAAGAAATATTTTGAGGCAGAATCAAAGCCTTATTTTTAGAAAGATCTGCCCAATCTGATGTCTTCTAAGCCAATGATAACCTTCTGATTTCAAAATACATGTTGAAAATTTTGCTAACTCTAATTAGCAAATTTACTACTCTGTAAACCTATGTCCTGCACTTGGAGGTATAGACTTAATTTGAGGATGGCAGTGATATTTTAAGTAGTGCAAGAAGATGATTAAATTTGAGTTGGATATCTTGATCTCTAATTATTAATTATTCCACTCTAATAGTCACCTTCAGCCATATTTTGCAAGAATACTAGAAATATTCCAAGCATGGAAACCATTTTCCTTTAGGGGGGTGATCCTGCAAACCCTCTGCACAATCAATTGATTTCGGTGGTAGTATTGAGACAAATGATGCACAATCAGGTGCCTTCCGCCATTAGATCTTGAACAGGTAAAGTGATGTTTATTTAACAATTCCATGCTATGTGAGTTTTCTGGGAAGTGGAACATTCCCGTGTTCGATGATGAGAATATGCTTTTCTTGCACTTCTGCTCATGGCTGCTCATGAGCCCTGCTGAAAGCAGACAATCCCAACGGATCCTTCTTTGGAAGACTGATTCTGCTAAGTCCATTCATATTGCCAATTTTTCTGACTTTTTTCATAAACAGAAGATGGAAGCAAATAATTCCAATTTTTCCACTGTCCTAAATCAAGAAAGAAGCTTCAGACACTACTGCCTTCTGCTCTTACAGTGAGAGCAGAGGACATACTCTACTGTGTAATTTTTTCTGCTCTGGGGTTATCAAAAATCGATTTTTAAGGAAGACAAGTGGATACAGGCTGGCAGGTTCCTGAATGCACTCCTCTGCTTGTTCCCAGTAACTTGGCTTACTCTCACTGCTTTACTGCTCCATGCTTTGGCAGGCACTGAGAAACCTTAGAGATCAGGGAAGATAGGCTTTCTATGATGTGCAACATTTAAAATGCCGTTATGGTCTGCACACATCTGTGTGCCGTATCCTTCTGTAGGAGTAATATCCTCATTCACCTTCAGATATTCTTTTGCTTCTTTTGCAAATTGGCAAAAGTTAACGTTTTGGTGTGCTGTCCCACGAGAAATGTAAGAACTGTATTTTAGCATTCTAGAATATGTTCTTATCATATAATTTCATATTAGAGACTTGCATTTATTCAACTACTTATTTTTACCCTTCCAAGGAAGGGAACAGAGGAAGGAAAAACCAAATGAGCAGTGAAATGAACACATTTGGCTATGTAAAACCTCAAAACCAAGTATCTTCACATTACATTTGTTCCTTATCAAAGTTGCAGAAGGGATTGTGAGTTTTTTAAATAATCACCTTTGTTTCCCAGGACGATTTCAAGTCAGTCCTCTTATTCTCCCCTTCAATTAAAAATTCTTGGGCATAATTTGTCTTTATTGAGGGCAGCATTTCCAAGGCAACTAAGAATGTATAAATAATATTGGTCTGCTTAATTCAATCTTCTCCGTTTTCCTGGCTCTGATGCGTAGCATATTGACAGCTCCTTTTTTTACAGCCACTCTTCCAAGAATAAGGATATAAAAACTTGTAGCCAGTTTTTGCTCTCTCAAGGTCCAGCAGTAATGGGGAACTGCAGTGCCACAAAATTTTAATAAAACTTTCTAAACTAAAAAGTAGGGATTTAGTTTAAAACACCTCAGGCATTTTGATAACCTTCTCTTTCTCATGTTCTCCTTAATCAACTCTCAACTGTGTATTGCTATTTTGTGCATACCAATAAAAATGATAAAAATTACAAAAGCCAGAACTGTCTTCACAGAGACAGTGATGAGTAGTGAAGCTAAAAGAAGAAAAAGAAATTATTTTTTATTCCTGTGCAGCTCTTATCTGTTGCAGTCCTCTTATTCAATTTAACCCACAGCTAATTCCAAATCATCCACCTGGAGGTTTGCACATTCATCAGCTGGAACAGCAGTGACACATGAGCCTTTAACTGATAGGAAATTATTTGTGGAACTGCAGGCATAGTGCCAAATAACTCAGACAGATAGCTATCTTAAACACTTCTGCAGCTCTAATGTGTCTTGGTGTCTAGCATCGCACGTTATTTCATGAATTTATCACCATGAATTATCTTCTTACTAGGTCATTTCATGAAGGGAAGGCTGTTTACCTCCTTTTTATACAAAATTTCACCATATATCTAATAAAATGACTCTCTTACATGACTGGATGCCAGGTAGCTCTGGAACTGCTGACTTTGTGGGAAGGGAGATTCAATATTTTAAGACAGACAGATTTCACAGTGTCACAGAATCAAATAGGTTGGAAAAGACCTTGGAAATCATCAAGTCCAGCCTATGACCTAACACCACCTAATCAACTAAACGATAGCACTAAGTGCCCCATATCCAGTCCTTTTTTAAACACCTCCAAGGACTATTTCATTAGCCTCACCACCTGGAGGGTTGGTGTCACCTTCTAAACTGTAAAACAAAGTGCCCACTGAAACTTGTAAAAGCTGTCCATAACAAATTGTACTTTTTCCATTGGCTGCTCTTTCCTGGTTTCCATATAATGCTGTAATAAAAGGCAAGCCATATCTCATAATATTAGATATCTACACAGGCAGATTATTTTTTTCAAGATATCTTCTTCTTCTTCTTGCTCACAGTGAAATGCTTGTGCCTCTTACGTCAGTGCCTTTATCATTTATTAATATGAAAGGACATTCCTTAACATATATCTCATCTGAAAATTAGAAAGTGGGACTAGTCACCTTCTGGAGTTCTTCCTGAGCACCACGGTGTGCGATCAATATTCTAAATGTCTTCAACCTACAGACTGAGCATTTCTCTGCATTTTCTTTATTTTTCTAAACAGTCTGTAGGTTTCTTATTTCCTATATAGCAAGAGGCTGCAGTGGAACTTCAGCAGTTTACCAGAATCCTTCCTTCTTCACTCAGCAATTTCATTCCAACAAGAGATGCAGAGCTTAAACTCAAGGCTCATCCAGATCTCTTTCCAGAAGACTATTTAAAATAGGCAAAAAACCAGACTATGGATTGGGAATGTACTTCCACAGATGAAAGGTGAGGTTCTTTTTCCTTTAGAGGTTTTTTGGCTTTTTCTCTCAGTTAATTTTAGATTTCTCTTCCCTCCACAAGCATAAAATTAGCTCAACTTACAGTTTCCTACTGAGAAAAAGTATAGTGTTATTAGTCTTATTCTATGCTTGTATGCCCACCACCTTTGTATGGTTCATCACACTCTCTTCTTGAAGGGTTCTAGTATATAAGTGAAAAATGAAGGCCTTTCTTCCAGACTCAGTGGCCTTAATAGTATTACCTTTTTCCCTGGGATCTAGGAGGAGTTCTTTCCTCATAATTTAGGCCACTGGTTTAGATACTAAAACCAAAGCTATGTTCTATATCTAAAGTGAAATTATGTTTCAACAAAAAAAAAATCTTAGCTTGAATTGAATTGCTTTGAGAAATTAAACAGTAATTTTTTTACACTGAACATTTGGTGGACAATTTAAAGAGATATGATGGCCTACAACCCTGTCTAGCTAGGACTAAGTCCTGAACCAGGGATAAATATTGTTCTGACCATCTAGTTTACCTAGCAGCTCTTTCTTTAAATGACTTTGGATCGTGACTGACTTCAAGCACTTGGTTAGTTACTGCTGACATTCCTCAAGTGAGATATCCAACATCTGTGATGATGTATTGCTTTCTACAGACTTTACTTTCTTTTGCTTTTCTTCTTTTGTCTCGGGTCCTCAAGCTGGTGTCTGTATGCATCTGGACTCCTCAAGGGTTCTCCTAAAAATATGTGAAATTAGAGAATAAAATTAATTATGAAATTCAGTGCCTCAGAGATGGACACCTGAGAATTCTCTTCTTTCTACCAAAACATTCATTTTGATCTTCTAATCATTTGCTGTTTATAAAGGACAAGCAGAAGACGTGGTTGTGTTCATTCATATGTCTAGGGGAAAGCTTTCTCAAGGACTGAACAAGGCTAAACAGGCCTTACTGATATCAGCCAGTAACTTGATGGATATTCTTTTATCTAGGTAAGGAATGGCTCTTGTCATAGGAGACACAACAGCCTCTGGTGTCATTGGAGCACCCAATAACTTGACTTGGAGGCCTAAGCCAGCCTGTGGAGCTTCTTACAGGGGAATGCAGGTACTCCCTTTAGTGTTTAATACAGCCCTTAATACTCTTCTAAAGTCTCTATAACTTCTTTCAGCAGTGCTTGAGAGACAGGAAGCTGTACTGACACTATATATTCTAAAATACAAAGAATGAGATGTCCACAGTGAAGCTGGTGATGGCTCGTTAATGAGACAGTATTAGGATTACAAGTTTAAAAAAAAACGGACCTGCTAGGTCTGAGTCAAAACTTTCCACATTAATTAAGACCATTGATCAGAAGAGGGGTTTAAGTTCAAATCAGCAATCAGGAAGATCATTGGATGATATTCTGTAAGAGTTGATTATCCATTGTTTGCATTCAAAACTTGTGGAGTGTAAATTTGTAACCAAGTACTTAATGTGAGAATTGTGATTTACATACTTAAAGTGAGGCCCAAAACAGGTAAATGCTAAAATTTTTAAATTGCACATTAATATAAAATTGATGAAGAGAACAATACTGATGACATATATTTTAAAAACTACTGACAAATGTGAAATAGAGCATGCTACAAAGTCCGTTCCATGCTTACAGAGCTCATGGGATCCTTAAAATGAAAGCAACTGTGGAACTCATGGAAAGCCGGTAAAATAATTGCATTTGACAGTATTACACAGGCAGCCCAGGGAAGTACAGCACTGCCAGACAGACTGCTGCAAAGGAGAAAAAAAAACCAGAATAAGCTCCCACAAAACACTTCCTCTGAACAACAGTGGGAAAGCTGGTGCAGAGATTACAGTATCACACTTCCTTATTCTCTTTTGCAGGCATTCAGGAGTCCTGTGACTTTTTTGTCATCCACAATCACTTGTGATACCAACCTTAAATCATGGACCAACCTGTGGCTACCACAGGCCATCACCAAACCCCCAAATAATCCTGGTCTAAACTCTCAGTATACTGCTCTCAAAACATTTTTTTTCCACCATGACAACACATGCTTTTTTTTTAAAGTGAGTGTAATTTTAGTAATCAAATAAATACAGCCAACTATGTGCCAAATTGAATTTTCTTATAGAACACAGACAAAATTTTAGATTTCTAATTATCCTTCCTTCCTAAGTTTTTGTTAGGGGTGTGTGATTTCATTGCTAGCAGTGCAGCTTGTGATGTCATAGTGAAATGAAAGTACAATTATGTGCCCAATGTGCCTTGAATTATACAGGTAGCACTAGTACCAGCATGTCATTCTAAGTTAGATAGCCATCCCAGTGATCCCCCAGACTGACCTAATCAGAAAAGTCAAACACCCATGTGCTTCATCTCCTCAAGTTCTCAGACAATAACTTTCTCTTCTGGATCACATCCATTCCAGTTTACTTTGTGTTAAAAAGTAGGGCCGTGCGTCTAGAATACTATTTATATTCGTATTTTGATCCCAGCATTTGTATTTCTGGATACAAATAAATACACATTATCAGAAAATGCAAGTATGGCGTGCATGTTTGGTGGTTGTATTTTTCTTCTGGAATTCGAGAGCTTAACAAAATAGAAATAGATTTCTGAAAATTTCCTTGAGAGAAAAGGCATGGTGTGTTACCTTTTTAATAGGGTGTATGGTGTTTTTGAAAGTAATTTCAAATGAGTCTTTACAAAATATTTTCAACAGTGAGCATGAGCTCAATTGCAAAAATTTAGCTCATGACTAAATTGCAAAAAATATTTGAGACTGCAGTTTATCCCTGAGTCTAATTTAAACTTTGAAGAACATGCTACAAAATTCAAAGAGAAATCAAGAAATAGGCTGAATCTTTTTCATAAACTGCTTGAATGTAAGGAGTCTGCAATTTTAAAATTGTGATCAAATTTGGCTTCAAAACTTTCCCAATCCCAATGTTTTCAGTACTCAGTGAAATTTATTGGTACAACTATACTCTGTGTTTTTAGAAGATTTACTTTTCAGCAGCCACCCATTGTTAAGTAAGACTGTCTTCTTGATTTATGCTCTTTGAATGTAATTTAATTCCCGCCTCTGTAAATTCATGACCACGGAATTGTCAGTCTCAACCCACTCCTACTGTGAAATGCCTACTTCATTTTAGGATTCCACTCCATAGTAATACTGTAGCTGACAGCTGGGCCACAGATAATGCCTAAGATAATGCACAAATTTCCCAGATCTCTCATGATCCCACAGATTTCCCTATCTGAGCTTGTTATAGTTATATTTTCTGTATGTTCCTAGCACTAAGGCATGTTTTTCCAAAGGGCATTTTATTTCACAAAAACCAATTACACCCAGAGTATTTAATGAAACTTTCACTAAGAAATCTCTTTTTTCTTGTTTTCACTTATTAGTTTGACATGCAATTCCTGCTTTATCCCCATTTGTGTTCTAATACAACAACTAGATATTTACCTGACCTGTCTACTCAAAAATAAACATGGATTCTATACTTCCCCAACAGCATCTGATCCTTGTTATTACAGTTAGTAAAATGCATTAATGGGGTAGATGTGGTTGTGCCTCACTCCCCTGGACAGCTAA
The DNA here is from genome assembly GCF_012460135.2 of Molothrus ater. Taxonomy (NCBI): domain Eukaryota; kingdom Metazoa; phylum Chordata; class Aves; order Passeriformes; family Icteridae; genus Molothrus; species Molothrus ater. The sequence continues at coordinate 33,131,523 of NC_050479.2, forward strand.
CAAGCATAATTGTTGCCATGACTGTTTTCTGCACACTAGTCATTTCCTCTTGCCATTGTCACAGTGTGAACGCAATGCCAAGCTCTTCTCCCTTGCAGAATTTGTCCTGCAACACCAGCTATATTCTTGCAATTATCCAGGGAGCCTGAATGTGAGTTGAGCACACTGGCCATTCCAGAGGTTTAAGGTGCTCATCCTGCCAAATTCCGGAGGCTCTGACACGTCCCTCAATTTAATAACATTTCCTGCCCAGTAGGCTCGAGCATGCAATAGAGTATGATGATGAATCGTGCCAATAAGTTCTGCCTTTTTATGTCACCCTCTGTCTCACCACCACAAATCTAGTTAAGAACTGAATTACTGCTTGGCAGTTTTAGTTAAAGTAAACTCAGTTTGTGAAATGGAAAATGAGCAAAGCTGAACATCAGGGAGCTATCCAGAAAATAAGGAAGAAATGGAATAGACATTTTCCTACTGACTGGTTTTAGAAGACCACTTAATAGCCATAGTAAAAAAACTCACATTTTAAAAGTTGGTTTATAAATGAAAAGCACCTGTGTTAGCAATGCAAAATAATTGGTATATGCTGAAGTTTCTCATACACCAATGTGTGCCTAGTTTGGGGGTGTTTTTGATTGATTTGCATGTTTGCTTTTTTTTAATAATTTATATTCTTGTAGAGTGCCACAGAACTGGCCTTAAAGAATTTTTCATCTAAGGAAATTCTGGGCCAACAGGAGTTTCATTAGTCCATTCTCTAGTCTCGAGCAAGCCGTGCATACCATAAAAAAAAACCTTTTTATATACCATAGTGGCTTTAGATTCTAGGTTGTGAGAAGATGGAATATATTTACAGAGAAAGTCTTAGTCTAACAGTGTCATGGATCATAGCAGAGCCAAAAAGATACTCATTGGTAAGGTGCATTCTCCTGGTGTCTTGCTGTTGTCAGGTAGAATAAAGGTCCATCAAATGACAAAAATAGGGCAAAGCAAAAAACCCCCAAACTTTCACTCTTCCTAGGTAAACAAAGACATCCTTGCTATCCTGTGTGGGGTCTTTTACCTGTGACATCCATTCTTTCCCTCCGCACATAAACAGCACATCTTGGGTCAGATAGGTCTGAGCACTGCTGTTGGGTATCCTTACAGCAGCCAGGGCACTGGTACCATGGTCCTGCATGTGCAATGACCAGGAGGGAAAACAGCCCTGAGTCCTGTACAGCTCAGTGTCATGGTCACCTGAAATGCTTGAAAGGACTGTAAAACACACAGGAGTGGAGGCTGTGACAGTTCATCCAAAAAGAATCCTCACTGAAAGCAATCATGAATACATTAATGAAGGATTAGATTTTATCAGAAAGTAGTAGATTTTAATGCATTTAACTGTAGGTCAAGACACCAGAAAACCCATTAAAAATTGAATCGACAAAGCTCATATTCAGCCAAAACCTTACCCCTCCCAAACCCCATGAGATTCTGTTTCCAATATTTGTTACTATGAAATACTCTTGTTTTAAAGATAGTCATGCACCTTCTACCAGAGAAAAGTTGGTAAACATCAGTTCAAATGCTTTGACCATTATTTTTTATAGAACTGTCCACTCAAAGCAATGACAAGTCTAAAAGTTAAATGTAAAATTCCCATTGATTTGCCTGTTTCCCACTATCCGTGCTAGTTGAAGTGTAAATGAAAGTTGCAATTTTTCTTAACTGATTATACAGGGAATCTATCTAAGAATCAGGCAAGGACTCACAGGATTAGTACCACATGCATGCTGTCATTACTACACATTGACTGTGCAATCGACAACTGAATATCTCCACATCCAGTGAACTATAAATCATGCCACTGTCCACTCCTGGCACTTCTGCTGAGGGCTAATCTGAAGTTCAGTAAGAAAAAGCATCACACTCTGTCGGACAGCAGACATGCCACACATCAATGCAGGCTGGTAATGAGCCAGCAGAGCAGCACAAGGAGCCAGTGAGAAGTGCTGCAATGGCCAGGCTGAATGCAAGGTAATGAGCACAGATCACACAACTCTGTTTTGGGTTATATTATGGCTGTCTCGCACATCAAAGGAATTCATTACTGCCCCATGCTCAGCTCTGGTTACTACAGGACAGTAACAAGGGGTTTTGGCACGTCCTCCCTACCCACAGGGTCAAGGAGGATACTGAAAAACCAGAGGGAACCTATTAGACAGCTGCTAAGATGATCAAAGGCCTGGAGCAGATGAACTGTGAGAAGCTGAGGAACAGAGTTCATTTGGAGCTGGGGCTGAGGGATGTTCTACTTGCAAACTGCAACTACTTGAAACACAGAAACAAAGACATTAAAGCCAAACACTTAATCTCCTCTCAGCATTGCTATAAGGTAGCAGGGGACAGGTGCTTGACCTTGGGATGCTTAGGTTGGAGGTGAGGAATAGCTTTTCCACATTACAGTACTGCAAGAAAGGGGCTGCCTAGGAGGGCTCAGGGCGCTTCTGCCAAAGAGGCTTTACACATCTGGCTGGATAGATCCTGGTCTAGTGCTGGTGGTGGTCCCCTTCAAGCATAAGGTTTAACTACATGACCTCAGAAACCCTCCCAAATTCTGATCAACATTTCTATAATTCTGTAAAAGGATTTTTTCACCAGTTTCCTCTTTCATAAATATTCAACTAGATACACAGTGAACAATGACATAACTAAAACCAACATATAAAGTATCTGCTTTGGCATTGCTGCTATTGTTCATTATCTGAACAATTTGTCTTTGTATATGGTACATAAGACATGTAGGGAATCACATCATGCTTTCCTAGTGAAACCTCTCAATGCCATCTTGAGAAACAAATTTTTTATGATTGCAAAGTTCCAGTTTGAACATGCCATTTATGACAATGATTTTTTTTAATGTATATTGCTGCCCCAGTTTTTTCAAATTAAAAAATAACATTTATTATGCAGCTTCCTAAAATAAGATTCTGATACCATCCCTATCTTATTTTTCCCTTGCAAATAGGTAAATTGTCCTAATTCCATGTTATGTTGCAAGAAGGAAAATCCCTAGTGGCTTTTAGTGGGCAATGTACAAACTACATCTCTACACAAATCCAGGCTTCAAACAGGCAAAAGTATTAACCTTGAACATGAAAATGCATGATTGAGTAACAGGTTCACTGTTACAGAAGATCTAGGTGCAGTTCATGGAATCTATAATGTGTGAAGATACTTGAGTGTATGAAAAAACAAGCAAACAACTCCCTTCACAAGAATTTAAATAATTTTTAGCTCTTACTGTAATGCAGGATGTACTAGATTTTCCAAAGTCATTTCAGCAGTTGGTGGACACCAAATATATATTTTATCCTCTTTTAATATGTTGCATACACAAATAAAATTACCTCTATCTGCTTATGTTTTGCATAAAATATGCAGTTATGTCCAGAAATGTACAAGACATGTACATTTACACTCTACAACTCTACAAAGTTCTTGTACATGTCTTCCCCTCTGGCCACATGCAAAACCAGCCATTCACAAGGGGGAGATGATAAGGATAGGTGAATACAGAATGCTTGGCAGAAGGTTAAGGCCTTGAGTGAGTGAGAACATTTCTGCTGAGTACCTTTGGCTCAAAGGTTGCCACTCTGTCTGTGTTATGTGTGTACATACATTTGCTTAGTAGAAGCACTGAACTCATTAGTTCTGCATGTGTGCAGAAACAAAGCCAGATTGAAGCTGATGATCATACAAAGATCATTTCAGTACAAAGCATTATCTCCACACATCTATGGAGAAACCTACCAAAACAGAAACACTTAGCTTTGTGCAAATTAAATCTCAGTACCATCTGCCATGCAGCTAATTCTAGGAAGGGGTTGATACACATGGTTCACTCCAGAGCTATTGGAATAACAGGGCAGAGGGCTTTTGGCAGTAGGACCTCATCACATGGCACTGCATCTCAGATGAGGCACTGAAAGGCAACTCCTGAGCAAAGAGGCTGATGTAGGCTATACCCTAAGGAGAGCTGAATTCTCAGCATGGACTCATCTACACTGCACCTATGTTTGGTACTGGAATGCAACTTAGAGTTGCTTACATGAGACAGCACTCCCAGAAATACAAAAGCCAGGAAGTACTCGAACTACAGGCAGTAGGCACGTGGGTGATCTGTGAGGTGCTGTCAGACTTTTCACATCATCACTCAGGACAGGAGATTGCTGCCAGCTGCAGTTCTGTGCAGGCAGCTGGGACTGCATCTCTCCCATCCCTGCCATGTGGCAGGGAGACAGCAATGCACTCCAGAGAGAAAGAGGGGCCTGCAGGTTTAAAAGTGTTGACTATCCAAGATACAAATAGTTCTAGGAGGTAATCTGTATTTTCATGTTTTGCTCATGTATTCTACACAGCCAGAGGTATCATTGTCACTTCAGCACTCCTGCATCAAAAAAAGAAATCCCTTAACTCTTTCCATAAGAAGAGATCCATGAGAACAAAAAAAAAGGACTCCTCCAAGTAATGTGCTTCTTGAGTTGCTTTTACTGCAGGTGGCTATCCAGCAAAAATAAATCACTATTTCTGCAGCACAAGAGCCCAGCCAAATCAAATATCAGTGGAAAAAAAATGACAAAACAAAGCAAAGTTCATCTGTCCAAATATAGCTATAAATATTGTAGACTCTGTCACTGGAGTTAGTAATCTAAATTCTCTATAAAGTTGATGGAGAGGCACAGATACTTCTGATAAGCTCAATTTATTTTAAAGAAGACATCTGAAATTGCAATCATATAAACCATACTCAAAAAGAGTTAACTTATTTTTCACTAGCTATAAAGGAAGTCTAAAGGAAGTCTAGCCCAGACATAAACATTTACAATTCTGGAAGAATAATCCTCTGCTATCTCTTAAACAGCAGAAACACGGATGCTGCACTGAGGAACAGAACAATAGCATAAGAAAGATGTGCAAACAAAAGTGGAGTTACAAGGAACAGAGCTGAATGTGTGCCTCTGTTCCTTCAAGAAGTAAGGGAAAACACCAATACAAATATGTCTATGGTACCTGCTATATTTATTGAGCACTTTGTGCTCTGTGGTATCACTGTGCAGGCTGCTGCACTAGAACAAGGACAAGGAGACTTCTTGCTCTGATAATATGGAGTGGTACATGGTATCACTCACTTTGCAGGGAGCTCTAGGCTCTCTCCAGTTCAAGCTGTCCTAAAAAGATTGGCTCGAATATTTCTAGATTTCACCATAACATGCAGCAGTTTCATAACCAAAGGTACCTATATAAAGAAGTATAAAGCACAGTGGTCTTGAAAAGTCATGGTCAGTTTTATGTAACACAGCAATGAAGTGCCCCAACTCATTTTCCCATTATGTTCTAGATGATCTCAAGCCATTTCTACACAGAGTAAGAATCAAAAGACAATAACTATTAGGAAAACAAGGTGATGTGGAACAGGAAATACTTTTAATCTGGAGAGCACACATAGTCTTGTGCTTTTGATGTTATTTGTAATGAACTTGTAATGAGCTCTTCTGCATGAGGAACACTCAAGTAGGGTGAAGGTGTTACATATTATACAGCATACTGAAATACATAAGAAATCTCAGGGGAACAACTTCACAGTTTCTGCCATTTTTCTACTGTCACTTGTGAGTTCCATCATCAATCATTTTATATTGTGCTCTGCCAAATGCTGTCACAAATGTTTTTCCTTCTATCAAGACTACCATGAGCTATACAGTCATAGAGAAGTGTTCCTGCCAAATATCTGCCCATATTAAAGTAATTGCTGAAAATACAGACACAGTAGGCTATGGTGCAGTATGTTAAATATCTCACTAATATATCATCTGTCTATCACACAAACACTAGGAGAAATATGCTGAGAACCTTGTGTTTGGATATGCAGCAGCATCCCTCTTGTCTTAATTCTTCATTCATGCCATTGAAGTCTTGCTTTTTTGACTGGTGTTACTGAAATGGCAGTAAAGATCTTATTGCCACAACATAATGATGTCCTTTTAAACTGTGTGTATTTCTCAAATCCCATAGAGAGCCTTCCCTCTCACTGAATAACTGACCATCCCACTTTCCAGGAAGATATTCTCAATGGATAACAGAGTATGTCCATGTGCTGTGCATATACTCTCAGATAAGGAAAACTCTTGCCAAAGAAGAATGGAGGCAAAGTGGCCATCATGCACACCCCTAAAGCCTTTAGATTCTCACATCCACATGGTCAGCAGCACGAGGTAAGCTACCCTCCCTTTCTGACTTGCATTTCATCCTGTACTTGGCACAATCTGAAGAATAATTTCAAGCTGGCAGAGCCATATGAATATGAATCCTAGCTGGAATGGGTTTTCATACTTCTCTCACAGACCATCCAACAGTCCTTTGACAGAGTCTGGTCTTGTTCACAAATGGGGATGCGTCCATTGTTACCAGCATAACAGGGTGTATGGCTGCACTTCTGTCTGGACATAATTGCTGCAGAAATTTGTATGAAACAGACAATGGATGTTGTTGTTTAAGTGCTGGTTCAGTGTGACTCACCAGAGGCAACTTGCTGTTTTCATTCAGGCCAAAGGGTGGCCTTTTTTCCAGCTCCAGTGTAACTGTTTCGCAGCCGGCTTCAGTAGGGGTGTTTTCTAGTTCTGTTTCCCCCTTTTTCATAATGTGAGAAGACCATAGCACTTCTATTTACAGTCCTCTGGAATAAACACAATAGGAGCTACATCCCTTTCTTTGGAAAACAGTAACACTCCTTGCTGAAGTAGTGCTCCTAAAGGATTAAAAAAAATAGTCATGCCATTTCCTGGATGGAGTGAATTCTCCTCTCCTCTCCTCTCCTTCCACTTACTACATGAAATTAACCTGATGGACACAGGTGAGTGAGTGTAAGTACTTATTTCTGTCAGCTGACAGGTAGGTAGCAGCATGAATCATGTGCTTGTTGGCTGAGACAACAAAACACCCAGGACACCTATCCTTCTGCTTAGGTTCTACAAGTCAAACTTGAAGCAGATTGTTAGATCTATATGGAGCATTTTCACTGTTGTTCTTCACCTCATGCTCTATAAATGGTAGATAAATACAAATCAAACACTTCAGTAATTTCAGAATTCATTTGAAAAGAATGTACTTGAAGACATAGTGTTGCTTCTCGCATAAACCCTGCAAAAATTGTATGTACTTCAGTACATGGGAACATTTTTTAAAACAATACATTTGCATTTCAGTGAGAACGTTTCAGTGTTAAGTGTTGTAATAGTGTTGAGTGTGCTTCTCCTTTCTCTTTGATAATTTCAGATTTGTGAGTCAATACTGGAATTTCATTATTCTGTAAAGCATTGGACAAATTTTTCTGATTAAATGCTAAACTGAAAGGTGTTTTTACTTTTTTCTGTTGCATCCTAGTTCTGGGACTATATGTTATTTAAATGTTGCATTGAGACTAGAAGAATTATTCTAGACCCATAATTAATACCACAGAATATTTAAATTATTGAAGTATTTCACATATTAATGAGTATGTAAAGGTTTTTAATGCTGCATAAATTATTGCACATTTAGTCACATACTTTATAATCCTGCTGTTTTAATATGTGAACAGAGAAAGGACAATATATGTAACAAATAGGCATGTTACATCTAAAATCATATTACAGCTAATGATAGAGCAAAATTACATATATTGCCAATCAGTAAGCCTCAAGAGGTTTTTGTTAATTTTAAACTTTTAGTTTTTTCATAGCTGTGAATACTGAAGCTGACTTACAAAACATCTATGTGCTTCAGTATTCCCAGAGCAGGAAGCATTTGAAGAACAAATTATCTGATATTTTTAAAAAGTGTTACTGTTATCCTAACTTTACAATAAAACCTCTCATATTCAGGGTGAGATGGCTACATCTAACTGAGAATTTAACTTCCTTCAGTGCTAAATGAATAAGAAAAAGCTTCTTTTAAAGTTTTTACTCTTTTGCACAGGAATAGCATAGAAATCCTTTGCTGACATGTAATCAACCTGTACCAATATGGATCTTGCCTCCAGTTGCCTCCAGATAGGCACAGGTCTCCAACAGGACCTGTGTCACATTGTGAGACCCAAGAAAACCCTGGATAACCCAGAGAGTCTCAAATGGCATTAGCTACATGTGTACGAGCAGCTGAATCTAGCCCCAGACATTCACACTGTAATGAAATGCCCTAGAAATACCTTCTTCTGTCACCTCATATAAATAGAAACAAGACAACCAGAGCAAGATTCAGTGCCCAGAGAGCCCACATCACTGACAAACATGATGCAGGACACAGGGGATGCCTGTGTCCACTGAAGTAAAAGCTGCAATGAGCCATGTTATTCGGTGGCATCTCCTATGCCTCAGAAATGGTCTACTTAGAGCATTTGACTGAGAGCAGCAAGAGAAGCTAGAGATTTGGGCACAGAAAAGGGTTTCAGTTGCAGCATTTCCATTCCACAGGGTGGCCTTTGGCCCCAAATGACAAAATCTAAGGCACTGGCTTTTCTTGCAGACTAGCCTGTGTGTCATGGAGACCAGCTCAGCTGCAAAAACCTTTCCTAACTATCATAAAAGGGCCTTGTAAGCCAAGTCACTGCATGAATAGAACTTCCAGAACCACACTTTTAGACCTTTGTATTATTCAATAATTTGTGGAATTACAGCTATGAGGCTGCAAACCTGCATATTCAGCAAATTGCTTTAACCCATCATGTGCAAAATGAAAACAATGCCATTTCCTTATCTCAGAAGCACTATGAGAAACAGTACAATAAAAAGTGTGAGGAAATACGGTAGTTCCTTTAGGCCTAAACAATAACATAATAACATTAATTTGCAAAAAAAAAAAAAAGGAAAGTAATTTATATGGAGGAATTGGTAGACAGCTTTTAGATGTAAATTATTTTCAGACTTGAGCTGTGTGGGTTTTGCTCTGTCGTTTATTTAAACGGCAATGTCCAATGCTCAGAACAAATGTACTGTAAGTCTCTTGAGACACATTTCAAACAATCTCACAGCACATGCAACTCTTCCTCTAAAGTGCTTGGATAACATGGAAATTTATACCAAAGAAACACCTGTAAAAATAGCAATCCAGCTTCTTAGACAAGCTGAATTTTAAACCTTTATTGTGATGTAAATTTGATCAACATTGTAAGTAGTTCTGAGAAATGTTAGCCTTAGTGTATCAAAATTGTTTAAAATGAACAGTCATTTTGCCTTTCATTTTTCATCTATAATTGCCTCTAGAACTGTTGCAAATTTTCAGGTTAATGGTTCATGGATCAAAATTAACTACTTACCTGCTGAAATGTGGTCAATAGGCTGAAGAATCTTTGGATATTTTAGCAGGGAGCAATTGTAAAGTAGCCATAGCAGTGTTACTTGTGTCAGAGGACAATCTTTATTGGGTTAAGCCACAGGACAGGGAGACACATTCTTGATCATTATCACACTTACTACAACCAAACATGTCACCCTCATCCATCTCTGAGGTCAGACATGATCCATCTTAAATTAGGCATTTTCTCCTTTATATTCCCAGAAACTGATTACAGAGTATCACTGATTGGGTATTTTCTTCTAGTGCCCACTCCCAATTCACTAAAGATCACTCAATCTTTTGGACTGATGGTATGAAATTCTATTACTCACAATTCAAGGCAATGTATAAAGAATGGAGGAAAAAAAAATGAAAAACAAAAAGAAGGGATTGGCTAAAGGATTTCAATATGTTTTAGAGTGCCAAAGTGGGAGTGGGATGTCTGCAAAAATATCTCACATGGCCAGGTTAATTTGAGACACAAATTATCAATTTTGTTGATAATTAAGTTTCATTTGATTTCTAATGGAGATCAATCTTTTTGACTTCTCAATGGCAAGCGAGGTGAGGGTGGCATGGGATGGTTTGACTGGGCAGGTTGTGTGTGTGCTATCCAGCATCAGCCAGCAAGTTCCAGCCAGCCCCTGAGATGAGGAACACCATCCCAGGCCATGAGAGGTGTATGGGAGTTGTGATGTTTGCTCCAGACAGGCAAACACAGATATTCAACACTCAAAATGGGAAAGAAATTACAGTTTTTCCTCAGCTCCAGGCATAAGCCCCATGATCCTCAGGAACTTTAGAGAGGGTCCACTGAGGCAGATCTGCAGGATGAGAGCCAGCAGTGTGCAGATGCCTGTCCCTCTCCCAAAGCACATCCCTGAAAGAGCAGGATGTTGTATTCTTACAGCACCACAATCCTGCCAGCACTGCTCCAGCACATGAGGAATCTGCTTGCTCTACCCGCCAGAGACCCCTTCAAAGGCTCTACCAGAGAAGGTCAGGACATGGAAGGCTCATTAATGTCCCTTTTTCCTTACTGTGGGTGCTGGACAGGAGCCAGAGGCTCTATCCACAGGGATACCCTGGGAAGCTAATTTTCCCTGCCCCTGAGAGCTTGGGATTACATTTGTGACTCACAGCTAAGAAAAAGCTGTGTTTGTCCCACTACTATTCACACATAAAAAATTAAACAGTGGACCATCAGTCAAACTAAGAAGTTGTTTGTAGGTCAGGCTTTTACAGAAGTTTTAGTTTTTTTCCGTTTTTTATATATACATATATATTTATACATTTATTAGTTCCTATTACAAAAGAAATGGGTAGCCAATCAGAGGGTGTTCTGAGTTCATGTGGGTACAATGTATTCAAAAATTGGTACAAAAAATAATCTCAAAGCAGTGTGAAAAGAGGTAGGAAAGAGTATCAATGGTACTGGCAGCCTGTGCCCATGCAGGCAGGGGCTTCCTCTTCCTGGTAAATGGATGGCTGGTCCTGCCAGAAGTCTAGTATTATCCTCTACAGCAGGGTTGATTTCAAGTCTGATTCTTAAGAAACAGCCTTTTTCAGTCTTCTTTTTTTCTTTCCTTTGTCCCAATAATTCCGTTTTATTCAACTTTGCTAACCTTGGATCTTCTTTTGTTGCCATCAAGGATTTTCTATGACCGTCAGACAAAGTGCTTTATTTAAGTACAAATAAATTAACCCACTGCATTGCCTGTCTTGAAAAATCTGTTATCAATAAAAAGCTATTTAAGTTGAGACTAAGTGCTCTACCTTTGGTATGCAACCTCTTATTAAATTTTATATCTGAGTTGTTTTTCTTTAAAATTTCTTTCAAGGGCTTATAAAATGATAGTTCAAAATTAGATATCTCTGCTTCCTTGGATAACTGACTTTCTTCTACACTTCTACTTCCTACCAGTCTCCAGGTATGAAAATACTCCTAAAAGAAAAGATTTAGGGGAAAAAAAAAAAAAAAAAAAAAAAAGAAAGAAAGATCCACATTGTTTTGGCCAGCAATGTTTCACAGTCTATGACAGAGGTTAGCAAAAATATCCAGTATTACATGCTTTGTAATGCAACCCAAAATAATGCAACCCAAAATAATCATTGCTGATAACCTTAAACAAGGTCATTTAAACTACTGTTCTATCTTAAACTACTATTCTATCTTTTTCCAGAATTTAAAAGTAATTTGGAAAAGTCTACCCTATTTTTTCCTTCTTAGGAGGTTTTGCAAGGATTATTCTCATAAAGCTTGGAAAATTATAAACTTCCCCATGAGCCTGAATTCTATCATGTTGTTCATCCTTCTGTTCACAAATGTAGCTTTGCAACTCTGTGTTTAATTCTTATAGTACCATAGACAGGTTTGGATTGGAAAAAACCTTCAAGACCATCTAGCCTCAACTCCCCAGCCACAGACAGGCACATCTTCTACTAGAGCAGCTTGCTGAAAGGGCTGACCTCTCAAGCCTGTCCAGGTCTCTCTGGATGGCATCCCTCCCTTTCCATGTGTTGATCACACCACACAGCTTGGTGCTGCCAGCAAACTTGCTGAAGGTGCACTCAGTCCCCCTGCCGATGTCACTGAGAAAGATTTTAAACAGATCTGGTCCCAAAACCGACCCCTGAGGGCACCACTGGCCACTGGTCTCCATGTAGACATTGAACAGTTGACTGCAAGTCTTTAAATGCAAGCATCCTGCCAATTCCTTGTCCTCCAAGTAGCCTTTTATCTGGCTCAGTCTTTCCTTTTTGATGCCTCCCTTGCAGACTCAGTGTATTTCCTCTCCAAACTTCTGGGCATATGTTGACAATAGTTTTTAAATGGTCACAATCTGAGAGGAACTATTCTGAAATGCAATTCAGTTGATTGTTAATAGTAGTCATCAGAATACTTTGTAATTATTCCTGTGAGAATACTTTTATAGATTACATGAAAGGATGATTGCAGAGGAAAATAATGGCTGTCTTGAGCGCCTGTTATTTATCTGGAAAGCATTTTTTAATAAAGGAAAAGTTTCTGGCATACATTATGTAAATGCTGCATTGTTTAAAGTCCTTGTTCTTAGCTTCTCTTCCATCCAATTTTCTAAAATACTTGCCTTTGTTTTTGAGTGCCACTACATCTAGAAATGTAGAACTATAGCAATTTGCGACAACTAGCTCTACTGGAGAAAGCATGACCATGTGATCTGGGACCTTGTCCCCCACCAGCAGGATCAGGGGGAGAATTGGAAGGGTAAAAGATAGAAAATTAGTGATTTGAGATAAAGACAGTATAATAGGAAAAGCAAAAGCTATGCACAGAATCAAAGCAAAACAAGGAATTAATTCACTGCTTCCCAAGGGCAGGCAGGTGTTCAGCCACCTCAGGAGAGCAGGGTCTCATCCCACATAATGCTTACTTGGGAAGACAAACACCATCATTTTAAACACCAGCCCCCCCACCCCCCTTCATCCTTCTTCCCCCCAGTTTATATACTGGGAATGATGTTGTATGGTATAGAATATGCTTTTGGCCAGTTTGGTCACTTGTCCATCTGTGTCTTCTTCATATCTCCCATGCATGCCCAAATTCCTTGTCACCCTGGGGGTAGGAAAAGCAGAAAAGGCCCTGGCTCTGTGTAGGCCCTGCTCAGCAATAACAAAACCGTCTCTTTGTTATTAACCCTCTGTTCAGCAAAAATCCAAAACATAGCCCTATAGCAGCCACTGTGAAGATAGTTAACCCTACCCCAGCCAAAACCAGCACACATATGAACACATATTTCCACACAATGCCCTAGCACTGATGGGAGTGTTGAGTGGCAAAATGAGTCAGTGAGCTAGTACAGAAAGTTTTCAAATATTTTTTACTTACTCTACCTAAAGCTAAAATATGAAAATATGCATTGCCCATTTTGTTCTTGCAACACAACCTGAAAATACATTTTTTTTCCAGAAAGGCTCTAGAATAATGGCACAATCCTAAAAGGACTCCATAGTACTTCATCTCTATTGTTGTCTGACTAAGGAGTGAGGTATTTAATGACATAACATGCATATTAAGCCAGTAGGAAGTTCCCTGCTATATTCTGTGTTATTCCTCTATCTACTTTCCTTTAGCATAAAGAAAGCTCATGACTTTCCCCTTCTGTACAAAGATCTGTCTATTTCTGTCAAAATTTACCAGCTCTTCCTTACATAACTGATTGCATTCAGGTACTGGGATCCACTAGAATTAAAAATTACAAGGCAAATATGATATTTCTCCTGATATGAAAGAATTGGCTTACAGTCACCATTTCTACCCTGGGAAATGTTATTACTGAATAAATCAGGTTTGCTGCTGGCAGCAAAGAACTCAGCCTTCCTCAGGGCTAAATGCACTGCTCAGCAGAGTCTTACTTATCCTTAAAACATGGGGATTTTCCAGGTACACAGAAATCTCCTTCAGTTTCTCCTCCTTTGCTCACTGTAAACCGAACAAACAATAAATCATAGAGAGGTTTTGGTTGGAAGGAACCCAAAGCCATGTCTGTGTGTCCGTGTGCATGTGCTTGAATGTGGCAGGGGAGTCAACAAGGGCTGTCCTTAGGAAAATGTGACCCTGCTCTGGTCTAGGGTAATTCCTCTGACTCCTGCAAGAGTCCAGACAAACACTAATAAGCCCTGCAGCCTTGGAGAAATGGTATCCCTGTGCCCTAGTTTCACCCAAGGACAAGGTTAATATTTTGCAGTGGCCAGAGAGAGTGGAGCCTGGAGCTGTGTGGGAAGATCTCTCACTATTCCATCCCATCCCATCTGATGTCATGGCCAGGGGGCAAGGCAAGGAGGTTTGCTCTCACTTCCCAGGAGGGAGGCTCCAGCAGCAGTGGGGTAATGGTGGTCCTGACTGGAGGTTTTCTATCCCCCACTGTTCTCTCATAAACAGAGATCACTCCCTGACAAGCCTGATGCAGAACAGACCTTCCCCTACCTCTAAATAAAGATAAAATTCCCATCAGAAAGGAGAAAAACTTATTTAATTGAATGAACTATGCCCACACTCTTTTTTCAACAGGGAGGGAAAAGTGTGTTCAAGCTCCTCAAAGTATGGCACTGACTATTCTATTCTAACTTGTTTTATGAGCTTTTCAAAGACACGCATAGCTAGGTGACAGAATTTTTTGATGGCATTTATTTATACAGGGTAGTAAAGTCTAGGTCTAATTGCGAGAAATTGATGGAAGACCTTGAGACCAAGTACCTGAGGGGTAGAAAAAAAATGCAAATAAAATTTAACCTACCAAGATCACAATAATGTAGTAAGGACAGATCAATTTCCTGGACTTCACAAAAAAAAATTACAGAATCAGAGCAGACCATTACTCTGTGGAGGATTAATCTAAATCTGTATTTAAATATAGTGTGAATAATCCAGTTCAATGGAACTGTTATCATCTGAGTCAGTGGATAATTATCCTCTGAAGTTTTTTGTACTTGCTTTCTGGATATATCTGCTTTCAGCTCCAGGCCATCAGATTTTTTTCCCTTGTTTGCCTGTGTTGCCAAATATTTATTTTCCACTTAGCAGTTACCAAGTGACTGCTTTGTAAGGCTCTTGCTTAGGGGATGGCAAGACCTGAACCCATTAGCAATGGGGCTCCTGCATCCTCTTGAGAGCACTTAGGGCACCTCATGGACCCCTGCAATGGCCCCTTTGCCTGGCCACAGGAAACTGAGTCACTAAATAGGAGCAAGGAGCCACCTGAGCAGAGAAAAAGAGGAGAAGCAGGAGGAAGTGCAACTGCAAAGAGGCTTTGTCTGGTGAAGAAACCCATGCTGCATTTTTTGCCTCAGACACCACTGTCCCCCAATGCTCATTCTGCTTTCTTCATCTCCTGCAAGCCCAGGCAGGAATTGGGAGAGATCACAGTACCCTGTGTCTTCTCTTTCCTCCTTCAGGCAAACAGGGATTTCTGACACTTTCCAGCAGGTTGTCAATGGTCCAAGCATAAGGAAACACATTTAGTACCAGGATGTTCCCTGTATAATGGTCTGACAGCTCTAAGCTCTCCAGCAGCTGTGGGAAAAGAGTTCCTCTCCTCAATATCTGCATAAAACTTTCCTCAAAATACAATTTCCAATTCATGGGCCTTTGGTCAGACTTTTCCAGAAACCATTCTGGGAGTTTTTCCTTAGGCACTTTTTTATTTTCTGAAATTTGGTATTTTATTTGGGTTCACTTTGTTGAAGTAATTCCTTGGCATCAGGAATATGGTTTTAACCAAGAAAAGTCTTACAAACAGACAGAAAAACTTGACAGATTCTGAGATATAGAATAATAGCTGCTCTTAACATTTGCAATTTTATTTTCTTTTTCCTGTTACAATTTTTCCAAATTATTAATGGCTGAACCCATTAATCTGATAGTAGTGCAGACAACCGGGAATAAGGAAAAAATCACAAAGCTGAAGTCTGGTTATGAATCACTTATTTAATATCTCTGACATTTCCTTAATAACAATTTAATGTTTTGACAGGTCTAAAATAGACATATTAATGGATAGGGAGAACCGAGACCATTCTGAATTGGCAACATGTCATGTACCTCATGATGGTTGTGATCTTCCAATTTCTATACAATCTGTAACATGAGGCATGGTAATTCCTCCCCTTTCTGAACTACAGCCTGAAAATCAGACTGTAAAAAAATCTAAATTGATCAATGCTAAATCTTTTCAGTTTTCCCAACAGTTCTGTGCCTGAAATCTCAAAATAAGGAGACATAAGTAGAAAATTTAAAAATTGCCTTGAAACTCGCAGAAACTTTTTTAAAACAAGATTTTCTTTTTCATTTTGAGTCAGATATTTAATCTGTCTCAAAAAGTGAGGGCTGCAATCAAACATTAGTTCTGTACAACATTACACTTTGAGAAGCTAAAGATCCAAATCCAGCTTGGCATCTCATGTCTGTTTCAGGGCCCTTATCGGTGACTTTCAGATGTATTAAAATGCTGGCCTTGGTTACTTTTGGCAGTGAAACAGCAGTTAAATACTTAGTCATTATGAATGTGATGAGGAATTGTAATCCAAGCAAATAATACAACGGAAATAAACAGAAGAGAAAATAAAAAAGGTGAAAGACACAAGGAGTTTGTTTAATGATAATGGCTGTGAATTGCTGATGTCCATCCAAAAGAGTGCATAACAGTGCTGCAGAGTAGTTGGCAAGCCAGCAGAGGAAGATAAAAATAAATGAGATTTAAAATAGATAAATGTAAAGTAGCATATTTATGGAGAAAAAATAATTGGCAGAGATAGAAAACTGGAAATTACTGTTTAGAAAAGCAGTAATGGAGAAAACCAAGCCCAGCGCTATAATAAATATATTAAAAAGGAGCTCACAGTGGATTGTCATTGCAATGTAAATAAGTGCCAATCTGTGCTGCAAATAATTGAAAAGGATCCCTCCTAAAACAAAAGACGTAATCATAATTCTGCTCAGTCCTCTCTGACTGGAAGTGACTTGTAACAGTTTCATTTTATATCTGTTAGACCCTTGATTGTATCATATAAACTAATAGAACTGTTGCTGTCTTTAAAAACCACAGACTAGTGCCATATCTATGTATAAATTTATGCATTTATATACTCAATAAGTTGGCAGAAGAAAAAGGTACAATTGCAAGTACTTCTTTGGCAACATGCACAGTTGCCTGTGACAGTCTCGTTTTGAGGGACAGTGATATTTCTTTGCTGCAAAATCCACGGTACTAAATCCTTCTTTAAGATAACAACCTGTAGCAGACAGTCAAGGAACTAGTGGTGTTTAAGCTTTCTATCCAATAGCTCTGCTTCATTGTCCTGATAAACTGAGTTGAGCCAGTCAGTCAAAGACATAGTTAGGAGAGACTTTGCTATTCACTTTCTCAGGTGTGATTACAAGGCAAAGATATTCACAGTAAACTCCTGAGATTTCATGCATTCCCTGAGGTACCTAAGATTGGGATGACATGCTGAATAGTCATGATGAGCAATCCTGCCAAAAGCATTTGTGAGACACACTTCGAAGAAAAGCATCCTGAGGTCAAAATATCATTTCACCTTGGATGGAGGATCAGTGTGAGTAGAGAGATTCACAGGTGAGGACCCAAGGTCTCTCCTCTTCGCTTTTTCTATATTATACAGTCTGATCACAAAATGTTTTGGGGATCTGTTCCCAGGAGGTTGCTTCCCAGTGAAAGTCCTTGCTCTGAGGATGCCATCCCCAATACTGACTTTTTCTGGGGTCCTATATGCACAGCTGTTCCTTGCTGGTGCTTTGTTTGAAAGAAAGAGGAATGCTGTGACCAGAGAAGGGAGTGAGGATGAGTGCAAACTCCTCTTTCCTTTAGCTTTGTAAGCAAAGTCCTTATGGAGGCAGCACCACCTGGAGACATGGGTATGGGGAGAAGAGAGAGGGAGAGGTGCAGGGCATAGGGAACCTTCAGCAGGTGGTATGGTGCAAGTATGGGAACAGCAGTGCTGCCAGCAGTGAGTCCCTGTTATCATCTCATGCATTCATAACACTGAGTGCAGAGCCCCATTCCAAAATCAATACCAAAACCACATGCATTTACTTATATACAAAAGCTTTGAAAATATACATCAACAAACATAACTAGACCCACCATCCCCCACTGAACCTGGAGTATATAAAGCCACAACAGCCCAGGTTTAATTCACCAGGTCTTGGTTGCTTTTTTTCTCTAGTCTCAAGTGTTTACACACAATGATTCAGTTCATGCCACCCCTAACTCTCCCATCCCAGATTAAACCATAAGCATATTACAGCAAATATGTGACACTTTCTCCCCTCTGTAAGAAATTACAGTGGAATCTCATGCAAAGACCTTCCTAGAAGCAACATTTGAGTAGCTACACCAAACACTCTGAAACTGGATTTTTTTGGAAATGACATCTTAAAAAACACAAGCACAAAAAAGTGTGCTTATCTAAGTGACTATATGCTTATATCTCATTCCACTGAACTTCCATTTAAAAGCATAATTTCTATGCTTTGTTTGATCCAGTCAGAGTCTGTAGATTATTAAAAGAAAAACATTGCATGGGAGTAAATGAAATCTGCAGCTTAACAAGGATGAGGCATAAAATATAAGAAGCTGGAATTTTCTCCATTGCTGTTAAAATATGTAGATATTTCTGGTTGATTTATCTAGATCTTATCATATTGCTCTCGTGCTTATTCTATGAAAAAAAAAATCTATTCAAGAAAAGTAAAGCAGATATATAATAAATATTCTTCTAAGAGCTACATGACTGTAATACATGACTATTTCTGTAAAAGTACGAAATATCACTGCAGTGCTAATACAACTATTAGATAGACATCTCGTGACATTACCTCTAAGGTCACTTAATTTTACAGAAGGCATTTATCATTTTCTATTTATATTTAATGCATGAAGTCACAGATATTCCACTCTCAGTTATGACATCTACAGTTTGAGCTTCAATTTTTCCCCCCACAGTTTTAACTCTCTTTTCCTTGCATTATTTTTTTAACATGATAGGTCTGCAATGAGAAGCAGAAGCAGTATAGGAACAATCTCTGTCAAGTGAGGGGTTTTGCTCTTTTTGTATTCCTTCTCTGCTGTGAAGTATCCATCTGTTCATCTGTTGTGTCTCACCTTCCTTGCAAACATTTCCAGCAGTGTCTTAAAACACATAAGTAGGCAAAAGCACAGCATTGCCATCACGATGTCAAAGAGGCAAGCAAGCTTGGCTCAAAGAGATGTGTAGGCAAGGTTTAACTGAGGTGCAGAGGACTTATCCCAAGTGGACAGACAAAATCACTTTTGTCCAAGGTCTCAGTTAAGTACCTGCACTCCAGAGAGAGAAGGAGTTCAATGCATCTCAGCCATTTAGTGTGAGGATATTTCAAACTGTCTTTTCAAGATAGATGCCTGCTCCACATTGTACCCTTGGTGGGGAATCTCTGATTGTCCTGCTTTAAACTCCAATTTTTATCTTGAGTGTCAACAACAATGGTTATTTTTATGAGCCTGGATCTTCCCAGGCATTTAAATGCTTGGGAAGATCCAGGCTCATAAAAATAAATATTGTCATCACCATTATCAGTGCATCTTTATTACTTCATTTTTACAAATCTTGTTTCCAAACCACTCTTTTAGGTTCATGAGTTGTTTCTTTTCCTGTATTTGTTAGTACTTGCTGTAGTTCTGACATCAAAGATGGGCTAATTGCAGAATGTCCACAGTGACAACATCTCTAAGCCAGTCACCCTCATACCTCTTTAGAGTTAGTGATATGAAATAGGGCCCTGCTGGGGTGGGGTGTATCTGCCTTTACACATCTACTTGAGAAGGAGAGCAATGACAGTGCAGAAGCACTCATTTCCCTCCATTGCCTGTAACAAGAGCCTAGCACATCGTTTAGGTGGACACACAACCATTAGGTCAGACCAGATCACTTCACCCTGTGCTCCTGGCTGCTTTGTACAGACATAAACACAACACTATGACTGATACTTTATAAAAAATTAGACTCGGAAAAAATAAAAAAATTAACAATTCTTCATAGAAGCATACACACTTAAGGTTTGCTCACAGGGCTCCATATGAGTGAGTTGTGCTGCTTTGTGTAGGTGATGACATTTTCAGTGTCAGGAGAGCATCCATATCAGATGAGAAACGATATCTTGTGAATATGTAATAACTCAAGGCTTGTGATTGTGTGAATTTACCCTTTGTTAAACAGAACTTGTAGAACTGCTACAACAATGCCATATGTCAACTACTAAAATTAGGACTTGCATTTTATTTTTGCTGTTTTCCTCCTCTATTTTGTGTCCTCCCTGCAAAAGCATATCCAATGTTTATTCCTCCCTAGAGTATATTTGATTTATTATTTTATCAGAGGCTGGTTTTTAATCTGCTTTCTTTTTGTCAGTCCTTATGCTGGCCACAGGAGAATTGTTGTGAGGAAACCCTAATCTGTATGTGTATGTTCCAGAAAGCTTAAATATTATATTTAGCATTAATAATTTTATGAATGAAAAAAAAATCTCTTACCTTCAGAACAGAGAGTTATTTTCAAAAGGATATGAACATGTGAAAAAAAAAGAGTGCACATTTCAGAATGAAGCTTTTTACTATGCTCAAGAAAAATAGCTATTTTCTGTGTCAAACTTTGGGTTAGGGCATAGATCCACATTCTAGATCCATAAGAAACTTTGGGCTATTATTTTCAAAATGCAATTCCTTCTTCCAAATTTAAGTTTCTATCTATTATTTCTGTTATGTGTGAGATGGAATATTCATCTATTTGAAAATAGCACTTGTAAGAGTGAATGGAATTTTAAGCAAAGCCATCTCAATTTTGATACTTTAAAATTTCTGAATGTATTTATGAAATACAGCAATACTGTGCTGTATATTTTGTAATTTCCTTTTTGAAACATAGAATAATGGAAATAATATTATTATAACATAGCAATTAACTCTCCATTGTAGCTAATTATACTGGAATCAGTTGTGTTTCTCATTGTATTTTGGCCTAACTCTGAATTCTTTAGTTTTTAAAACCAGTAATTCCTATCACCTTTTTTTACACTGAGATGTCTGATTCTTCTGAATAAATTATCATAAATTGACAAAGAAATAATTATTAATTTCTAGATATACTGAAGAAGAATTCTTTCTGAACATCTCCAGTATACTGGTCAGCTTTTCTAGTCAGTTTCTAAATCATATTTGCAGTCTGAGGGGTGCTAGAGAGGCAACAGAGATGCATGAGTGGATGTCCTGGTGAGATTAGGTTTTTCTCCTCTTGTGCAAAAATTGCAAAGCCAAGATGTGTCACAGAATGTAGTTGCTTTAAAGTTCTATACTTTCAGAACTGCATACTCCCCTAGGTATGTATTACCAAGCATCTGGCCATTGAAGTGTGTTTGATGTGAATGTCAAATAGATTAAGTGTTTAAACTTCGTAAGAAAAATTATCTTCAGTGTTGCATGTAATTAAGATAATGCATAACCTTAGAAAGACACTAGCCCAGGACTTTTGTAATCACAAACCGTTTTTCTGATATCAACTCAGACCCATCTGTATTACTGACTACTTCAATCATGTCCTTGAAATTGTAAACTTTTTCTAACAGAGCCTGTCACTGTGTTTATTTACATAGTATGTAGCACTATCTCTTATCTCTTATTTCCACTGATAATATTTAATATTAATACTTAATTTCACCCATCTAAGAACTAGTTGACCTCTTGTTATGGTGCTCAGAGCCATAACAATGGCAATCAGTGGAGAGAGCTGATGCCTGCATGGAGAAGTTTCCTAATTTAAGTTTGTGAGAATCTGCCCTCTGAATGTGGAAGGAGGCAAAGACTGATTAAAACTATATGGGGTACACTGACCACTGAATTTCATGGGGATTTTCCACTCTTAGGAGCTCACTGCAAATTCAGAGCCGGGCTTACTGGTGATTGAGAGAAAAGTCAGACACAGCACGGCTTGTCAATCACTAGAGTAACTTTCTTGATTCCCTACTGGTCATGTCTATACTGCAGATACAGGCTCAAATGACCTCAAGGAGTCTTCTCATTACCAGAAGTCCAGAGAGATTAATTGCCTGTCCCCCAGAAGAGCACTCGAAACAGAGCTCAGGTTTCACTACTGATGAACATTAGCTCTCCACCTTATATTTCTGTCACCACTGCAGGAAAATTTCATAATTGTTTAACTGTAGTTGGCGCGAGGAATAACTACTATATGCAAAGATGGCTAAACTAAGGAAGTGGTATTTGCTAGTGAAAACTGAACAGAAGATGAGTGTAGGTTAAGCAGGAAGAGCAGCTACTGGGGGCAAAAGACCATCACTAGACTCTGAGAAAGAACTGGAAAATTTTTACGAGTTGACAAGAATGAAAAGCCTGTGGCCACTGTGAACTTCTTGATCCTTTGAACTGAAAGAAGCAGAATCTGCAGGAGGCTTGATATACAGCAGGTAGCTGAGACCACAAGGAAATTTGGTAAAGTTTTGTTTAGGAGTTCTAAAGATCACTGCTTTCTTCTGCACAGAAGTGTATGTAACCAGTGGAGATTTTCTATTAGAGGACAGGCTGTCTTTGTCTCAGCTGCTGACTGCTCAACTGCTTGCTACCCAGATTTATCACTTTGGCAACTGTGTCCATGCTGAAGAGTTACCTAAGCATTGGTTATGTTCTCATGGTTCCCATTTTTCCTCCCCTCATTTAATTTAAAAAAAAACCACTTAAAATAACTTAGATCAGCTGGATAAAGGTGATTTTTTCTGTCTTTTGGTGAGATGTATGGGCCTGGTCTTTTATTAAAGGCTTCCATGACAAGCACTGGCAGTGGCCCAAATGCAGTTTTGCGTTTAGCCCTTCAGTTCTCAGGGTCTATTTTGCCATCCCCAAAAGCTTTCAAACCAGTGAGCCAAAGTCCATGAGTCATGGTTCAGGTATCTGCATCTTGACTCTCTCCCAAGAAAGATGTACATCATGGAGAGAGAGATTGCTGCACAAAGAATATATGGGATTTTGTGATCAGCAGAAATTTTAAGAATCATGCAGCTCTCTTCATTCATTCTGTTAGACTTACTTGCAGTGTTCTTTGATTACAGAAATGTTTTAAGTGGGGAAATCACAATAGCAGATAATTTTAATGTATTGTGGGGGTGGTTTTTGATAATCATTTTAGGTACTCTGAGAAGTGTCAAACTGCTTGGAATAGACATACTTTGTAAGCTGGGTTTTTTTCTTAATAATTTTCCTACCTTTGTCATATGTCTGAATTAATACACACTTATTTCTTTCTGTTATATACCTGAGGTGCCACAGAATGTGATAGTCTATCCTTTAGCTTACAAGGCAGATTTCAAATTCAAAAGGGATTTGTTACTCTGGTCCCAGCCTATCACTTCAAGTAGGGTATTACCTAGGCTTCCAACTACAATTAATTTTCTTCCCTCAGAGTCCATAATTTCAGGTCAAATAAATTATGAGTTTCATAGGCTGAAAGGCACTGAGAGTTGGGTTATGTTATGTTGTGTTGTGTTATGCTATGTTATATGTTATGTTTATGTTATATGTTATGTTATGTCATGTCACATTGTTATGTTTTGCTATGCTGTGTTATAACACCAGCTGGATAACAGTTCTGCAAAGGCAGTCTGTAGGGTTTTTCTGGTCCATGAGAATGAATTGAAAATGAACAATAAAATTTCATCCCAGGAGCTAGCATATTAGCATCCTATATAAAAGTCTATGTTCTTACAAAATTAAAGTAAGTAAATTCATGGGAATCGATGCAGTTTCTGGAGATGCATGCAGTTGTGTAATTAGTCATTAAATTACATCTTGTCATTGCTCAAATACTTTATTTCATTATTCCAGTCAGATTGCATAATAGGAGGCAAAGTTTTATCCTGGAATTTCTCTCCTAGAAATTCTGAAGGAAAATCGGAGTGACACTGTTTTGGCTGAGAATCATCTGAGGTCTCTGATCTGGTCACCTTAAGTTCCCACAGGAGACAGGGAGGGAAGCCTGTAGTGCTCAGGGGTGAACCTTTAAACTCAAATGTGTGTCTCCAGAACTGCTCTGGACATTTGTGCCTCAGAGTGTGTCGATTTCACACCGACGGGTATCAAGGATCTCAGATCTATATGTTTACAATTAACACATAGCTAAGTGGAATGAACTCTACCGTCCATGGGTGCCACACAGGTCAAACACCAGTGATATTTAACTCTAATAGCGTTTTCCTGCTCAGCTCTTCTGTGGGAAGATGTATCTTTGCCCACCAGTTTTGGATACAGTTGGTTTTGAAAACCGCATGTACACCAAGCTAATTTCTATAAAAAAACCTAATATCTTTCTTGCACTTATTACTTAAATTTTAGTCATTTTTTAATTCTTCTTGACAAATGAGTCCAAGGAATAAGCTCAGAAACAAAGTGATGTTCCTGAAGCAAGCTACCATGAATAAGTAGCAAATAATGCTCCACCATATTCTGCACATTTGTGTTTGCTGACTTACTGTGTGAGTAATAACCTGTTGAGAATTAGAAACATCTGTGACTCTTAAGACAGAAGTATGAATTCTCTCATGTCATATTGAGCAAAAAGCAGGATGACAGGAACTTTATTTATTTTAATTTAGACTGGTTTATATTTTTATTGCCTATTTCCATTTTCTCCGGTATTTTTTGAAGGAGAGAGAAATTTCACAGCTCAACCAAAGATGAAATGTTAACTCCTTTTTTCCCCTTCAGTATTCCTTCATTTCTCCCTTGCTCTGGCCTTATGTACACTTTCATTGAGAAAATATTGCTACTGACCTTTTTTGTCTTCTCTTATTTAGGAAAAAGGAAATTGCAGGTCAGTATAATTGTTTGAGAACAACTCATATGCCAAAATCTCACCTTGTGAGCTTGCAAACAATCAAAAGTTGCATTGAGTAAGCCAAGAATTCACTTCTCCATAGCATATGAAAAGTGGCTCCACATTTCCAGAGTTATTTGCAGAACTGGTGCTACCCCTGCCTGTCCCATGGCAGTGTGCTCAGCAAACAGCAGTCATTTCCCTTGCAGATGAATGTCAAGTGGCAAAAAATCTCCATCTGGCCACGTAACTGTGTCACCATTCAAAGTTTGTAGTTAGTGGACTCTCTCCAAAAACATTCACCTGAGTCGTAAGAAAGACTCAGAGATCAGATTGTGGATCTGTGTGACTGTGGCTGAGCTGGGAGAGTTTCACTTTGTGGTCCATAAAACCTTTTCCAGTCCTACCACATGGAAGTACTTCACAGAATAAAAGAATGCCTGAGTTTGGAAGGTACCGGGATCTGGAGATCATCTAGTCCACACCCTGCCCAAGCAGTTGCTCCCTAGTTCCTATCACAGAAGGGGTAAATCTTTGCTTGGTGCACTGAAACAATGCAAGGCAAAAAGGACAGAAAGAAGTAAAAATGTAAAAACCCTACTGAAATTATATAAATATGTAAATTTTCAAGTTTTCAAGAAGATACAGAACAAAACTTTCAAAGAGAGAGGTAGCACTGTCTTCATCTTTTAAAGTACCTTTTGAAGGCCTGATGAAACTTTGGTTTAGCTGAATACCAGCTCTACAATTCAGGGGGAAATAATGGAATCACAGAAATGGTAGGGCTGGAAGGAACCACAGTGGGTTATCTGGTTCAGCCTCCCTTCTCAAGCAGGGTTGTCCTAAGCTGCTTTTAATGCAGCCCAGACACAGCTGACTTTCTGGGCTATGAGTGCAGTGATGGATCATACTGAGCTTCTCATTAAGCAACACCTCAAGTCTTCCTCTTCAGAGCTGGTTTCAATTCATCCTCTGCCCAGCCTGTCCTTGTGCTTGGGATTGTCCTTAGCCACATGCAGGACTTTGCACTTGGCCTTGTTGAACTTGATGAGGTTTGCAGTGGCCCCTCTCAAGTCTCTCAAGTGTAGTGCCTGTTTTACTCAGAAGTCAGACCCGGTGATCTAATGATGCCCTGTGGCTTTAATTATTTATAGTTTAATTATTTATAGCTGACACTGAGCTCTTGCTGATTTGGAGTCATTAATATTCTAAAATGTGCTACAGAATTTCCCTAAACTACAAAGACCATCACTC
Organism: Molothrus ater; assembly: GCF_012460135.2. Lineage (NCBI taxonomy): Eukaryota > Metazoa > Chordata > Aves > Passeriformes > Icteridae > Molothrus > Molothrus ater. The sequence goes on from NC_050479.2 coordinate 33,157,539, forward strand.
ATGCCTTCTCCTATTCTCCCTCACCTTTATGAGAAAAAAAATAACATTATTCTTCATATGTCTGAAAGAAAAAAAGAATTCAGTGGGGAAAAGAAATAGTGAGTAAGAATATCCATGCACTGCTAAGTTCTCCCTTGATTGATTCAGAGTTAAAAACTTGATTCTGTATCCATTGGAACCTCTGACACCAGAGAAGGGGTTTTCAGCATTTTTATCATGCATCTATAATGTAAGATGTGTTACAACAAGAGTAATAATGAAATTATTAGGGCAAAATGAAAAATGTTTGGGTTTTTTTTTCCTCAAGATTTGTTCTAAATTGTCTTCTTAGTAATGCTGTGGCTAATATTGATTAATTCCAACCAATTGTTTTGCTTCTGTTTTAAGGCACTGACATGAAAGCAAATGCAAAATTTGTATATTCAGACCATAACACATACACCTATAAAAATTTGGTCCACAGTGAGTTGCTAATGTTCATATTATGTTTCTTAATATGCTTCTTGAACTCTAAAATTCTTATCTTTTGTTGTTTGAGAGAGATATGGTTTATCCTATCCTGGCATGGCATCAAATATGTAAAAATTCACTAACAGAAATTGTCTTTTGCCAACTGTAGTAAGATTGACAGCCTGCTGTTTTCATACCTACAAAAAAAAAAAAATCCCAGGGAGAACAATTACAGTAGTTGAAATTATTGTGCTTCACTTTACTGTAGTGGAGTAGAATCTGAAATATTTGGTAGAGTTTGCTAAAGTGGACTGCTTGAATGAATAATGTTTATTGTCATCTTTTGAATGAATGAGCAGTATTTGGATCAGATTTATCACCTAATGATGCAATACAGAAGTATATCCCCAATCAATTTTATACTTCCAAAAATAGAAATGCTAATAAAGATACTTGAAAGGCAGCAAGAGAAAGTTACATCTCCGATTGCAAATGTCCATATTCACCAGATATGCCCCGTTACAAGTTTGTATAAATTCTGCTTGCCTGGAACATCCATAAAGTGTATTATTTGCTGAAATTCACCATCTAAGCACATGATATTGAAGTGGTACAAATTATTAACAAGCATTATGCAGTCAGATGCTGAAATTTTCACAACATAATCAACTTCAGTGATAAAAATCTAAGCTGATAGCAGTCTAATCTTTTGAGAGATGCTGAAAGAACACAAGCTTCCAGGAAAGCTCCTCTTGACATGTAAGGAAAAAAAAAAACAGGTATACTACCAAGCACAGTTTGAGTTCTATGGACAGTTCATTTAGTCCAAGAAGGGTTTGAACAGAGAGCTCCCCAAAATTGTGATGATAATGTCAGGAGCCTTCACAGTTCAAAATAATTAATGCATGCTGTGATTGAGAGTATGACTCAACAGAATAACAAGGGCTTGATAAAACCAGTGGTAACAACTGACTCCGTGTTTTTTCCCTATTCCTTATTATTGTTGTGGCTGTTGTTGTTACTTGTAATAGGTTTTCCAATGAGGACTAGGCATCAAAAAGCCAAATGTGAAAGGCTGTTCCCAGAAGAGGATTTGCCTGTCAGAGAACACAGAGCACTGAGGTTTCCAGGAAGAGCAGGCAGTATGGTGGGGACCAAGCAAGCCCTGACTGGAGCCAGCTGAAATTCAGGCAATTCTTCTCATTTCCAGTGCTACCCAAGACAGAATGGAATGGAAAGGAAGCTTGCTTTATTGCACAACTGCTCCTGCACTGCCTCTGAGTCCCCAGATCTGTAGCACTTGGGTGATTAAGCTGAGCACAAACTCCTGAAAAGAGCAAGTCTTTCTTGCAGTTGTTTGAACTTTAGGTGTCAACAAATTCAAAACCCCCAAGAATCATGCTTTCACCCCACAAAATTCTTCTCTTCCCCTTGCTCTTGATCCAGCCACTGAAGTTGCCAGTCAAACAAAGCTTGAGGCAGCATTGCAATGCAGATTCTTAGTGATGGAAATGAATCTCTTCTTGGGAAAAACCATCAGTCTGAAATGTTGATTGCAATACTTATTCTTTCACCAACAAAACATGCTGTAAGCTGCACAAAATTGTCCCTTAATTGTTTAATTTAAATCGGCTGTACAGGGACTTATAAAGGAGGCATCTGTTCTTTAGCTACTAATAGACTTAGAAGGTGCTAACTGTCATGTGAGTGGGTAGAAGTGGTTCATTACAAATATCTGCAGCATGACCTAATTTTAAATGTGTAACAAAGGAATTTTGTATTTTCCAAAGATGAATACGATAACAATATATGTTGTCTTTCACAGCTAGAAATACCTCAGAGGGATGCCCTGATGTTCTGATGAAGATTGGTCTAAAAGATTTTTTTCCTGTTCTTTTAAAAAATTGAACACAACCTTGAATAGTATTTCAGGACTTTCTCAGGCTGAGGAATCAGAGATAAAAGCCTCTTCCCATAATACAACTTTTTTAATGGGAAAATGAGGCAAAAAACCTTTATCAACATAGAGTGTATTTTTTTTTTCTAATTAAGGAATCCACCTAAATCAGACTTTGCAGTCTGTCTCTCGCTCTGTCTTAACATTTCAGCTTACTTTGCCTCTTAATAGCTTTTATATGCTTTTATTCCAGTCTAAAGAAGCAGTGTATGGTCCCTTTCCTTCCTCCAGCATGAATGCCTTGTGCCAAAACACAGAACCAAATAGAAAACTTCCTCAGTGTATGTTAAGAGAGACAAAACAGTAAGCCCACTCAATTCACTTGTTCTGTGAAATGCCCAGAGATGCACAATTCCCTTGTGACCTGCCTTCCCCTGTGGCAGGGCTGCTTTAGGGAGGTGCCAAAGGTATGGTGTTCACAGCACCATATACCTTGTGATAGCAAACATCTGCTTTATCTGGAAAGGCTGAATCAAAGCGTGATGTGCCACACAGTTAATCACAGAAACTTTGTGAGACAAAATGTGCAGTGAGCAACCTATTGCCATGACTGCCATGTTCTCAGGGAATTGCAGCACTCAACTGGCTCTTGGAGTAGAATAGTATGGTTTTGCTGTTTTGACTCAGTGTTGCTTGAAGTAGTAAAAATATTCCAGAGATGTCACTCTGCCATGAGACCTACCTGCCACCCTTCTTGTTGCCAACAGTAAAATTTTTTCTGTTTCCTCTAAGCAAGAGAAAATTAAGATATTTCTATAATTATGTTGTATTTTAAAACCTTCCTTTTATATAGAAGGGGTTGCAGATGGTTTGAGGATCTTAACAAGGCTCAGTTGATCCTAAATTGCCCATTGGTACTTTTATTTTCTTTAAATCTATGTTACGCCTTCCCTTTCTGTGTTTCTTGGCTGAATGATTAAGGTCAGCCACTTTTCAGCCCCTAAGGCTCAAAGCAATAATTTTGCTATTGGGCAGTTAATGTCAGGGTGTTTTTTTCTTTTTGTTCATTGGCTTTGTTTTTTGGATTTGGTTGCACTATTGACAATCCCCCTGCCAAAGACTAGACATCCTAAGTAAGTCTATGCACAAAATCTGTTTTTCTGTCGAGGAGATAATAAAACAGTGAAGACATCCTTTCTGTTAGCTTCTATCCCGAACAGATTTCTCTGAGCAGGTGTTGATTGCAGGAAGTTTTAATCCAGATTCAGAAATCCTAGTGACATCCTGATTTCTGAAAGGTGATGTGAAGCATTTTCTCGTGATAAGGACAGTCAGATTCTCCCTTTAAAGAATCTCATGTTTTGCAACTGAAATCAACATATCCATTGGGGAAAAAAATAGACTTCCTTAGCTTTGTTGAGATTTCTTCATTTTTAATCCTCAATCCTATGAAAAGGTAGTGTAGCCACAAGATCCTTGCCTTGGATGGTCACACTATTGAATACCTGCATTACAAAGTCTTTCTCAGTTTTGAAAAGTATTTACAGAAAACACTACAGCAATATTGAGAACCAGCTAGTTGGAGTTTTAACTGTTCTTTAAAATACATGAGATGTCCAAGCAGGGAGGTGATCACTAGAAGACAAACACACGTAACCCAGAAAAGCATATTCCATTTCGCCTTTCCAATTTGCAGTCAAATTACAAAAATATTGCAATATTGTTTATATAAGGTGTGTTTTAAGTTTGTTTTCTTTCCCTAAGAGTATTTTTCTAGGAAGCCTCACAGAAATATGTGTCTTTTAAGGATATGAAAGAGAAAAACCAGGACTATGAAGACAAAAATCAAATTGAGGCAGTTTAAAATTCACCAGTACTCAGTGGGACAATCTCCAGCATATTACTCACACTTCAAGGTTATTGTCTTAGCATAAAACAGCTTATAGGGAAAAAAAAAAGCACATACACGGACTTTTACTAAAGTTAATGTGATGTTCTGTGGGACTGGTAGTTAAATGGACTGGTGCCTGTCGATTGTGCTATCACTTCAGTCTGTAAAACCAATTTTCTTGCAGGCAGTCCATATGTCATTAGCATTGTAAGTGCTACAAGAAAATAATTAGCTCCTGGTGTACTCTGTAGCTAAATCACTGGAGCAGAAATGATCAATAAAACAGTCAATAGCAAATAATTTTGTCCTATTTTATTAATGCTGTTAGAATTCATGCACTTTCCAGTCTGGTTTATCTGCACATTATGAGACATTTCATGTCACACTACAACTTTCATCACAATGACACTGATCACACAGCTATGCAATATAGTTGATAGAGGCCAGCTGTTGAAACCAGTAGGTGTCTGGGAAATCAGTAATTCTTTACAGATGTAAAATTTACTCACAGAATGTTATGAGGTGCTTAGCTAACAGATCTGATCAGACAGAAGTCAGAAGGGGGAAATGAGGGAGTTTAAAACCAGGTACCAGAGGTCTTATCATACATGACTGAATATTCACAGAATCACAGAATTATTTGGGTTGGAAGGTGCCTTAAAGATTATCTAGTTCCAACCCACCTATCATGGGAGGGCCACTTTCCACTAAATAAGGTTGCTAAAAGCCCCATCCAACCTGACCTTGAGCACTTCCAGAGATGGGGCATCCATAACTTCTCTGGGCAAACTGTTCCAGTGCCTCACCACTATCAAATAAAGAATTTCTTCCTAATATATAATCTAAACCCAGCCTTTTCTGTTTGGAAGCCATTCCCCCTTGTTTTATCTTATCTGTCCTTGCCAAAATCCCTCTCCACATTTCTTGCAGCCTTCCTTTTGGTACTGGAAGGTGCTATAAGGTCTCCCCAGGACCCCTTTGGAGGAGAGATGTTTCAGCCCTGTGATTATTTTTGTGTCCTTCCTCTGGACTGACTTTAACTCACTATCCTGGAGTCTCCAGAGCTGGACACAGTACTACAGGTGGCATCCCACAAGAGGAGAGCAGAGGGGCAGGATCACCCCCCTTGCCTTGCTGGTCTCTCAGCTTTTGATGACTAGGACACAGTTGGCATTCTGGGCTGTGAGTACACATTGCTGGTTCATGTTAAGCTTCTTGTCCACCAACAACCACAAGACCTTCTGCTCTGGGCTGTTCTCAATCCACTCTCTGCCCAGTATGTGTTTACACTTGTGATTGCACGTGCAGGACCTTGCACTTGCTTTCACTAAACCTCATGGGGTTTGCACAGGCCCACCTGCCAAGCCTATTCAAGTCCATCTGCATGGCATCCCAACCATCCAGCAGGTCTGGAGATCAGTGTGGCTGGGGTTGCACTCAGTTCCATTGTCCATGTTACCAACAAAGGTGTTCAAGAGCATCGTAACCAATACCAAGCCCAGAAGAACATCACTTGTCAACTCTCTCCACTTGGACATCTAGCCATTGACAGCAGCTCTTTGAGGGTGACCATCCATCCAGTTCCTTACCTACAGAGTACTTCATCTGTCAAATATGTGTCCCTTCAGTTTATGCTGAACAGTGTCAAATGCTTTTCAAAATTCCAGGCAGATGACACCAGTTGCTCTTCACTTACCCACCAACACTGTAACCCTGTCATAGGCCACCAAATTTACCAGGCACCATTTGCATGTAATGAAGCCATGTTGGCTGTCACAAATCACCACCTTATTTTCCATTTGCCTCAGAACTCTGCTGAGGATCTGCTCCATGATCTTGCCAGGCACTTATGTGAAACTGACTGGTCTGTAGCCCCCCAGGTCTTGCTTCCTTCCCTTTTAAAAAATGGGGGTTGTGTTTCCCCTTTAACCAGTCATGAGGACTTCACTAGACTGCCATGACTTGTCAAATATGATGGCTTAGTCACTTCCTCAGCCAGTTCCCTCCAGACCTACAGATGTATCTCATCGGGTCCAATGGACATGTGAAACTTCCCATTCCTTAGATGGCCTCAGACCAGACCTTCTCCTACAGCAGGGAGTTCTTCATGCTCCCAGTCCCTGCCTTTGCCCTCTGCAACTTAAGTAATGGGAATGCTTGCTAGCAAAGACCAAAGCAAAAAAAGTCATTGATTACCTCAGTTTTCTTCTCAGTTTTCCCAGAGAGTCAGGTCCACCATTTCCTTCCAGAAAGGACCAACATTTTGCCTAGTTCTCCTTTTATTATCAGCATAAATACAGAAGCCTTTCTTGTTGCCTCTGACATTCCTGACCAGATTCAATTCTATCAGTACTTTAGCTTTATTAACCTGATTCCTGGATGCTTGGAGAATATCTCTGTTTGTCACAGGATACCTGTCCTTGCTACCCCATGTAGCCTTCCTTTTTGTGTTTGAGTTTCTCCAGGAGCTCCTTATTCATCTCTGCAAGACAGTTTTTGTCTGACTACCTCTTTGTTGGGATGTGTTGCTCCTTATCTTGGAGGAGGTGATCCTTGAATATTAGCCAGCTTTCTTGGGCTCTTCTTCTCTTGGGCTTTACACCACAGCACTCTACCAAACAGCTTTCTGAAGAGACCAAAGTCTGCTCTTCTGAAGTCCAGGTTAGTGAGCTTGTTGTGCACCATCCTGGCTTCCCTAAGATCTTGACCTCCACCATTTCATGGTCATCACAGCCAAGGCTGTGCTTGAAGCTCACATTCCACACCACAAGTGCCAGCACCTCTTCTCATTGTCACCTCTATCACTTAGAGAAGGAAGTTATCAGCAGCACAGTCCAGGAAACTTCTGCATTGCTTATGCCATGTTGTGTTGTCTGTCCTACAGATACTGGTGCCATTGAAGTCCCCCACACGCATCAGACCTTGTGAACATGAGGGTGCTCACATCTGTTTGTAGAGGGCCTCATCTGCTCAGTCTTCTTTGTTTGGTGGCCTATACCAGACCCCCAGTGCAATGTCACCTGTCCCTGCCCTCTCTTTAATCCTGACCCATAAAGTTTTGGTCTGCTCCCCATCATCTGCAGGCAGAACTCCATGCACTCCTGGTGGTCACTGACGCAGGGGGTGACACCCTCCTCTCATCTCCCCTGCCTGTCCTTCCTAAAGAGCCTGTATCCTTCCATTCCAACTCTGCAGTCATAGGAGCCATCCCACCACGTCTCCATGATGCCAATAAGATCACAGCCCTGCAGGCTTGCACTTCTATAATTCCTCTTGTTTATTCCCCATATTGTTTATTCCCCATGCCATTTGCATAGGGGCATTGAAATTGGGATCCTGATGAATCTGACTTAGTGGCTGGAGCAGCTGGAATTCCTTCGTGCTGCAAAGGAATGATGTATATCTCAGGATTATTATGAGGCATAAGGCTCTGCAGTCAGCAATCCTGTGGCATCCAGAATTACTGCAGTCACATTTTATCTTTGTTGGTGCTGTGGAGGTCAGAAATGTTGGTGACCCTTTTTTCTGTGTTTAATGGCTCCACTGTTCACAGTTCTCATCCCACAGAATCACATTGATTGGAATTGGAGGAAATAAGATTGCACACAGAAGTCTGCACATAGCCTCTATTTGTATAAATTTGCATTTACATTATATTTGCATCTGGGGAGAGCCCACATACTATATTTTTCACAGTGCAGCTGCGATGTCTTTGGAGCCTGGGTGCAGTGGTTGAACATATGTTATTCATGCCAGAACTAGTTTAGCTCTTTTAAAATCATCAGGAACTGAGTAGTAGATTAATTAAATACTGTAGTGTTTATTTGTAATTCTAGCACTTCCTCCTCTTCTTGTTGAGCCATCATTTTATAGTAGGATTGAAATTCTTATTTTAGCTGCATTTACAGGCAAAGCATTGATTTGAGAAAACAGATCTTAAAAGTCTAAATATGACTTGCCAAAAGGGTGTCAGAAGAGTTAGGTAAAAGGAGAAAATGATAAGCCACATAAGTGTATGAGGAGTATTTCAAGAGCTAGAAGAGACTGTGAAATAAGGACATAACAAGGTACCACTTCTTTGGTGATGGAAAGAGAGAAATGGTGAAAGGCAGCTGAAAAATAACCAATAGCAAAACAAAAAAAAAGTATGTGAAAGCAAGCTGACACACATTTAAAACATGTGCTGAATGATTCTACCAAACTTAAAGATGAGAGGAGAAAGTCTGAGAAAATAATTGTTTTGTGGAAATGAGTGTTAGGAGGATTCAGACAGTCACAACAGGGAGCTGCTGCAACTTTTACCCTACCCTTAATCATCAGAAGATTTAGTCTGAATGTCTATGAAAACCCAGGTCAGAAAATCTCTTAGTCTTAGGTCTGTGTTTTCACCAAAAAAAACAATGCAAATGTCATTCTTGGTATCACTGGAAACTAATCCAGTATAAGATGTACTATTGTGGAACAAAGATTTTAATAGATAATCCCAAAGATTCTCCTCTCTGATAGAACTAGGCAAAAAGAGATTTCCATTACATACTTTACAGATTACTAAATTTTTGCAAATAGGAGCAACCAATTGGAGAAACATTATATTTCTTGCCTCTGATGAATAAAATTAATTGAAAAAATCTAATAAAAATGTAATGTCTGGGAAATATCTTCAAACTTTACTATGTCTTTACCAAGAGCATTCTGAATGTCATTATCTATAGGCAAGCAACAGCCTGTCTTTAACTCAGTAAAGGCTCTTGAACACTCTTCATTCCAGTTTGTGTCAACTATTAGATATAAACATAAAATCGTATTCTAAATTGCAAGCCAGTCCGAGAAAAACAGGGTTCTTTACCATATTAGACTCACTGGAAACAGATTAAGAGGGCAAAAAAATGCTAATAGACTAAAGGCTGATGTAAAGGTAGAACAGCTTGCAATTCTGAAATTATTTGAACATATTAATATGTCATTGTAGCTACTTATCTGCATCTTCATATATTGGCATTATGTACACCTTCTAATCACTCATTACTGATGCACATTGCCTGGCATGATGCAGGCTGGTCACCACCTCCTGAGATGAGACAGTGCCTACTTACTGCTGCTTGACTCCCTCCCATCATTCCTGGCAGACTTCCAACCCTGCAGGAATCTGTGGCCCAGGAATCATCAGAAGGAATTGTGGGGTCTTTGTATCTCCGCTCATTCTGTGTGACCTCCTCCCATAATTTAATTTGATAACTTATTACAGAACTGTAAGCTCGTACCCTCAGTACTTCACTGTAATCCTTGGTCTAACCATGCGTTACCCGGAGAGTCGCTTCCTCTTCACTCTTGAGTTTGGCTCCTGCTGGCTTGCTTGCAGGCTGTATAGCTCTTACACTGGAATTGTTTCCCATACCCCCGACCCATGCCAGTGAATATTTTATAGAGCTGCACCATATACCTCTTGTCAGTTGTCTCTGTTTCAGGCTGAGCAGTCTGTATCTATTTAAGTTACTGCCTACACAGCATCTCTCCTGGAAGCTTTGATCATTTTTTATGTGTACTGATTTTCACCTGCTGTTTTATCATCCATGCCATGTCATTAGAGTCTTCTGCCACTCTTTATTATCTTTTTACCTAGCTTTACCCTTAACTTTTTTACCCTGAACAGCTTTTGTAACTGATTACTTCCTTAAGTTTGAATCCAGAGCATTTATTCCCCTTTATCAATATGATGGCATGTTCCCTTATTTTATGATAACTTTAGGAGTTTTTAAAAAGAAATCTGGTCCAAATGCTTTTATGAAATCATATACACACAGCAAACAGACCTTCTTTGTCCATCTTCTTCATTTTCAGCATAATGTAGCTCTGTTAGATGGGACTTGCCTATACAAAATTTATGTGATTTTTCCCAAGTAATTGCTACATATAATTTCCTCCTCATATAGGCTTATTGATCAGTATTTCATTGCACCTAACTGGAATCCTGTCTCCAAAAGTGGTCCCACAGCAGCCTGGTATTGTAATACAGAAGCAATTATAACTTAAAGTTGTGCATCAGTTCAGATATTTAACATTTTGAGAGCTCTTGGGTGAACACCATGAAGAATTTGCAATTTTTTTTTTTTTTATTTGATGCCTCATCTCTTGCCATTTTATTCTGAGGTGGAGTCTTCATTGTGTTTCCCAAAGACTCCTGGTGTGGAAACTTTTCAGGAGTTCCTCTCAAGCTAAATGAAAAAGAAATTCACTCAATTTCTTTTAGTATTGCACCTATACCAGTGAAATAATGCAGGCACTGCATGGGTTCTGGTTGTTGTGGTCTGTTCCCAAGGAACAAACAACTATTATAGGTTTGAGACAAGGGAACTCCACATGCTAGGTTAGAAGATCAGCAATAATTTATACATGTCTCCTGGCCACCTGATGCTTTTTAAGATGAATCTCTGCACAGCTCTGGTAGAATCTAACTACTCTGGCTTCTATATTAGCCAACACTCACTCCTTCAGCCATCTTATCGTCTTCTCTTACCTTTGACTGATATGAGCAAACTCAGGATATGTTCCTAATGTTTAAAATTGTTTCCAATTTCAGTTCAAAGGTGAGTGTTAATCAACTTCTGTTATTAACTTCTTTAAACCTGCTCTGGTATGACAAAATATGTATACATCCAAATAGTAATCAGATAGTAACTGTCCAAAAGATAGCCAACATCATGGTGGCCTCAAAATTTGTTGGAGAACAACTGGTCTAGCAATCCATTATCAAGATTGGATTTTATAGCTTCCTTTCTATCTCTACAGGATACTCACTTAAATACAATTTAAAGGTTAGATGCTTCCTTATACTTGTGCAGCTAAGAACTAAATTTTGTTGTAAGGGAGCTGTGACTTAAAATCACTGAGGAATAGCAAATTGACATTTTCTACCTCTCCTTCTGCAGAAAACTGTCCAAGTGTTACTATAAAATTGAATTATGAAAGTTTCTAATAGCTATTAATGACTTCATAATGTTTTTTCTTGCAGCAAAAAAACTTTTAAAACCACCCTGACTAGCATTCCTTTCTTGTTGCTGTCATTGTTACAATAATAACTGTGTTTTCCTTCTAACCAGTGGAGGAGGCTGAACTCCTTAGTTTTATTTCTTTATTTATATATTTATTCTGACTCAGTGTGGCATGGAACATGACTCTTAGCAATGATACCATTTACAGGCAATGGTTATAATAACAAAGCAAACAGTATTTAATGTCAATTGAGGTCCTTAATTAATAACATTTTAAATCCTAGGACAATCTGTTCATTAAACATTGTAGAAAACTGCTCAAAATTCATGCTTTTATTCTGATGGTACCCAGAATCATTGCTCTTCTAACAGGTTTCACCAGTCTCTCAGTTAAATCTGACAGATATAAACTCCTTTGCCACATAGCTAGGAAAAAAGAGTATGTTTATTTTACAGCCTGTGGTAATCCTGGCTGTTGAATCTGCATCTTGGTTCAGCTGGTAGCTGCATCACTACTAAGCCTCTGTTGCAGAATGGCCCAAGAAAGAAATTACATGGCTGTAATTAGCATCTGGGAGATTTGCCTCCAAAGCATCAAATATCACACAGAAGGATTAACACCACCTCCTAACCACCTAAAGCAAGCCCAGGAGTAGTATCTTCTGCGTGTAGCCCTTTTTGACTGAAGAATAAGGAGCAGCATCTCAGTAAGTGTCTGCCACCAGGGTCTGCAGCTGCTTTGGGGATCCATAAGCATCCAGTGAGATGGAGATTCACTTTGGTGGCAGATCATGGCAGGGATAACACAGCTGAGAGGTTACCTGAAGCAGCTCTAGTGTGGATTTCTGTCAGGTCCTGGTGCACCACTCTATCAGCTAAAACCTAGGAACTGTTACACAACATTTGGTAGTTAAAGAGCATCTTCTGGGGAAGTTGAAGGCATTCCAGCTGCTACTCTGTCCATCTGTGCTAGCACATGCTCCAGCTCACATGACAGGGAAGAAGCTGGTTTTTGGCAAAGCATTTCCACTGCTCTCATCATTGCAGAGGTATCTGTCCCATCTGTCTTCTGCCTCAGACAACTGTAATTTGAGAAGAGCACTCTGGCAGTGACGACTGAGAGCTGTGATTGGATAAGTACTAGAATCAAGCCTGACACGAAAGTCTAGTTAAATTAAATAATGTTTGCAGTCAGAAAGGTCTGCCTCAGTCTGCTACTTTTTCCCAGACATTTTCCATCAAAATTCTTTCTGAGATAAGTACTTGCAGTTCACATTTAAGATACATCTTAACCTTTCAGGTAAATGCTAAATGATCTTCTTCGCCTTATGATTGCTAATTCTTTTTTAAAAGTCAGGAACAAACCATCAGATGTGTTTAAACTGACATCTGTACAATGCCAGATGTCATTCATCTAGGTTGGTATAGTAGGACTAAGGTTTATTTCCTTTGCTGGTATTATTCACAAAGATGGCACACTTTGTATTTAGACCATTCTGCTCTTGTGACAGCAGTTCAATATAAATTTTCCACCTGAACCCAGTCATTCTGTTCTCAGTCCAAGTATTTCTTTCAAGGCCTGTGGGTCTTGGGCAGTTTCAACTGAAGTTTTGGTGAGAGAAACATTACAGAGAGAAAAATTCCCTTTCATTTTGAGTGGTGCACCAGGACCTGATAAAAACCTATCCTAGAGCAGCTTTTGTTTCTTTAAAATTATTTTTCACTTAAAATATAAATTAATTTCACTCAAATTCATAAATTTATAAATTCAAGAGTTTAAGTATTGCTTATACAGCTTTCTATGATCATCATAATGTTGAGAGTTTTGGTAAACTTTTCATTTATAACCACTTTGAGCCACATTCAGTAAAAGACTTTGATGTTTTAAAGTTACTGAGGGCAAAATCTGCAACTAAATTCTACATCCTGGAAAAGGTCAGAAATTTTTGCTGCACTCCAGAGCTTGGGCCTGCAGGGCAGTTGTGCCATTCAAAACCCAGAGCTGAAAACCCACTCCTCAATATTCCTGAGCTGAATGTGCAGGTGCTGTGTGTCCCACCTCCACAGTTATGCACCTCTTAAAGTCGAAAAGTTGAAAATCCCCAGTCTATGGAGGAATTCACATCACTCCCTTCCACTAGCAAACAGGAGCATGATCAAGGAGCCCCTTTGGCATCACCTATTGGTACATGGCTGTTGTACAAGCAAAAAATGATGGAATTTTGGGAATTCCCATTCATAGACAAAAAAGATATGTGTCCAGTGGTTACGGTAATGGAAGGAGAAGGAAAAGGCTTGTTTATATCCTTGATTGTATTTATTCTGTAATTAAAAATAAAGTAAATTCAGTAGCAGCATAGAAAAGCACCAGAGAATATTTCCATACTAAACTAGAACACCCTTCCTTCCAAACAAATATTGCAATTTTTCTAGGGTTTTTTCAGTGGTGGATCTGCAACAAAACCACTGAAATATGTGCTCATCAAAACATGTTGTGACATTTATAATCCCTGGGAGAGAGGGGAGAAAGAGCAAGCTGATTAGCATGTGTATTTGGTGGTGAACTTCCAAGAAAAAAGGCATTAATTGACTTCTGAGATTGTACTGTAGATTTATGCTCTCTTCTTTTTAAGCTAGAATATTTACCCAGTTAAAGATTTGTGCCATGGCTGCAGTACATCATGTTTTGGAACTCAATGAATGGTTATCTCCCTGAAATTCTTGATTTAGGTTTTAGGAGTGATTATTTGCAGTGTTCATTTGATGGTTTTAACTAATCTGAGGATTTACTGCTAGTGGTTCTGATAAATTTTTACGTGATTTCATTTTGACCATAATTTGGTATCTGTACCTATGAAGTTTTAAGTGATTGGGAAGTACTTATAGAAGGCTTAAGTATTATGTCCTCTTTGAATTGATTCCTACTTATTTATTACTTTTAATAAAATTAATGAAAAGCATATTCAGTCACTTTTTCTTCAATACATGGTTTTAGATGTGCCATTGGAAAGGAACTAATTACTTTCCTTTACCTGTGGCTCACTCTGGAGGAGTTAATAGGATGAACAGGAGGGGATTATCCAGTCTGAATGAGTGAATGCACACTGGTTCTAAGAGCTTGGTAACTGCAGACATGGCTTGGTAAAAGCAGAGGTCCCATTAATTTCAATTGTAATCAAAATGCCCTTTTCTATTATGATTTCCTGTCACAGAATGGCCAATAAAAAAGAAGTTTCAGTGCACAAGAACGTTTTCAGCATACGATCTTAATTCAAATAAGATTAAACCAAACTTTTTATAAAAATTTCCAATGAAACATAAATTCCCCAGAGCCAGCAACTGTTCTGTGTTGAATATGACATTCCTGTCAGTTTGCTTAAGAATAACTGTAGCATTGACTTATGAGAGCAGTTGCAGGGGGTTTCAGTATTCTCCTGCCCACAGCAGATATGTTGGTGGGATGCTGAGACATTGACCCTGATGCTCAGAGCACCTGTAGCTCTGGGATGGACAAAAATCATGGGAACTAAGCTGAGTCTGAGATGCTTTGAATTAAGTATTTCAGGCTTACTGAGCTGATGGTTCTAAGCAGAAGTTTTTCTCTTCACAAAGGGTCTGAAACTGCTGAAGACACTTACAGGTTTGTACAATGTCCTAATATGTCCCGCAATCAACTGAAGCAGTGCAGTTTTTAATAACTCTCAGTTGCATATCTCACCCCTGGGCTGAACTGATTACACTGCAGTCTAGTCTTCATTTTGAAAATTAGGTTTCAAAATGTGCCCGAAATTCTTCAAATACTTTCAAACACCTTTTTTGGTTTTTTAGCTGCACCTGAAAAGACACTGAAACAACAGCTCCAAGCTACCCTTCTGATGTCTTCTGGAGGATTAACTGGAAAATGTGAAAGCTCACCAAGTCACACGTTCAATGGACCACATCACTGTTACAGCAGAGAATTTTCTGCAGTCATAGAAAATATCTGCAGAGCCAGCAGGTTCCTCAGCTCCCAGCTGTCATCATACTTCAAGAGGGAGGAAAACCCAAGCCACCAACTACTGCCTCCCACGTGAAGTGCCAGCATGTACTGTACTCTGATGTACAACCTATCCAAGGTCTATAGCAGTGGAAACTAAAATTTGCTTTTTACTGCAGCCTCTGGCAGTAACTCTCTGCATCAGTAGAACATGGAACACAGGGAGAACAGCACTCCAATTCTTCAAAATAGAAAACTTGTCTTCCAGAACCTGGATAGGGAGGATCAGAGATGGCAGCCAAACAGAAGTGAAGAGGAAGCACTTCTGTTCAGAAAAGATCACCACCAGCACTCCTGTCAGCCAGGTTTTGAAACAAACAAACAAACAAACAACAACAACCATACCAAAAGCCCAACACAACTTCAGGTGGGATTCAGATTGAAATTCAGACTCCTAGATTTAGGTTTCTGCCAGCCCACAGCACATGAAACAGGATAATACAGCTGATAAAACGTAGAAAACTAGTACTGTATGATATAACTTACAGCCTCTGAAAAATCTGTGTGTGAGGGTGGTGGTGAAGGGGTGGAGCCTTTGGGACAACATTTGTAGACCCAGTGGGATTTCCCATAGTTCCTAAAAAGATGTTAGTTGACTATCGAATAGTTTGCAGATTATTTATACCCTGGCTGTGTAAGCAATCATGGTAGCCAACAGGCAGATTGAGTTGTTTGCCTACATTTGGTACTCTGGGGTGAGCACCTGAGAGAGATGAAAGGCAGGTGTGACCCAGGACTGATGAGTGTCACACACATCCTGGAATATTATCTAGAGGAAAGGCAGGATTCCTCAGAGCTGTCCAGAGTGGCACTGGACATCTACAAGTGAGCAATAATTTCAGCTTAGAAGCAAATCACACTTCATTGAAGTACAGAGACCTGTTGGTCTCACTAAATTTAAAGATATATTTCTGAACTGAACAGCTCTCCATATGCATTTCCTCTATCCCCACTGTCTGCAGAGATTAAAGATCTTACTCAAATGGTGAATGCTCTTACTTCACCTACATTTTTTAGGTGTCTGGGGCTGGAAGGTAACATAACGCTTAATTTATTTTTTTATTTTAAAAAATCTTGGTTATGTGTTAGATGCCAGTGAGACTGTGGATACCAACAGGCTTGTGGATCTCATTAACAAAAACAAAACCTGGAATTCCTACAGAAAGTGCATATAGTCCCAGATAGGGCTGTTTTATTCAAGCACACTCAATGCCCCTGTTTTACATATGAGTCCTGAATACCTGGCACTTGAAGATTACATGCTGCACTGCATCAGGCACCCATGATGGATCTGAATGTCTGTCTGTATTTAGGACCTTAAACAATGTCTTCTGTGATGGATTCAAAAGGAATAGACAAACTATAAGAGTGAGCTTCATTTTTCCCAAATTGTGTAAACCACAGATGCTTTGTACTTAATAAAAAGGTACCACTTGATGTTGACTTCCTGTGGTCCTTTTTATTAAGTGTTACTTTCCAATGCACCCTGTGAGAGAATAATAATAAGGTCTGCCACACTTGCTGCACAGAACCCATTAAAACATCATCTGTCCTTGCCCTGCAAAGATGTGCCCCCTGAGAGGTGGTATGAACATTGATTTTCAGAAAATAAAGAAGAAAACTACTTGCCAAAGAGCAAATATAAATTTCCAAAGTCACATGCACCACTGTGGTACTTCAGAGAACACACTGCAAACTTTGATTATAATTGAAGCAATCTGACTGCTGCTTGTCAAGCTGAACATTCAAATGCCTATTTGAATGCTTTCTCATTTCATACAATTGCATCTAAAGGTGTCCTCCCTCATTTCTTGAGCAGAAACTTCAAAGTCATCTCAAAAAATTTAGTCCACAGCACAGTAAGTGTCACCTTTTGGTGACTCTGAACCAGCTTGGGAGAACAATGAAAATCTACATTTCTTACTGTAAACATTTTTTCTGAGTTACTCTGGGATAGGACTCCTCCTCCTCATGCTGCTCTGTCCATGGCTACAGGGAACTGCATTTGGCTGCAAAGCATCTTGAGAGCTGCAGGTTCAGCTCCAGGATTTGCAAGTGTTCTTAGACTACTACTCTAACAGAAGCTATGGGACTAGAGTCACAGCAGAGATAGCACAAAGCTACATACAGCATCAAACAGGTGAAAATGGTGCAGGGTTTTGAATAGTGGTTTTGTTCTGCTTCATTCCACAGCAACAACTACCACTAAAAACCTGGAAAAGTCCTATTGGTAGTAGAGGAAAGGAAGAAAATGAAAATGGTTAAGGCTTTGATGATACAAGGTATTAAGTTCAGCTTTTACCCTAATGCTGTCCTTAATCCTTTTCCTTTTTAGATACAAGTTTTATAAGAAAAGTTCTTCTGTGACTGTATTTGAAAAGACTAATTTCTTACTTTCAGGGGCTAAAAATAGTTGAGAGAGTGCAGACCTCGTTGCTGCTGCTAAAACTGCTTCCTTCGGAGCCAAGCAAGATCAACACACAGCATAAAAGAGAAGAGCAGAGGCACGGCTTTTGTCTCCAGTGCTGCCTGGTGTTTGCCCGCTGCTGGAGGCAGCTGTGCTGCGGGCACTCCTCAGTCACCACGCCGGTGCCGGTGCCGTCCCGGTACCAACAGCTCCTGCTGGCACTGCCACACTTCCTGACCCACCTGACCCTCATGGCACCATTGCCTGTGACCACATCACTCTGCAGGACTGTGCAGCCTGAGTGCAGATTGCTCTGGTGGCACTGAAGGAAGTTAGAGACTGGCACTAGGTTGCTGCCTTTTGAAGGATGTTTTTGTAAGGCTTAATGGTGTTCTGTGCAAAGACCCCAGAATGGTTCTGAATAAGCATCTTCCAGGACTTGCAGGCAAAAGCAGCACTTGACTGAGTTCAGTTTATGAGTCTGTTAATTAATTCAGATAAGGCTAATTAGCACAGCACTACAGCACCATGGCCTTGCTTCTTGCAGGGCCAATAAGAATTTATGAACCTCACAGTTCTGCCTCCACATTAAAGCCTGAGAATTTCTCCCTGTTTGGCAGGGATCAGGGCACCTTGGGCACCTTGGAGAGGCTGAGTTGGTGCTACAGGCAGGTACCTACAGTGCTCACTGGCCAAGAGCTCATGCTTCTCCTAGTCCACACCCAGGGCAATCATATCCCCACAGTGTGATGTATCCAGCTTGAAAAAGACCAAGATAGGGTTTGTTGTTTCAGGTTGAAAGAGTTAACTGCTTTTCAGCTGATTCTAGCATCTCCATTTTTAGGCAGTGACTTAGGTTTGCCTGAGTTGTCAGGCAGTGTGTCATTCCTGTATTAGTCATGATTTAGTTATATGTTTCTGCATCATTTTAATGTATATCAGATATGATTCATCTGGAATGCTATTTCTACTATCATGCAGAACTTACCCAACTGATATTCCAGGTTACTGCAGATATGGGAGAATCTTAGAATAGGAAACATATTTAAGCACTGGAAGAAAAATAAAAAAAAATAAAAAGAGGAAAAAAGTCAAACCAAGACTGTGAAGTTGAGGCTGTGGGTAAAGAAGGACAAAAAGTCAGTAAAAATGAATAGGTGCTGTGTGTGCCCAGCTCAAGAATTTTAGCTTTCAAGGTCAGCCATCTGCCATCCCACAATATTAACCTGTGGATACTTTCACATAGAAAATCACTGCCACTCAGGACAGGAATCTAAGATAAATAAGAAAAGTTACCTTCTTCAGACACCCTTTCTGTTTTTTTTATAGAGTCTAAATAACCAGCTACATTTTCAGAAGTCAAGAGTTCAGCAGATAAGCCCCCCTTAGGCTAACTCAAAATTGAAAGAACAAAGATTTAGTTTAAATCCTTTTCCTATCTTAGGCTTTCTTGAGTAATTAGAAGCTGCAAACAAATAACATACATGCTACTCAAACATCCTTTTCTTCTCCCACTGACTGGCATATCAGTTATGTGGAGCAGCCACCAATGAAACTGATACTGAACAAACCAGGCCTGAGTCCTCCAGGGGATCCACAAGGTGAAAATCTCATGAAGTTCAGCAAGGCCAAGGGCACTTGGGTCAGGACAATCCCCAGAATCAGTACTGAGTTAAAATTCCTGAAAATTTCAAATATGATTAAGGTTTTGTCTGCCTGTGCTGCTTCAGGAATGAACTATCTGTGGGAATGGCCAGAGCATGTCTCAGTGATTACTTTCTCTTTCTGTCAGTCAGCTTCCCAATGCCACACGTGGTGCTCCAGCAGGAGATCCTGAAAAATTCCCATATCTAATATTCAGTAACTGAACATATAAACACTGTGAATTCAAGTTCCCATTTTTACTCAGACAACAGAGAGATTTTGAGCCCCCAAGGTGAAACTGCATCAGTGAGGCATAATGTAATGTGTGAGGGCAAGAATGCAGTCCCAAATACCCAGAAGGGGTGGTAACACTGTTCTGTTTCAATAGGAAGCTTTGGTGGGCAAATATATGTAAAAATGTCAACAGTTATAACTAATTTCTTTCTTGGTTGATCAGCAACAAAATCTCTTTTAAAATGGACTGTCTGTGACAAGTCTACTGAAAAATTGTACCGTGACTAGATCCATTAATCACTGTGTGACTGTAATACCTTAAAATGAAATCAATCCAAAATAATTGAAGCCTTTCTAAAGACCTGACTCAGGTTCTTGCACTGATTCTGCTCATGTCCAGCTGAGATAAGATGAGAGAATGATGACTTACTTAATTCATATACTTACTCTCTAAGAGATGAAAAAAAAGAAGATATGCATGCTTCATAGATATGTCAATTATCTATGCTTGAAAAACTTGTTTTTAAATGGAGGTACTTAAGAATTGAGCCATCAACAATAAATAAAATATTGGTTTGACTTAATATAGATATAGACACAGAGCTGTAGTTCACACACCATGGGACTAGGAAGCACTTAGATCATCCATTCCCCATCACTCCCCAAGGCACGTTCAGCTATCCTTAAACCAGTCTTGACAGACTTTTGATTTTTTGTCCTTTTCTTCATAAAATACAGAGAAAACTGTTTTCCCTTTTTCTTTATAACTAATTTCTTGAAAAGTGGTCCCCACGTCTGCCTTAAGTTATGTTTTGAAAGACCTTCTGTCACTCAGATGATATATGGTAAATTTTTGGGGTTATCTAGCTTATGGCTTTAAGCTAGCCACCTTTTCAGTGGAGACTGTTTCAAAAAAAGGCAATGAAAATTTTGACTTTTTATCTGTCATTTGCTAATATATTTCCATTTCTATTGAGCAGTAGTCAGATGTTTAACTTGCTCTTTTCCTTCTGAGCTAATTCACTTTCCCAAAATCTTTATTCTTAATTTATATTTTGCCTTTTCCCCCTGTATCTTATGTTCATCTATTCATATTTTGATAGGTTGGTTCATTTGGAAGATAATGAGTAAGGATTGTTTTTTCCTGAACTTTTGGGCAGTAAAGCATCAATGATTTAGTCAGTCTTCTTTTTCACACCATCTCCATGCTGTGAACTAAACTTCTGTGTTCTGATAGCCTGGTTATGATTTTTTTTCATATTTACAGAGTAGCTGATGTGGCCACTGCTGCATAACACAGATTGGAGAATTTTGGTGGTTTTCCTTTTGTCACTAGATAAAAATACAGTTCTCCAGCACATTATGCATGCAACAAAAACCTGCAAAGCTACACACAGGGTACAACTAACAATGGATACAAGGGAGCAATGCAAACAAACAGCATATGTGACTTCTGAAATGGGCAATGATGTACTACCCTAGGTCTCACTTAGGAAGCAACAATTAACCATGGAGACAGTCTAGGCAGCGATTTAAGGCACCCATAATTCCACCATCACATGTGCATTCAAAAATAACATAGAAAAGCATTTTCTATATGATAAAAACAAACAAACAAAAGAACAAAGCCCCCCACCAAAACCTAAACAAATCAATTTAACTATCTAGACTACAGATACTGGTATCAGTACTGACTACCTATGGTATTATCTAGAGAATCCAAGGGTTTATGCTGACAGCAAGAAGATGAATGTTGCATGCATCATACAAGTTGATGTGCTCTCAGATATTCTAGAACTGTTGCTCCAGAAGAGTTCAGACCTGTGGATTATTTGCCAGCTTAGATGCCCAAGATATCCAAGGGCATCTCAAGTCATGCTAGATGCATGTCTATGTTTGGGCATCCAACTCATCCTCCTTTGAATTTCTAGCAAAAATCAAAAGCTGAGTGAATACTTGCATGTGGAAATTGAAACTGTAAAGGACATTATTTAAACCTTAAAACTTGTGAAAGTAAAAAATTATGTTTGAAGAAGAACTGCATTTTAACTATTGTAAAATTCATCCAGAAATCCTTCCTTTGCAGCTAACAGAAGAATCAAGTCCCCACAGGATTCACAGGACTGCTGTGTGGTCCCACAAGGAGAGCAAAAAATATTTTTGGAGTATCATTGGTGAGAGCATAAAAGGTTGCTCATCTTTGCAGTTATTTCATATTTGCATTTAGGGCTACGCAGCAGGCAGATTTTTTTAAACTCAGTCTTTACTTGAGTGGTTTTGTTTTGTCAGTTTATGGACAATATATCTTTGGGATTGATGAGGTTCCAAAGCTGTGTGCTAGGCAAGACTGAAGATAATGAATGAAGAGGTCTCTGAGGGTAAAAGAGGGATGACAAGTGATTTAAATAAGTGGTGTCCCTCAGATATGCACTCCTTGGTTGTCAGCTGCTTCCCAAAGGCAATTATGAAAACAACTAAGGCCTGAGGGAGACTCAGTGGAGTCAGTCGTACTCAGTACCTCTATCCCATTCAACTGTGCTCTCTAGGGATGCATTTTACTGTAAAAGAGCAACACATTTACATTCTCTCTCATATTTGTGGAAAGATGGATATATATACATGTGGACAGCACAGGCAGACACAGCTTCTCTGCCTGTGTCTGCCCCAAGCTGGCCAGACACAAGTTAATTTTGACACAGAGGTCATAGGGTGTTGTGCAGGATCCACATCAGCAAGACGGATTGTCTCAAGCTAAAATCTGTACACATCACCTGGATTCAATCTGGCTCCTTCCTAGATAGCTCTGAGAGTATCAGTTCAAGCTACAGAGAGCTTTAGGTATTCCCATTCTGTACAGACACTCAGTAGGGTGAGCTCTCACTAACAATCTGTCGCAGACATCCTTTTATGAAAATCCTTTCTTAGGATTTTTTCTTCCTGAGAAGCTGAGAGGCTCCAGGAAAAAAATGTAAACAATGGTTATCTGCTGCTGTGGAATGCAACAGGTGGATCCGTGATTGGTCTTGTGTGGATGTTTGGATTTAGGGACCAGTCACGGCAGAGCTGGCTCTCTCGCTCTCTGTCCGAGCCAGCTGCCTTTGTTATCATTCTTTCCTTTCTATTCTTAGCTTAGCTAGCCTTCTGAGATGGAACTTTTCCTTTTATTCTTTAGTATAGTCTTAATGTAATATATATCATAAAATAATAAATCAAGCCTTCTGAAATATGGAGTCAGATCTACGTCTCTTCCCTCATCCTGAAAACCCTTGTGAACACTGTCACAACAATCCCTCTGTCTCAGCTGCATGACTAACCTGGCACAGGCAACCAGCCTCGTGCATTTGTACCCAGCACAACCCACAGGAATCCCACTCTGCAAGGATGGGCTCCTAATATTCTCCACATTGCATGAGCAGCAAAGGTGCAGCCCTCACACGAACGAATAGAAGTAATACTATTCCTATTTAAGACAATCCAGTTAACATCTGTTGATGCTATGCCTCCATCTCCACCGCTTTTAAATGAAGAGGCAAATAGATGGAAAAAGAGCTTCCATTTTGGTGCCTGCTTCTGGCATCTTTGTTTCCACATTCATCATTGCTGCACAATAGTTGCCAAGTTAAACAACTGTTGCTTCTCTTTGTTCATTTAAGCATAAAGACACAGTTCTGTGGTCTTATACAGCTATTTAATTATTTTGAATAAACACAATAAGAGTGAAAGTAGCCGAAAAAAGTCAATCAAAGCATACAATCTTCACTCTCTTCATTGCTTAATTAGTAGTGTGTTAGGGCAGGGTATAAAGGTTATACAAGATAAGTTTCAGGCCTCTTGTGGTCTCAGAAATGTCCTTTTCATTACAGAATCACAGGATGGGGCAGGTTGGGAGGGACCACAGTGGGACATATGGTCCAACCTCCTGCTCACCAAGGAACACCCTAGAGTACATAGCACAGGATTGTGTCCAGACAGTTCTTGAATATCTCCAGTGAGGGAGACTCCACACCCTCTCTGGGCAATCTGTTTCAGTTCTTGGTCACCCACACAGTGAGGAACTTCTTCCTTATACTCAGGTAGACCTTCCTGTGCATCAGTTTCTGCCCCTTGCCTCGTGTCCTAGTGACAGGCACCACCATGAAGTGCCTGGCTCCCTCCTCCTGGATTTCCCCTGCCTCCCAAATTTATACACATTAATGAGGTCACCTCTCAGTCATCTCTTCTCAAGGCTGAACAGGCCCAGCTCCCTCACCTTTCCTCACAAAAAGGAGGCTCCAGTCCACTCACCATCCTCATCGTCCTCCGCTGGACCCACTCCATTACTCTTTTCTTTACAGTACTATTATGTGCACCTAATTAATTTTAAGTTATCAAGTTGCATCACAGTTAATATATGAAAATGGAGTATGAGAGGGTTGAGACTTCTTGGAGAGAAATGTCAGTCATTTGTAAGGAGCATCTTCCAGCACCGCAGTGTCTTGCCAGCTTCGTTCCCCTGCCATCTGTACCTGCACCGCCTACATAATATGCACTCTCCCAGTTAATCATGCTGAGACAGACTTGATCAGACAGATGCTGGGCTGAAATGAGGAGAAACACCTGCCATATGAATGCTTATGAACTCTGCAAAGGTACACATAAACACTTATATGTGTGAATCACCCACACTATTCAAATAATGGTGACTGGAAGGTCAATCTGTAAATGATGAATATCCTGTGATACACTACAGGTCAGAATAGGTGATGTGGGAATCCACTATGGCTTAAATTTGGAAAAAAAAAATCACATCTCACTGAGTAAGTGCCCTCTGGTGGTATTCTTTACTGTTATGAATTAAAAGACACCATGATTTTTATTTTTTTTTTCACATGGGACAGTTATTAAACTGCCAGTCATAAAAATCTTCACAGGGAAAACTCCCAAACAAGCTATTGTCTTTGAGAAGTGTATTCTGCAGGTTCACATTTCTTCTTGAGTATATTATTGGTCTTTTGAAGAAAACATATCTGGAATGACATAAAAATTAGTGCAGCTCAAGGCTAACTAAATTGGGTCACAAGTCCAGAGGTTTACAAATGTGTTTTTTTCTACCTAAAGTTTATGGAAGAATATATTGGACTGGAGTCAAAAATCAAGCCCTTGCTATTTCTATTTCTGGTATGTTACCTCAGCATTCTAGGATTTATGAAGCTACAAATGTTTGGGTTTTTATTTTTTGGGGTTTTTGGTTGCTTGATTGGTTGGTTGTTTTTTTTGCTGATACACATTCAAGGAATAATTCTTCAGTGCAAAACAATAAATAAAAACATGTTATCTTTTAAAGTGATTTCAACTTACATTTTTAATATTTTTATTCTTCAATGACTAAAGCTACACTTGAAATATGGTTTCAGGAGTTGGTTTCCTACAGTATTTTCTTTGCTCCAATGTGAACCAGAGAAATAATCACCTGAAGAAATTTTCAAGATTCTTGTTTCTAGGTTGTAGGAGTTGAATTTTAAGTGGGTTGAGTTAACCTGTAAAGGCAATGATTGTAGCTATGTCTTCCATATAGTTAGTTCTGCTAATACACTGATAGTGTTGCTGATCATGTGTTTAGTATGTTATTTGCTAGATGGCCATAACAGTAGCCCGGGGTGAAGGAAGTTTGGTCAATTACTGAAAATGGGATTTTTAAATGGACTATGTAAAGATTTTTGCTTTGTTCGCGAAAATTCTTTACCTCCATAAGCATTTTTAAACTAGGGAAGAAACAAAAAGTCTTGTATGTTGAGATTTGTTCTAGACTGTTTATAATTTCCTTTATTTTTTCTTAAATGCTGGAAAAATAAAGGCACATCTCTATCAATTTTTAAAAGTTTCAAGATATTTCTAGGCACCCAGTGTGAAAGAAATAAACTGATTCTGATGTATATATTCAAAAATATGTTCCTTGCACAATCTATCTAAAATAGAGCTCCTTTGAGGTAGCTAAAGCTCTGGCTGTTAAAAATAGAGGTACTCGACATTTTAGAAAGCTTGGACCAAATAAGCCTCTACCCATAACAGAAAAGTAGATTTGTACTCCTGGGAAAGATCCTAGGCCTAATCTGGCAAAAACTTTCAGTGCATAATTAATGTTCATCCTTGCTGCCACATGCGTATAATTGAGATCAAAGTTTCACTTGTGTACAAGTTAATTCAAAGCCCTTTTTCTCATTCCCATAACAAAGAATCAGTGTTATTCTGGAATCAGTGATGAGCAATAGGATAGCAAGTAGTGACTCATTTGCACTTTCAGTAATCACACTGGAGCACTTGACCTGTACAGCTAAACCAAACCATACACTTCAACCTAACAATGTTTAAGTTCAAGCATAATTTTCCTGAACTTTTAATATGAAAAATGTCTATCAATTACAGAATGAGTCATCAAAAGGAGAGAGAATTTCAGAAATATAAGTCATTAACTACAATGTACTTTGCAGAGGAAGATATAGGTAGAAAAGTCTTTTATGGGAACCTGAAGAATAGTGGGGATGTAGTGAGCTAGCACTTGAATAGAGTCCACTAAGAATTAAATTTTTAGTCCTGGAAACAGTTGTGTCCATTGCCATCTGCAAGCATAAAACACAAGCCTGTGGAAGGCAACATGCATATACAATTGGATTAAAGCCCCTATATGTCTCTCCACATAACTACAGGCAGAAAAAGTCAGCTTTCTTGTGAGTTTGTGTGTCTGAGAGTCCAAACTCATGATTAACTTTCCATCTCTGGCACCAATTTACTTGTGACCTTTTTTCCTCTCTGCAAAGTCTAAAAAACCAGAGCAATGAAACTTCCCTGATACATTCTATTGCTGTCATGAAACAAATGAAGACTATGAAGTAGCTACATAAATCAGTCAATATTAAAATGGATTTTAAATGCAGCTGAGAGTAAACTACTAATCACAAAGTAGCTGAATTCTAGGTCATCCTACGTTTCCCTTCTGATGACGTAGTAGTCATCTAAACTGGATTTAGGTTTGCTACATGATATAATTAGAGAATAGTTTTAATAACATTCGTAGTCTATTTTTGAAAATTAAGTCTTGTCTCAAAATACAGCAACAGAGAATTTTAGATTGAACTCAGGTTTTTAGTTAAAAGCTGCATTTCTGATCCTGCAGAACTTTTATTGACCCTTTCCCTATGCTGTTTCAGTGTAACTATAGAAGCCCAGTTGTCTGGGCTTCTGACACACTTCGGGTTCCTTCAGTACCAACTAAAGCCACCAGCTAATTAATCCACACCATGGGATACACTATGCAGTGTGACTGCATCTTGCACAGGCTGCCAGCGCTAGGGCATTCAGCATGTCCCAGCACAGTCACCTTTCCATGGAGCTGTAGTCCCTTGATGTGTGGTTGCTGGAATTTAGAGTTTGCAAACTGTCTTTACAAGGGTCTGTTTACAAGTGTCTTCAGTTCTGTGCTGCTCTGACCTTCTCCTCTGTGCCCCACTGGCATGTGAGAAGCAGACGCAGGAAAATGGTCCCTGTAATGTTTTCTTAGGCTCCCTACTGGAAGACTTCATCCCACCAGGTGCAGTGTAGACTACACAGAGCAGAATTAAGGAAATTACACAATATTCTTGGTCATACTAATGTTTACAGCACTTGCACTTTTTTTTTTTTCAACTTTGCTAATATTGCATCTATCTGCTTTGCAGCTCTGGTCATAATAAGCCAGTTATAGCAGTCTCAATGTCTTCTGTCTAGCCAAACAATTGTGCAAACCCTGAGAGATTTGCCATAAAAATGCTAGTGTTGTTTGGCTCAGTGGTAGATTTTCTCTTTTGTATAGAAATGAAAATGTGACGAAAATAACTCGGAGCTTGGTGAGAAACCTGAGCAAATTTTTAACAGAATTAAGCTTCATTAAAGTAACAAAAAACCCAAACCAAAACAAAAAAGCTTTGCGGGCTACCTATTCTGGTGGGAAATGACTACAATGTATAAAAAATTCGTCTACAAAGTCACTTTGCACAGCTTTTTGTACATCAATATGTTTCTTTCTTAATTTTTGGGGTAGTTTTTTTAGTGGCTTGTTTATTTGTTTTTCTTTTTGACTATTAGTAGGAAACTTTTCAGTGGTCATTACTTGATTTCCACTATAGTGGTGACCCATGCAGATTCTTAGCCATTTATGAATATGTAATACTGAACATTGTACAAAGTTCATTAATCTTCACTCCCAGGTAATTAATGTCAAAGAGACAGAATACTTTTACGTTCCCATAATTAATGTAATTATAAATGGGGGAAGAAAGGGGGGAAAAAGGCAGCAAGGAAAGTAAATTAATTCTGCAGAGGTCTAGATAACCTTTTATTGCTTGTTCAGGAGTATGTGAAGCCTCCTTCAAGAGATCATGAACACAAAAATTAATGAAAGGGTAGGAGGACTTGACAGACTCCAGAAGAACTTGATGCTGTCCAAAGCAGTTTGCAAAGTAGAGAAGCAAGATAAATGCTTCTTCAGCTTTGAAGGAATGTAGAAAGCAGAGAACAATGCAATCCTTTGCTACATTCCAAATCCAGCTTCTCTCAGCAGTGAATCTGATTTTAAACCTAGTGAACATACTTTAGCAGACACTGTCCTTACTATTTTCCTGGTGCTGGCCCAGCAAAATATAAAGGGTGGCTCTAGTAAAAAAAGCAAAGGGGTCTCAGGGAGAATTATGCATAAGCATGGAGGTAAACACAGCCCTGATATACTTTTCCCTTAGCTATTATTGTATGGAGGATTTATCTGAGTAACAAAAGGCAAGGGTGTAAAATATACACAAAACGGGCGATTGATTTCAAGGGATTAACATCCTGTTGCTGCAGCTAGATGGTATTTTAGGACTAGTCTAGTCTAGGTCTAGTCTAACCCTGGATGGAAAAAGGATTTACCTAGATCCCTTATCTAAACACAAATTCTGCACTCTTTTAAGGATGTAATGATCTGGCGAGGAAATTTTTATGTGGTGTCAACCATCAATTGACTTTTAAACCAGAGTTCTTGGCTGAAGAAAGGTGCTGATTATAAATAGAAACACAGGTGACTGCAGAGTCCTGAATGTCTTTCCTTGGCACCTAAAAATAATTGTCCTGGAAGATGTAGTTCTGGAACCTTTTGTGTCATACCCTTGTCTAGTCATCATTCATCACACAAGAAGAGATCAGAAGGACACTGCAGGAAGCAAAGATGCACGTGTGCTTTGAGAATTGCATGGTATCAACTGAGAGAAAGGTATATTTACAGGAGCTTGCTATTCCAGACTCTGGACACACTGACATTGTGACTTTGCCTCTTTCACTCTTTGCCAAACTGTTTGCACCCCAAGCTCTTCCTTTGAAACAGAGTCTTTTGGGAATTTCTCCAAATAATCTGCGCAAAGAGAAAGTCCCTGTTTCCTCAGTGACACCTATCAGATAAGGTAGTGAAAAACAACTAAGAAACTGCAGAAACTTTAGCATTTGGCACATTTAAATGACTCTATAAATCACAGCAGTAGATCTGAAATAATGAACAATGTAACTGCGACACAAAAATGAATTAGAAAGTATAATGGGAATTTTTCTATTCTTTTTATTTTGCTTAAGCTTATAACTTTCTGCTCAGATCACTAATCATCACTGATTTTAAGTACAACTTTTAAAATATTTTCTTCAATCCATTTGACAGAGGTAGAATTTCTCATGGGAAAATTCCACTCTGCGGTATTGCCAAGACAAAGAGCTCAGAAGTAACAAAAGGGATTTAAAAATCCTAAGTCCTTTAAAAAATAGCTTGTTACATTGAAATTCCACTCCCTAAAACTTTTGTGTGACATTCAGGTCGTGATTTGAGGTTAGTTTCACAGGCTGATCATTTCGTTCAGCCCTGGAATTTTACCAGACATATCTGAAGTTTTGCCTCTGTGAGGCTAAGATAAATGTCCTAGCTGTAGAGAAAGAAAAATGTATTCAGATATACTTGTATCAAAAGCTCTATACAACTCATTCCTAAAGCTGCTGGACTAGAAATATCAAAGGACTGCCGCATTCCACTGTCGTGAGCACACACAGAGAGCAGAAAAAAATACAGCTTGTGTCATATGGTTCACAATCTGATTAATAATTATTATCAATACTTTCATTATAATTATTTTGTTATAAAAATTGTTGTATTGATCAATAACTTTAGCATTTTATGAATTTTTAATGGCAAAATCAATTAAGTACTGACTCTAACAGCAAATTTACAAAATATCAAAACCTACCTAAATTAATGAACAAAGAGTATAACACAAAAAAAAAAAAAAAAAAGCAAAGGGAAAGATAGGAACTAATTCTGAGCTAAGCAGTCCACCGGAATAACTTTCCCTCTATAAATGATGCCATTGTTCCAAGCTGCATTTTGTAGAAAAAGCTCAATTATTTTGCTAAAGCAAATTTATTCTGACATTGTCAACTGACATGGTCAACTTTCTCTGAGATAAACTGGTTATAAAGAAACTGATTACATTCTTTCTAAAGATAGTAGAAACATTTCCCTTCACTGAAAGAAGTACTGAATCAAATTCTAAAAGTCAAAATTGCCTAGAGTGTTTGGTGAGATCAGCAATGATCCTGAAAATTGGAAAAAAAACCCTTAAAAATGTTCTGAAATTCAACAGGGTCAATTCCAGAATGCTCCATCTAGGTTGAAGTCTGGATGAGTGACTAGTGGATAAGGGACAGCTCTGCAAAGGACATTCTGATGATGATGGGGTTGCCAGTGTGAGTAGCAGCAGTCAATAGCAACTCAGTCAAATTCTAAGTCATCACAGGCTGAGCAGATATGGCCCTGTTTTAAATTAGCAATTAAGGTGCCCCCACTGCTGTACACAAGCCAGCCTTCCTGATTTCTGTTTTACATAAACTCCTATTTCAGCCACTCTCCAATTCATTCCAATTATAATGTCCTCACAGCATATGTTCAGAGACCATGCCCTGCAGCCTACCCTGCACATTCCACATTTGTCTAGTGAAATTTCTGGAGGACAGACACCTGGGTGTTAGTGCAGAATGTTCACTGGAGTCTCCTTCTCTGGATATATAATGCTGTATCATATCACATATCTTATTTAGAGAATGAAAGTGTGTAATTTTATTCTCCTTTTTCAAGGGAATTTTTCTTTGGGAACTACATTTAATCAAAAGAGGAGAGGCTATCAATCAAGGGATTCTTCCCTTTCATTCTCATGAGACCCCACCTGAAATACTGTGGGTCTGTTAATGCAAGTTCAGAGGAGGACAAGGAAGATGGTCAGAGGGTGGGTGCACCTCTCCTAAAAAGACAGACTGAGAGCTGGAGTTATTCAGCTTGGAGAAGGCTGCAGGGAGACATCATTGCAGGTACCTTGAGATGCTTTCAAAAAAAGGATGGAAAGGGACTTTTTGGACAGGCAGATAGTGACAAGACATGGGGCCATAGTTTTAAACTGAAAGAAGTTAGGTTTAATTTAGATATTAGGAAGAAATTCTTTACTTAGAGGGTGGTGAAGCATTGGAACAGGTTGCTGAGAGAGGTTGGGGATACTTCCTTCCTGGAATAATTCAAGGCCAGGTTGGACAGGACCCTGAGCAAGATGGTCTCGGGAATGGATCCTTGCCCATGGTAGGAGAGCTGGAACAAGATGGTCTTTAAGGTCCCTTCCTACCCAAGCCATTCTATGACTATATGATAATAAGCAAAATACTGCAGAATTAGTTTCAGGTGTTTTTTTGCCTTGGAGTCCCTGGGCCCACTTCTGTGTACTCAAAAACATATTTTCCTACATCAGGATAATTTTTTTCTTTGCTGTTTCCATGTGAAATGTAAAACAGATGACTAAAATTGACTTCTGGCCCATTCCTGAAAACACTACAATGAAAACTAGATATATATAAATGCATAAACAAGTTTAAGCCTGCAAATGTCATTTTTGCAGTCTCAGAAATAAGACTATCTAATATAATTAATCTTTGTCTATGTAAGGGACTTCAGAATTTAGATTTTGGGGCATTAAAGGTGGACAAGTGTTCTTTCCAAATAAGTCCTTTTTTCTTTTCTCTTATCATCTTGCATATGAGCTGCAGCTATACAGTTATGTCTGCAATTTTTTTTTTCATGCATAGGAATGTCAGGAAGTCCTAATATACATCCTCCAGATAAGTGCTCTTTGCTCTCCTTTTCAGCTTCTCTTTCTACTGCTGAACAAGAGCTATGCATTGTTTTACCTTATCTTCTCATTCCCTATGGTTCACATTATCAAGCCTTTGCATGCTCCAGTTGAATACTTGCAGCTATTTCTGTGGTATCTTGTGAGGGAAAAATATACTTCATTGTGTATTAGTTACTTACCAAACCAAGGCCTTTGTATTGCATTAAAAGAACCAGCACTGCTTTTCTCACTAATCGTTCTTGTTTGGGCTTTTAATTATTCTCTTCCAACTTTCCCTTAATATTTGCAGATATTTATAATTAAGAAGGTGACTTTTTTTTCCCAGCTGTGAATAAATTATGTCATGGCCAAATATAGAATAGTAAGGAAATGTTGTTTGTGTCAGGTGATAATGCAGGGAGAATAAAAAATATTTTCCTCAGTAGGACAGTGCAAATAATTCATTTTTCTATTTAATGATCCAACCAAAGAGGAATGAAAAGGGCACTTGGAATATTTAAAACTTCCCAATTTTCACTTGACCTAAACCGAAAAATTTCAGTAATAACTGATAGTGCTCAATCATTTAGCTTTACAAAACCATGAGAAAATACTACCAAGCAACCCAGCTTGTTGACATGGTGCCAAAGCCTGGATAAATATTAATGCCTAGAGAGATTGCTGCCTGAAAAAGGCCATTTGCCTGTTTTGAGGTAAACAATTATTCTTTGGAGAGAATCCCTCCAGATGAAGCAGGCAGCCCTCACAGCATTCATTGCAGGACAACCACAGCAGTAACTGGAAGTTGCAGCCAACTCAGGGGGAGTCAGGGATCTTGGATGAGAGATCTTAGGAGAGACTCAGCAAAGCCAAGTGCAGCAGCAAGGAGCAGCACGAAGGCAGGCAGATGGAGAACACAGCAGCTGCTTGGGAGAACGCAGAGAAAGCCAGCTGAATAAGAACTAGGTGAGGAGTTCTGAAAGCACAAATGTACAAATTATTACTCATTCTGTATCTGAGATGTTAGTCAAGTATTCTGTGGCCAAAGCTAGGACAGAGCCAGCTTCCTGTGGCAAATGTCACTGATGAGCAGCACGTAGTGCGGTGGGCTAAATAGTGAGTCTTTAATGGCACAAAGCAAAGGCTCCCAATCTCCAAAGGCTGATGGGAAGAATTGCAGAGGAATAAACACACTGCAGACAGCAACATCATCTACTTTCTTCAGTGCTATAAAGAAGACATGTTTTCTTCTGGCTGTACATAGTATTTAGGGTGCCAGCAGAGTGTGTCTTCTCACAGAGAGAGACGGGAATGTCAAGGTAATGGTTTCTCTTCTAATGTCTTGTTCTCTCTCAGACTTTGAGGAGACTGCTCTAGGAAAAACAGACTCCACAAGGTGTCCTGGTACGCTGCAGTAGGCAAACTGGATATGCCAGTGCAGTTATTGTGGTGCTCTTGATCCACATGCAATTGATGTGAGTGCATAAAGAAGATCAAAGCCACAACTCTGTCTCATGTTCCTCCTCTCAGTCTTTCATCTCTTTACCTTCACTTAGCAGAGGCAGCTTCAGTAGTTAATTTTAGGGTATCCATAGTTTATTTTGAAAAGGATGTTAAACCTGCCCTTTGCCATGCTGCTGGCTGGATTAGTGATAAAAAGAATCAGGAAAAAACAGGAATGCATCCTGGGACTTTTCAGAGAGCAGAGTGGAGTTGAGAGTGTTGTGGTTGCTAGGTGAAAGATGTTCAAAAAGCCCTTGTTACAGGTAGAACAATGGGTTCTTTAAGCCCACAACACCAATTATGCCTATTATTTCCAGCTTCCATGAAATATGTGTTTATCCAGAGGAAATTTAATTTCTTCTTATCTATCAGCATAAATGGCTGCAAATGTGTACAGCAGGATTTGGAAATGTCCAACAGCTTCTCTGTGTCCTGCTCTGACCTGGTAGGCATGGGGTAGGAGGAGGAAACCTAGTGCTGCTGGAGCTCTGCTTGTGCTGAGTAAATTTTTATATTTGTTTTTACATTTGAATGGATGGATTTTGTGAAATACTAAAAACAATGGTATGGGAGTCACTTGTACCTCCTCTACCCACTGATCCTTTATTTCTGACTCCAGGAGGTCCAGAACACTACAGACTAAATTAATCAGGCAGCTGGGGAGGGGGTGTGTATTTAAATTAACAAATTAATGGGTTTCCTACCCATGTCAATCTTTTTATTCACCCTAAAAGGGAAACTTCTAATAATGACTGTATTTTTCGGTGCATATACAGTGCTGAAATCACATGATAACTGCATAGTTTGATTATCTGATAATATTAATTTTGTTTAAAAATTGAATCAATTACTAGGGGAGAAGTACAAAAATAACATATGTAACTTTTAATTAAAAAGTATCACTTATCTCATGGGGAAAAAAACAGCTACAGGCTTCAATATGTGAACAAATTTTCCCAGCTTTTTTTTTTCCAGGTTTTGGTAGGAAAAAAAAGTTGGAATTATCACTGCTGGGATGGATGTGATTTTCATCAATATAAGGCTGTGTTTGTTCCTTTACTGCTATGTCTTTGTTTTGAATTGATGAAAAGACAAAGCTTTTGGATCACTGCATCTACTTGCTTCATAAAGCCACCTGGCTTTTCCAAAGCAAGTTAGATGGCTCTTCTTGTTGGGCCACAGGTGGAAAGGAGGGCATAAATTGTTTCTGGAAGGTACTGAATTCATCTGACCACATTAGAGCAACTATATGGAACTGTGATGACCAGTTGCTCCTAGTCAAAGGGAAAAAACTGTGCTGCTGAACAGGACTTACCTAAAATAGTAGCTTAATCAGGCATTAAAATTGCCCGTTCCTCTTCATCAGCTGGAAGGGGAATAAATATTAGAGCAATTAGTTCAGAAGACACCTATCTAGTGTCAAAGCGGAAGAATTTCCATGATTCTTGATACATACATCTGACCATGAGGAATCTAATTTTGTCTTCTAGAGAACTGTGCTTAGCCCTGTGTTACAAAGTTCAGACTAATATTTTGACATGACTGGTCTCTACAGAGGTATTTGCTATTGGCAGATAAAGAGATCAAATAAATTCATTGAGGAATGTGGCAGAAAAACTGTGGGGACTTCCTTTAAAAAGAAGAGGTGAAAACCCAGGACTCCAGTTCTGCTGAAGAAAATTCTTGCTTCAGCATCATCTCAAATTTGGATAAAAGTGCAATACAACTTTATTGCTACTTTCAGCAGTCTGAAGCTTGGTGTAAGCAGAGACAATTATTTCATGATTCTGTAGTGACTGTTGTAATGGAAAGAAAATGCTAAAACTCTCACTCTTTCTAGTGGTGTCCCCCAGTGCCAGCCTAGTACCCAAGAAGATCTAGAGCTCTACTCTGTACAGAACAGGCAAATGCTAGGTAGTGGCAAACACTACTTTTTAGGACAATAGAAAGTAAAGACCTTTGTTTCCTTGTGTACCAAATTAGTAGTAATCATGACTTTGAACTTAGGTAGTTATCATTATCTACTGAATAAAATCATTCACCTCAGAGCCCAACATTTTTGGTCTGGCGGAATTCCTATTAAACTTGAACAAATCTGCTGGAAAACCTATGGAAGCTATACTGTGAACATCCCCAGGATTAGCCAAAATCTAAACTATTCCGTCTTTTCAATCTAGGAGAAAGGGAAACCACACAGAGCACAAACAGATCAACCACAGCAGGAGCTGAGTGGGGTCAGACTGAAGTTCTGTCTAGTCCAGTATCAAGCACATACTGAAGAGTAGAAGGAAAGAACAACATATTTTTTTATATATTTAGGAAGAGTAGAGATATATCTCAAGAACAGGCTCACCATCTGTAGTTATTTGTAGCTGAATCAGAACTAGTCACAATGGAGTCTTACACCTAAAGTTTTTTGATTGATCTTTGAATCCACCTTAAGTTTAGAACCCACTGCTCTGAGGCCAGGAATCCATAGAATCATAGAAAAGTTGGGTCTAGTCATCTAGTAATCCAAAGTCATCTAGTACAACCCCTCTGCAATGAACAGGGACATCTTTCACAAGATCAGGCTGCTCAGAGCCCTATCCAATCCGACCATGATGTTTCCAGGAATGAGGCATCTACCACCTTTCTGGGAAACTAATCTAAATCAACCTCTTTTAGTTTAAAATCATTAGCCCTTATCCCTTACAAAGAGTTCTTCAGTACTTTAAGAATTGTAATCAAATTAAAATATGAGAAATGTGTCTTTTTTTGCTGGTTTGATCTATTGAGGATTTCTCCCTCAATACATCACTGAAAGCTGAGTTAGGAAGACATTATATAGAAGGAAGAAGGACCTTATTTCTAGCATGAATATACTTTCTGCTGACAGCAAGTTCCCCCAAAATGAACTTCTCAGTTTGTTTCCTTTTCAGATATTTTTAAGCAACCCTGCCACCTTGTTTAAATATATAGAAGCAATTTCTATATATCTTCAATATCCTTCAATCTAAGGAGAATTATGTCTTTTTCAGATACTTGCCATTGTAATCACAAGGCCAATTATTTATTTTGATATTTGCAGTTAAACGAACAGCACAGACACCCCAGTTGTGTGCAGCTTTGAGAACTTGACACAATAACTGCATTTTACATCTTTTGCTCCTTAGGTTTAATTACCTTTTGCCTGCTGACCTAATTATTTTCATTCCATTCTCCAAATCCATCAAAGTTTGTCTCTTGCATTAGAAGCATCAAAACAAGCTCTGTTCAGGGCTCCACAATCTTCACTTTACAAACTACAGTTTGAAATATTTCTTCAGAATCCAATTCTCCCTACGCAAAACTGTGTGAATAAATAATTTACTTTTGCAAGATTCAGTACCCTTAATTATACACACACACCCACAAAATTAATTCAACCCACAGAATATTTTTCCCTCCTATGTGTGCTGCATGTGTGCTACTTTGGTTGCATTTTGAAAGTTTTAAAGACCTCATGTAAAACCCTGATTTCATTGAAATCAATGACAAAAATCTTCCTTATCAACAGAATCAGAATTGTGCCTTCTATTTTTATTATGTTCATGCATAATTAATTCATTGAATCTTATGAAAAATTACACTGAAGTTCTACTAATAATGAGCCAGAAGCTTTGTTAGTGGTCTTACTTAGACCAAGAAAAGAAAATGGTCTGAATTTGTTCAATGTCTACCTGTTCCAAATTCCTTGCTTACCTGCTGACATCTTCGATAATTATTTTTCTCTCAGGTACACATCATACTGATTGTCACATGCTCGCTGAATTAGGAAGAGGAAAACCTCTCTGTGTCTTTGATGAGAATGATTTCAAATGCTGTGGATGCCACAAACCATTCACAGAAAACCACACAGCAGGGAGAGGGGAGGAAATGACAGAAAAATATTATCAAGTAATAAAATGTAAATTCATGAGTCATACATTACTTGCTGAAAGGAACATAAAGAACAAAATTATGTTTTTATAATTGACTGAATGGAAATATGACCAAAAGTATTGAATTTTTTGCTCTTACTTGTAGGATTGAATCTAGTTATGAAAAGCTTCTGACCAGAAATGGAACTTCTACAGTTTTTAGAAATTCAAAATGAATTTTGTTCTAAACTTGCTGTACTTAGGCAGTAAATTAACACAGTCCTAAAATTGCAAAATTGAGGTTTCTGTAAAATATGACTCTATATAACTGACATCATTTGCCTAAATTGATCAGATTAATGTGCTGGTGCTTTGAGATGGGAGAGGTCTCTGCACATTAATCACCAGACCATCAGACAGAGATAGCATGTTTAATTCCCATGACCCAGGTATCCTGCAGGTGTGTATATCTGTGTATAAGAGATATAAAGGCTCATTCAGGCCTCAGTCTTACAACTGTCTTCCTCTCCCCCTCCTGAAATTTTGCAGCCCTGGTCCCTGGCATACATTTCTTTCATATACCAAAAGTACTCAGAGGAACACCACACAAACCTGATGCATTCAACTGTGAGGGAGATCATCTACCAGCTCCTCATCCTTTGGCAAGCAGGAGTAATTTGGGTTTATCATTCAGCTGGTAGGATTAAGGTACATAACTGCAATGCAAATTTCCTCATATTTGTGCTGTCATCTACCAAAAATAAAACAGGGAAAAGGCTAGACTATTTCTACCAGATTCACATCATGAAGACAAACACACAAGAATGATTATTTTTGTTATCAAAACCATATCTTTTCTGAAGATCTGCCAATCCTTTGTAGTTTCTGCACAATGGAAAAAAGACATTTTTGCCCACAGATTCATGCTACCCTTGAATTATTCCCACAGGGCTTCACATGCACCCACCTGCAAAGACAAAGGATCTCAGGAGATAGCTGGTCTCCACCTTCACACAGCTCTGAGTGCACAGATAGGAAGGGTGGTGGGTAGTTGCTGGCATTTTAGGTAGCAATGATCTCATTTAAATCTGAGGGCAGCTATATTACAGGCAGCTACAACCCAGCTATTCACCTGAAGTTCCAATATAGCCAGTGCAGAAAAATGTACTTATGCATGATTCAGAAAATGTATTTTAGACATCTGCCTTCAGATGAGATTAATGTCATTCCAAAAATGACATTTCTCTCAATCAGTTAGCGTGAGCATGAACAAGAAGTCCAGATGTAGGAATCTATGTTGCAAATCCTAACAGTCAGGTGATTTTACTTTCCCATTTTCTTCTTCATCGAATGACAGAAGAGGCTTTTTTTTTTTTTTTTTCACAGAGAAGGATAGTGAGAAACAACCTGAATCAAAACTGATTCTTTTCTAAACATTCTGGAAAGGCTTCAGCCTAGGAAATCTCAGCTAAAAAACAGCCCAGAAATGGAAGCTGCTGAAAGAAGGTCATAACACTGATAGGAAAAGTCAGGTTGGAAGGGACATTGGGATGCCAAGTAGTTAAAATCCTACCAAAGCACAGTCAACTATGAGATCAGACCAGGTTGCTAAGGTCTTAGCTCAACTGGGTCTTTCAGGAGTAGTCATCATTCAGCCTATTGGAGGAACCTCTCCACTGCCTGATGTACTCTCAGGAAAAACTTTCTCTTATTTTGTTTCAACTTATGCCCATGGCTGTTCTGCCTTGCACCACTTTGAGAATCGAGGCTCCAGCTCCTTAATGACTCCCTGTAGGTGCTGGGGAAGCTGTTAAATATTCCCAAAAGCATGCTTTCTCCAGTCTGAATAGGATCAGCTCTCCATGTGGGGCAAGCACTCCAGCCCCATGATGCTTGGAGTTCTCCATTAACCCTTCTCTTTCATATTTGGAGGAGGCAAAAAATGAACACAGGATCCACCTGTGCTCTTGGCATTTGTCCTTGCTTAGTTTTATGAGGTTTCTGCTGGCACCTTCCTCCAACCAAGAAGACAGCCCTACCCTTGAGCTTATCAGATGTTACCCCAACTTTGTGTCACCTGCAAACTGGACTGGAATGCATTCTCCCACCTCTGTCAAGACATTGCAAAGACATTAAACAGGACAGACCTCTGCAGTACTCACCACGGACACCCACACAGGCCACAACACATTAACCACTGACAATCAAAACCATTTTCTACCCAGGTAGTCACCCAGCTATCCAGACCATTATGTCCTAGCCTGGATACAGATGAAATTTGCTCCTTCATGCTCTTAGCTAGAGCAGCAGAATCTGATTAACTAGACAAGAAAAAGCTTTACCCTAGAGTCCTGTTTGACTGCTCTGTGTGAACAAGGAGATTTAGCCAATCCATCTTCCATAGACCTACACAGTCTTGCTTCAAAAGAAGCTCTGCATAGCAAAATGAGTAGCCAGGTGGGCTCCCTCAGGTTTACAGACACATTCAGAACTCCCAGGATCAAGACTGGATGTGGTATGGTCTTTGCCAAGGTCTGGAAAAATCCTTCACAGCCTTTATGCCTCTGTAAATTATCCTGGAAGGTGGAATGCAGAGTCAATGCACAT
Organism: Molothrus ater; assembly: GCF_012460135.2. Taxonomy (NCBI): domain Eukaryota; kingdom Metazoa; phylum Chordata; class Aves; order Passeriformes; family Icteridae; genus Molothrus; species Molothrus ater. The sequence goes on from NC_050479.2 coordinate 33,197,251, forward strand.
GTGGTATTTGTATGTATGGTACCTGTCAATAAATGCTCTGCCTAAAGTTGGCTTCAGTGAAGGCAGGAGGCTTTCTGGTTCCCAACCTCCTACAAAGAGCAAAGGGGATATTGTTAGATTGAGGAGTTAGAGGTGATCCCTCATACAAAACCAACAATGACTGTCACTCTGTGTTCTCACTTGTCAAGGAAGGATAGCAACATTTAGCTTTGGCCTGACTGAAGAACTATGAAGCAGGAAGCTGAGCACAAAAACTTTACAGTTATTCCTTATGGTGTCCCCCAGAATCCTGCGAGTTTGCAGGGAGATATCACTTTCTTCTGTAGCTTTTAAACACAAGAACAAAAGCTACAAAATGGCAATTAAGATTCCCACAGAAGATTATGTCTTTTCTCAGCTATACCTCATGAATCACTTCTTCTGATTAGCTTGCACCTTCTGTGAATCAGCAAAGTAAATGAAGCATTAGTTGTGCTGTGAAAGTAACTGCTTCCTTCAAGTAGATGACCAGTTTCTCCAGAAATTATCCAAATCCAATGAAATCACAGACAGAAGATTAAATTATTTTATGAAAGACATTTTCAAGCTAGTTTGTGTTACTCTCCTTCAGGAAAATCTACAACGTCCTTGTGCAGCAGAGAAAAATACAGAAAAAAAAAATAGCAGTGCACAAAAAAAGAAAAAAAGAAAGGGAAAAAATTTTAAAAACCCCATCACTATTTACCAGAGTTGATTAATAAATAAGCGCTAAAAACAAATATTTTTCCTGTTTTTCACTGATGTGAAAAACCACCATAACTTGAGATGCTCCTAATTATATCAAATATTGGAAACCATCCCAGGCTTCTGAAGACATTTAGCCAATTTCCCATGGAATAACAGGATGTTATCATGCACATCAGAAAAATAGGCTTCATATACATAAATGGGAAACCCAAGCTAAACAAAGTACAAGAAAATGTAGAGTTACAAAAGCAATACATACCAATATTTGATAACCTGGGAATATTTTTTTTTCAGCTCCTGCTGGCTAAGGAAACAGACAAAATGTTGATTCAGAGCTCCTCACATCTTCTATTCCACAAGATTCCTTGTCAAGATTTTGTTTCAGTTCAAATCTTCTGGTATAGCCACCACCTGGTATGCAAAACACAACATTTAAAAAGAAAGTTTTCACCAGAACAAAAGTTCACAAAAAAAGGATGGAAGGCTAGGATGTTTCCTTTGTTTTGGGGTGATGTAAATGCGAACATTTACATCAAATGTGTACAATTTATTACTTGAATGATTACAAAAAAAGGAAGTTGTATATAACATAATAACATAACTTTCCTAAGTATAATCTTTTACTTTTAAATAGATTTATTTTCTATTAAATATGCCAATTTTCTAACACTAAAAGTGAAATATATATATATAGATATCCATTAGAAAGCATCTGGATACTTACCTAAAAATGTCAAAAATCCCATAGATTAAATTATAAGGAAAATCTTGAATTATATTGGTACCTTATCCATACTGTTTTTCTGTATGTAGAAAAGATCCCTCATACACTTCTATATTTAATGTAGGTTAAAGACATTCCTAGTGAGTATCAAAAATAAATTCTATTTTAAGTGCTTTCTCTGCACCAAATCTGAAATGTGAAATATGAGTAGCATTACATTATTTTGTCCTTCTGATGTTTACTGCCCTACAGTAAACATTATTTTGTTCACACATCACATATTTATATCATATTTACAGATGAATATTTCTTCAAGAGCTATCTGTCCCTTTTCCTTTTCATTACTGTAATCAATAAATACAAATTTTAGAAATGCCTAATTTTACACTTCAGTTAAAACAGTAATTGCTAGGAAGAACTAGACTCAAAAATCAGGCACCACATAATCCTTGGCACAGGAGCTAGGAAAGCAAATGGAATTTTGAAGATTTTTAATATCCAGGGAAGGTCCTAAGACTGGGTTAATTTAAAACTATTTCTAACAGAATTTCAGGTGTCTAGAACAAAATAAACCTTGCAGAGGTTTCTAAAATTGTCCTTAGAATTTCTAAAATTGTTTCTAGAATTGTCCTTAAGTAAGACCAGAGGAGGCAGGATTTCTACTTTCACTTTAGATTAAAAAAAAAAAAAATGACTGGGGATTTTAAGATACTGCTTAACAAAATTTCACCTCTGTGAAAGTTTTTATTCATTAAAGATGTTTTTAATGCACAGGATGTTGCTAAAATAGAGTTGCAATTGAGTTGATGCACTTGCACTGTGTTTGAATATTCAACTAAATTAGAACAAAGCATTCTGTAAGTTAAATGCAAAAGATGGTATTGATCTAATACAACACAGACATCACATCTCAGTGAATTACTGTTTTCTCCTCTGTGGAGAACAGTCTGTGGAACTGCTTCTGTGGTTCACTTCATCCTAAATTAAGGACTTATATTTGCCAAAATGACTTTTACTCTAAAAGCACCCATTATCTGAGAGGGAATCCACAGGGAGCAAGCTCAGGGTTCTACACTAGAAACACTTAAGAAACAGTGAAAGTAATGTCTATCATATCAGGTCCTTTACCAGGAAATATACATTAGGGTTGATTTGGATGTCCCAGAAATGGAGCTTGGCTTGGTAAAGTCAGCCTGGAATTGTAGAATCATAGAACCATTTGGGTTGAAAGGGGTCTTTAGAGGTCACCCAGAACAACCCCCCTGCAATGAGCAGGGGCACCTTCTACTAGGTCAGGTTTCTCAGGGCCCTTATCCAGCCAGGCCTTGAATGTTTCCAGGGATGGTGTATCTACCACCTCACTGGGCAACCTGTTTCTGTGTTCCAGAATCCTCACAGTAAAAACATATCTTCCTTTTATCTATCTAAGTTTGTCCCTATCTTTCTTATAAGCCCCTTTCAGGTACTGAAAAGATGCAACAAGGTCACAGTGAAGTCTTCTCCAGGCTGAACAATCCCAGTTCTCTCAGCCTTTCCTCATAAGGAAATTCCTCCATTCCTCTAATCATTCTTGGGGCCCTTCTCTGGACTTGCTTCAAAAGTTCTGTTTCTTTCTTGTGCTCAGGACCCCAGAGCTGGATTCAGCACTGCAGGTGGGGTCTCACCAGAGCAGAGCAGAGCAGAGGAGAAATCCCCTCCCTGCTGCCCACACTGCTGTGGATGCAGTCCAGGACACGTTTGGCTTTCTGGGCTGTGAGTGCACATTACTGGGTCATGTCCAGCCTCTCATCCACCAACACACCCAACCCTTTCTTGGCAGGGATGCTCCTGATCTGCTCATCCCCCAGCCTGTGTTGATACTGATGGTTTTTCCAGCCCAGGTGTAGGACCCTGCAGTTGAAGTTTTTAAACCTCATAACTTTCCTATGGACCCACTCCAAACTTGTCCAGGTCCCTTTAGAAGGCATCCTGTCCTTCAGGTGTGCCAGCCTCACCCCTCAACTTGGTGTCATCTGCAGATTAGCTGAGGGTACACTCAAGTCCTTTACCTATGTCATTGAAGAAGATATTAAACAGTACTGGTCCCAGCACAGACCCCTAAAGGGACAGCTCTTGTCATCCATCTCCATCTAGACATTGAGCCATCGACCATCATCCTCTGGATGCAACCATCCAAATAATTCCTCATCCACTAAACAGTCCAGCCATCAAATCCATATCTTTCCAATTTACAGAGTAGGCTGTTGTAGGGGATCATGTCAAAGGCCTTGCAAAAGTACAGATACATGACATATCGCCCTTCCCTTGCCCACTGGTTTAGTCACTTCATCATAGAAGATCACTAGGTTGGTCAGACAAGACTGTCCCTTGATGATGCTGTGCTGGTGGTCTTGAATTGTCTCCCTGTCTTCCATGTGCCTTATTCTTGGAAGGTCTGTTCCATAATCTTCCAAGGCACAGAGGTGAGGCTGACAGGTCATTAGTTCCCAGGGCCCTCCTCTCTACCCTTTTTTAAAATGGGTGTTTGCCTTTTTTCAGTCCCCTGGGATTTCACCTGACTGACACAACTTTTCAAATATCATTGAGAATTGGTTTGGCAATCACATCATCCAATTTCCTCAGGAACTCTGGGATGCAGCTTGTCATGTCTCATAGACTTAAACACAATCAGGTTCTTCTCATCATCATGAACCTGATCTTCACTTACAGAGAGAAGGACTTTCCTCCCCCAGTCCCTGACTCGCAGTCCATGCACTTGAGAGGTGTGGGAGGAGAGATTGCCATTGAAGACTGAGGCAAAAGAGTTGAGTTCCTCAGCCTTCTCCATTGTTACCAGTTTGGCAGTGGTGTCCATTGCAGAGGGGTAAACTTTCTTTGTCCTCTTTCTGGCTGACATTAACAGTTATTCTTTACATCCTTCCCAAGTTCAGCTCCAGATGTGTCTTGGCCTTCCTGACTCCATTTCTACACAAAGAGGCAGCGTGCTCATTCTCTTCCCAGGATGCCTATCCCTGATCCCCCTGCCTGTGCATTTCCCTCTTGGCCTTAAGTCTGATGAGCAGGTCTTGACTTAGCCATGCTGCACCTTCCTTGTCTGATTTCTTACATGTGGGGATCAAGTTCTTGTACTCTATGAAAAGGGTCTTTAAAGATCTGCAAACTCTAGTGTGCTGCTGCCAACTATCAGCTTGTCTATGTCTGGTGCCTGTATTATGCCACAGAGAATGCGAATACTTTTTTTTTCAGATCTCAGAAAATAAGGTATCAGGAAATAAATCCTTTTTCATTTCCTGGTTTCCTGTGAACTGTGAAGTAAGGTGGCTTCCTGTTTGAGATGAGCTGTGGAACAGCTTATTATGCACACAAGCAAATAGCCTGTTGCACTTAATATCTCTCTAAGATAACAAAGCGTGAGTACTAACTAGGGAGAAAAAGATTGATAGGTACATATCATGGTGTCCATCTGTACATGAATGCTAGATGAGGGGAGGGGATAATTCGTGGTTTGGCAGTTCTTTGACCTCAAACCTCAGTTGGAGTGATGCAAAATACACCTCAATGCTTCAAAGTGGTGCAGAGCTGATTCATAGAGTGACTCACCCTGTTAAGGATGTTCCTTAGCTGTAGGCTGACCAGAAGTACCAGAGAAGCTGGGGGAGTTTATGACCAATGCAAATAAATGAAAAACAATCTGTTCAGAAAGTAATAGTTTTTCCAAGAGATACTGCTTCTGATTTTTGTTGGCACAGCTGCTCTTGGGGTGCCCCGTGACAAACAAAATGATAGAGGATAACACAGGCGCCTGAACAGCTCTCTAAGAGGGCAGGGGGGAGAACAGCAGATAGAGAGCAATGTGACAGGATGGTATTAGGTAGGACTTGCCTATATAAGAAATATGTGATAAACCTCCATTTTGGACATTCTTTTTAGTGCAAGGAGTGAAGGGGAATGGGGGACACAACCTGTAGGCGTCACAGCCCCTTAATCGTCTTGGTTATCAGCAAAAACAGCAGGTGCCTGCCTGATCTCTGCCAAAGCAGGGACCCAGAGTGCCTCGCTAGTCTGGTGATTCATTCACAGGAAGAGCACAACAGAGCACTAGGGGATAGCTTTATCATGTGACAAGCTCATTTCCTTCACAGTTTTCAGGTTTGATGTTTAGATGTTTTCAGGTTTGTTTACTCTTTATTGTCATGGCTTTTACAGCTCTTAAATGTCTCAATTCACTTTAATTAAACTCCAAGTGTAGTAGGTCCGAGACCCCATGAACTTTCTAAATGTGTAACTTGCTTGTATTTTTTTCTTGGACTTCACACTCTATTTTCAAATCCTACATTACAGGGATTTAGAGTGGGATCTTTTTTACAATTCAAGTCATATTTCTGTAGATAAAACATTGTTCCACCCTTTCCCAGATCGCAGGCAGTTTTCCTTGGTAGGGAAGGATAACATATTTTTTTTATCGTGTTCTATACCATGAACACAACAGCTAAGGTATCAATATTCTGAAATGATAATCTAGAAAATAAGGAATGAGCACCATAATAATTTGTCTACAGATTTGATTTATAATGTAAAAAATCAACTTTTTCACAAAGCCACTTCAGAAATAATGTTTGGTTTACCATATTCAGAAAAAGTCAAGGAGGAAAAAAGTAACAGCTGGCCCAATCTAGTAGTTTATTTATGTATAAAAGGCTGGATGTGATTTTTGCTATATAAGAAATGCATTGGTTTTCTATTGGTAGCATATGTATTGTACAGTTTGCAGCACCAATGACATTAACAAAATCTTGAAAGTCATAAAACTTCTGTTCTGCCTGCTGTTGCTCACCTATTGTTCTGTCAGAGAGAAGAATATATTATCCACTTCCCTATGAAGGAGCAGCAGTGGTTTGCACATGGAAGATTAGCGTTGCATGGGATGCTTCCCTGCTGGAAGGTGTTAATAATCTAAAGAGTGTGAACAGCTGTTCTCTTTACAGTAATTAGCATAATATTTCCTGATTGACTACACTATGCATTCACTCCTTTTTTCTTAACAAGCTTCCATAAGAGTGATCTATTTATTCTTTTGTTGTTGTTTTGTTGTAGAGATTGTTTCCAATTTATAGACTTAGAAAGTTCATAAAATGAATATAAAAATTGGAAAACCGATGCAGTGACTCACAAGTACTGTTTTCTAAGTTTTGATGTATTTTATCTTAATACAAACAATGTGAAAAATAGCATTAAAATGTAAAGGACTACCTCCACAGAAGAGTTAAGAATGAGAGCCAAAATAATCAAGTTTTTTATATAACCTCCCACTTATTTATGGCAACCTAAATACCAAGTCTGTATGTTCAAGTTCCCTGGACAAGAGCATTGAGCACCTTCAGGTTACTTATATTACCCGGTAGAAAATACAGAAGAAACAAGTGAATTCAACATTAGATATCTCTGAAATTGCTATATGTCAAGTTTCAAGCCCAAAGAGCTCTTACTCTTACAAGAATTCTAATTTATTAAATTGCTCCATTGCCTCAAATAATGAATTTTGAAATAATTGAGCATGACGAAAACTTACAGTAAAAAGCCTTTTGTCATGGAATTGTAGAATCATTAAGTTTAGAAAATACCTTTAAGATCATTGAACCTCACTGTTAACCCAGCACCAACGTGTTTACCTCTAAACCATCTGTTCAAGTGACACATCCACACACCTGTGGAACACTTCCAGGGATGGTGATTCCAGCACTTCCCTGGTCAGTCTGTTCCAATGCCTGACCACTTGGTCAGTGAATACTTTTATCCTCTTATTGGGTCCAACCCTCTGCCCAGTGCAAAAGGAGGCAATCTCCTCTGTTCCTGGTTCTTTCTATTTATTCTTATAAAAAGTCTTCATAAAAGGTATTTCCAGAAGGATAGACAAATTTGTTAAAACCTACTGTTCTGTTGGTGTTTTGAGGGACATTTAGGAGGATGTAATGGACTCCACCTTTTAGAGTAAACACTGTAGAGTAGCTGAGAATGCAGTCCAGAAAGAATATGCATACAGAAATTTGAGTGAATAATTTATTTTTCCCACTCCATTTATCTTTTCTCAAGGAATTTAAATTCAGTGCTGAATTAGCTTCATGTTTTTGCAATGGGTTGGAGAGTAGTAATCATTACTCCTCCCCAAAATGGTTCATTTTGCTGTTTCTTATTCTGGATAACTATCAATACCTTGCAATATTCTACTTTTCTTCTATGCAATCTGTGAGTCTTATTGTCTTAAAAATGTTTTTTTTTAGTACATGGCTCAACAAAAAACTACACATCAGTTTGGGTTTGCAAACCTGAGAATAAATGGATTTAGTCCAGCTGGAACTGATTGAACTTATAGTGTGTATTTAAAGTGTGATATTGGAACTTGGAAGTACTTTATATGAGCACATACTAACACATTCCCTTTTTTTTCCCCTTATTCATCAACAACAATTCATCCTCAGTCTGGTTCTTATTTTTATGCTGATTAATCTCTTTAATTTCACAAAAAATTGACTTACTACTTAGACCTACCCTTGGTTCATTCTGTCTCCTGCCTCCAGTTCTTGGAAGTTGTGCCTTGAATTACACTAAAAAGCACCATAAATCTTGTCTCATCCACTGTGTCCCCATCTGGCAAGTTGCCCATACCACAAATTTCTCTTGAGATGCTGAGCTTGGATACTAGCTTGGGTCTAGTACAAGTGCTTTGGTGATATTTTGGATTGCATGACATGGAATATGACAGTAGAACTCAGGACTTACAAATCAACCAGCACTAAAGTAATGAGAGAGGAAGATTTATTCTATTTCAGAGACTCACAGGTATTACAAAGCTCCAGTCTGCTCTCACTGAAGCCAACAGGACACTTTCCTTTGATTTTAATAGGAGCTGCATCAGTAGAGAGAGTGGAAGCAGAGATGTAGTTTCTCAAAGTAATAACCTTTCCTTTGCAGGGATAAACTATTCAGCTTTCTATCTCTCAGTGCACTCTTGTAGGTCTCAGCATTTTTGCTAGCTTGAATAGCATCTGTTTCCATTAAGTGCTGTATACAATGTAGGGCCATTTGATTATTCACAATGGTATCAATAACATAATTACTCTTATGGAAATACAACCAACCTGCACAGAATTCAGGCTGGTAGCAGACAGGCATACTAATGCCAAAAAATTATTCAATTAAGCAATCATTTATGTAGGGACAATCTGGAGGCAAAATACATTAGAGTTGTAGCTTTAGGCTAATAAAAGGTCATTTCCCAAATTATTATTCCTATAGTTGACTTTAAATCATTTAATCTAATATTATAATAATTTTTACACTGCTAAATGTAAAGTTAAAAAAATAAATCATCTTCATACTGATTTATTTAAACCATCAACCTAATTCAACCTAGTTTAGAGTCATGTTTCCACTAGAGTTTTGGAATAGACTTAAGAAAACTCATCAATAAAAGGAGTCAAATGATATCTTTTTTAAAAGCTATGTGTGCAGTGCTTCAATGCTTAAGGCCTAGGAGAGTCCAGAATAGGAAATGTCAGAGGACAAATTGCTGTGGCTCTTTCACTGGAAAAACACTTGTTTTGCAGAAAACCAGCAAGAAAAATAGGATAATACACCCTGCAAACAAAATTGCCTTTTTTTTTTTTTACTAGTTTCATTATTATTCCTCTCAACATCTCAGCTGAAGATAAGTGGTACATTATAGGAAAGAAATGAGGTAGTTTATTCTTGTAGGTCCTGAGTCTTCCCTTTAATTTATGGTTTCTGTTTAGGAAATGTATTCTTCAATTTAGTGTTCCCACTGAAACTACTCCAAACACTCCCTGTTTTCTCACTCCCTCATCTCCCTCTCCCTTCCCTTGCAGGTGGCCTGAGAGAAAATTGGAGGTACAAATGGTAAAGGTCACAGGTTGAGATTAGAATAGTTAACTGGAATGAGCAATGAGGTAAGAAAATGAACGGTATTTAGCAGCAATATTAATAGCAAAAGTGTGCAAGAGAGGCAAATGATCCATATTTTAGCAATCACCACTATTCCATGCAGACAGGCATACAATATCAGACTGTCACCACACTACCCCAGCCCAAAGGGGACCCCTTCTCCCATCTCCAGGAAATGACAGGAGGTGTTATAGAATAACCTCTGGGTCCTGGCCATGCCTCCCTCTGGCTGCTGCAAAAATTAATCCTGTCCTGGTTAGAACAGGGCACCTAGTAATTTACAGGTTGTTTACCCTACAGCCATCTATGACTTTAAAAAGGACTAAAAAATTTGTTTCAACCATCTCAGCCACTTAATGATAAACAGATATTGGCCTGTATTGTTTTTAAACATGTGAGAAAATGTCCCAAAAATATTGAAAGCCACAATGCCTGTGAACACAATTAGCAAAGATAGCTGGCCATCAGAGCTGTCTTACTGAGGTGTTGTTTTAATATGGGTGTAATGATGGTGCAATTATTTTCTGAAATAACTGATGGTTAATGTAGAGAAGCTTTTAAAAAAGAATGTACAAAAGGTAAGCAAAGAGATACCAGCAACAATTTATGTAAATTCATAATCTTTATAGCAAATGAGGGAAATATTTAAATCAGCGCCCACTCAGAAGTCCATAATCACCTCAGCAAAAGACAATCATTCAATGACCTTTCCTGTTTAAGTGAGTTGTGTGTACTGAGGTTTTGCAATTTCACATAACACATTTGCCATGATTCAGTGTCCATCCATTCAGTAACTACAGGACATGTACAGGACATCTACATATTCAGAAGGCAGCAAATACTGACATAGTTCTGCAGGAGTCACAGTTCAGTAAACTGTTTAAAGATGAGGTTGACTGTCAGCATGCAAATAAACTGCCTTCAGATTTACAGTCACACATGCAAATGAAGACATTTGCATCTGAAATAATGTAAATTATTTGTTTTGCCACTGAAAATTTGATAGACTATATAAAGACACATAATAAAAGAGAAGGGGATCCCTCTACTCTTCTGCTGTGATTTCATTGGCCACATAAGAATAGTATTTGATGTTTTACTTTAAGGTCTGCCTAATAAATAATATGGCTTACTCTAGGGCAATTTCTATACAAGTCCTCATGACAATCTGAACTCCAGGCAATAAAAACATTAAAGTAACACAAGCTTTTCAACCTACCAGACAGATATGTTTATGTACACAGAGGCAGCACAAGCTTTGCATACAAATTTTATCTCACCAAAGCCCTATTTTTAAGAGCTGAGGGACTTCATAAGTGTCAAGACCTTGGCTGAGTTAGGGTGATTTTATCTGAGAAAAAGAGTATATTGGCAAAAGGGGATTATTCAAGAGTTCTGTATATCTTCAAAGACTTGGCCCCATGCCTATTGCCAGAATCAGATGTATTGATTGTATTTATTTTGATTTTTCTCCAGATAATTGCATCAAACCAAACAAATTAGCATTTAGATAAGAGTTGCTCACATAGACCCAAATAGAAAAGACAAATTTATTGGATGAAGAAGAGTAGGATATTAATTAGATAATCATACATATCTTCAGTTAACTTATTTTTGTCAGAAAGAGAATGTGAAATTCAGTCTAAAAATTAAAGAAATCTTAAAGTTCACTGAATGTGTCTGCCCAAAGAAAGTCAAAAGATTCATTATCTATAGCAGAGGAAAAACCAGGAAAGGTAGATATATGAGTAACGTTGAGTATGTTAAAGGCTTTCAAATGATTGTTTATTTCTTCAATTACTTTGAGCAATAATTGGCACATCAAATAAAAATATAATTAAATTAGAACCATCCATTATTTCATCCTTTTTTCTAAGTTAAATAAATTATTGCATGTTCATGGCCTGTTTCATATTACCTTACACAGTCCTAGCATGTACTTATGTTTCTCTCAGATCATGACACATTGGCACATTCAAAATACAACTAGTTTCTCTTTCTACTTTACAGTTTAATCTCATTTGTTTAGAAAAACTTGTTAAGGTGTCATTTTTATATCATGTCCTTGACAAGGTGAATCTCACACTTGTAGCCTGGAGAAATATTGGTCCAATCCTACCATATGCTGTCATTTCATTGTAATAAAATTCTTAAACACATGTATACCCTTAACATGATTCAAACAGTCTGTGTCAAGGCTAAGCTCTTTTAAGATTTTTCTTCATTTTGGGTTTAGCTGTATGGCTGATTTAAAGACCAAAATAAATACTGTTTTCCACTCAAGAATGGGTAATTGCAGAGGTTTTATATTTTTCATGTATTTCCATTTTATCCCTAGTGAATATCCACAAGTCTTAAAACACTGGCAACATTTAAATTCAGGTGTCTCATTTCAAGGTTCCCTGTAAACTTGCAGTAACAACCTGCCCACTGCCAGTTATTTACTGATCTGAGCATAAGCAACAGTATAGAAGGCAGACAGAATCAGAGTCAGCCACAATAATGTGTCTTGAAAAATCTCTCGGCTGTCCAAGTCTTGTCCTCTGTTCAGGCAAATTTGATTGTCCAAGCCAATTTATGCATATCAATGCAGCCATGGAATCAAGAAGACACATACAGCATAAACCTGGCTGCTTCCATGGCTGAAATCACTTTTCTCACACTAACATAGCTTTGGAGCAAAGCCATTGCCAATATGAATTTCATGTCACTCAGAAGCACAAAGAAGAGGCAAATAGTCCCCTTCATTTGGTATCCTTTTACACCTACCTAATTCAAGATACCCTGTGTGTAAGACCTGTTGAACTGAGTGTGACCTAAGGACATGCTCAATGATGAAGACACTGAATTGTCAGGAGCAGCTGTTGACTCCCTCCAGGGCAGAGAGGCCCTGCAGAGAGACCTCAGCAAATTAGTGAGATGGACAATCACCAGCCATATGAAGTTCAAAAAGGGAAAATGCAGGATTCTGCACCAGGGTTGGAGAAGAGGTGGAAAGGGACCTGGAGATCCTGGTTGATGGCAGGTTGAATATCAGTCAGCAGTGCCCTGGCAGCCAGGGAGGCCACCCATGTCCCAGGGGCTTCAGGCACAGCATGGCCAGCTGGGCAAGGCAGGGGATTGTCCCCTCTGCTCTGCACTGGGGCAGCTTCACCTTGAACATGGTGTGTAGTTTTGGGTGCCACCATTTTAAAAAGACATTAAGCTGTTAGGGTTCAAAGGAGGGACATTATGATAGTGAATTGCTTTGAGGGGAAGCTGTGTGAGGAGCGTCTGAGGTCATTTGGTCTGTTCAGCCTGGAGGAGACTGAGGGGAGACCTCATTGTGGTCTTCAGCATCCCCCTGAGGGGAAGTGGAGAGGCAGGGACCAATCTCTTCACCCTCATGACCAGAGACAGGGCCTGAGGAAACAACACAAAACTGAGTCAGGAGAAGTTTAGGTTAAAGAATATTAGGTAAAATTTTTCACCCAGAGGATGGTTGGCCACTGGAACAAGCTCCCCCAGGGAGGTGATCAGGGCATCAAGCCTGACAGAATTCAAGAAATATTTTGACAATACTCTCAGGCACATGGTGTGACTATTGAGGTGTCCTGTGCAGGCCAGGAGTTGGACTTGATGATCCTGATGGGTCCCTTCAGCTTATTTTATGGTTCTATGTTTCAGTGATATTTATGTGTACCCTTCAAAGGCTGAAAGGCATAAAATAAACAAGTCCTGGAAAAACCACACAAGTAAAATGGGGAACAAATGATATAGCAAAGCATATATTGATTCTATCATAAGAAAATAACCAGTTCGTATTAATGTGCTTCCAACAACAAAGCAATATAGACCAGTGCTATCAAATTTTCCTCATGAAACCCTGAAGACATTTCCCAGATGTGTATGAAAGGGTTAAAGGCAAAACTCTATATTCAGACTGGTTTTCTTTCTGTTCTCCTATTTGTCCATAAAGATAGCTTTAATTAATACTTGCCTGGAAACAATTTTGGTATGTATTAAGTGTAATCAGTGTGAAGAAAAGCTGATGAATAGTTACAAAAATAGCATCCAAACATCAAAGTCGCTTTCAGAAGAAAAAATATTATTATATGAGATTGTACAGAAGTGTTGACATGTCACAAAGAAGTGCTCTATCTGCATGTCACATTAACATAGCAATGGAGCAGTGGTTAATTCATATTCAAAGAATCACAGATCTCAAAATTGCTGGGGTTGGATGGGACCTCTGAAGAATCCAACCTCTTTGCCAAGGCAGGGTCACCTTAAGCAGGTTACACAGGAATATTTATTCAAGACACTTTCAAGATCCACACAGGGAAATCAGAGCTAAGCCTTATGTCTCAGATTAAATTTCTCTTTATTTAAAATTTATATTTCAATTATATTCATCCCACTTTCACAAGAAAATTAAAAAAAAAAAAAAAAAAGAACAAATAGCTACATTTTCTCAATGCTTTAATTACATTGCCAGATTTCCAAATATTATAATTTTTGTAATAGTGGGCATTGACTTAATGTCCTGCTCCTATCACTAAGTGAGCAAACGAGAATCTACTGGTTTTTTAATTTTTTTAAATTTGCATGTTTCTTGCCTTTGGTTAGGAAGATATTTGAATACATGAAGCTGTATTCCAAAAAGAAACGGGTACAAAACAAGAGTGTGTATACATAAAGAAAATCTTCAATGTGTATGGGAATTTAAGGGGTGTGGAGTGGGGCAGTTTGTGGGACTTGGAATACTGCAAATGTTGACAAACAGTAGGCTCACAGCATCAAGGCATCAGTTAAGAAAATATCTAAGCCTACAGCTATTTCAGCTTTCCCACAAAACCCCTCTTTTAGTAAATAGGAAGGTATAGCAGACAAGGAGTGGTGGGAGACAGGGAAGTGAATGAAGATGAATGGAAAGTGAACAGAGGAGTAGAGCAGAAGAGAAATGCAAAGACATGACAGCACTGAAAGGGGGAGGAATGTGGTGGGCTGGCAGAAGACATAGAAAAATGTGTGTCCTGTCAAAAAAGGAAGGAGAAAGGCAAAGTAGGAGCAAAAGACTGGGTATTGTGCATTACAATACTTTCTGATAGGAGCAGTACATGAAATGGTCCGTGGCAAAAGGTGTGGACTACTAATCTGAGAGTTGATGCCAATAATCCTAAAAAACTGACAAGTGCCAGAGTGCCAAAGCAAGTCCCCCGATCCTCTCCACAAGACAGAAAAACTCAAAGAGCTAATACCTCTTATCTGAGCTTATAACATATTACAGTACAGTATACAAAAACAGTATTTGAAATATTAGTGCTTTCTGTGGGAGATGTGAAGATGTCTGGAATGATGTCTGGAAACTGAAATCTTCTTCTACACTTGAAACCTCTGGGGATGATGAGATGAATCCAACAATTTGCTTTAGAATTGCACTGGTTGGACCCTTAGGGAATGGGTGCAAAGATATATGTGGAGCAAAGCACTGGGTGCCATGGAGACCTCTGCCTAAACAGAGACATCCAGCTTCACATCAGATATCATGCAGAGTCCAAAATTTGCTGGTGAGGCTTGTGGAAATGGCAGGGCTGTGGGTGTAGGGCTGTATGTTGGTATGTAGCAGCCAGATGGATACCTCCAAAGAGGTGAAACAGGAGTAGGTGCCAATATTTAGACAAATTATCACATGCGGGGAGCATTAAGCCTAAGTTCCAGACAGCATCAGGTATCCTGACATAAATATCAACCTGTGTGCTGTACATCTAAGTTCTCATTATCATCAGTGGTGAACTGTACCTTCATGTAGTAGTCTATAACAAGGCCACAGTAAAGACAGAGATGCCTAAAGATGTCTGTTCACATGATAAGACATTGTCATCTGCACCATCCTTTAAGGATGAGGTGGATATGTCACTAGAGTAGACCCATTGTGCTGTCTCCATCCTAGGAGCTTAGACATCTGCGTCAATTACAGACAACTACAGTTCCTGAAACTCAGTGTCTCAATCCACAGCTGAACTTGACCCCTGCATTTGGGGGATTTCTGGGGTCTCTTTATATTTTTTTGCCTCTAGAAATACATAAGAGATCAATTTGCTGCATCTAAATATTAATGTCAGCTCTTCCAAACTCCTGTAGAAACCTGTAATCCTTTCAAGACAAGAAAATGTCTCTCTTCAAGTTCTAGTGTGTGTCATCCCTCATCCAGGGACTTCATTAGTTGATTTTTTCCCGTAGCTGTGGAGTAGCCAATCCTCTGGACTGCAGCTGGTGTCTTATGATGATGAGAAGGAGTTCTTGTCTGCTCTTGTTCAGCTCTTCTTGTCTTTGCTTTGTTAGTCACTCATTATCAGCACTGTAAATCCCTTTTCAGCACGAGACACATGATAGATAACTTCTAGTACAGAAAAAATTGATGATTACAAAAAAATAACCCCAAAATCAACCCTCAAAAACCCCCCAAAAATATTTTGTAATTTGAAACACTAGTGTGCTCCATCTGATATACACACCTGCTCACACATTACAGTCCTGGTCACTGTAAATGAATCTTTGTGCGGAACAGGAATGCTCATGTGTTGCTCAATTACACAGAGAATAAGTAACCATACAAAGTTCCAGCTCATTTTTTTCACTTGAAGGCCTTATGTACCCCCTCCCTTTCAACCCTATTGCTCTGCAAAATGAAAGAGAAATAATTTTAATTTTAAGAATGCAAGGAAGTGTTGCTTGGCAACGCTCTAGATAAAAGATGGTCCGTGTCTGGCCTATAGCATGCCTCTTCTGAAACACTTCATATAGAGAAAGCCCTTTATTAACAAGGATGGTTATTGAGATTTTTTTACCCCCAGGCCATTTTAATGTGTAATTCTTTTTTCAAAAGAACATGATTAGAATCTTTTGGCGTTATTTTAGGAAGAAAAGTGTTCATATTTCACAGAGAACTAATAAGGGGGAAAATTTGGGAGGAATTCACCAATGCACTAAGTTATTAACACAACTATCACAGTAATTATCACATTCCTCAGTTAGGAACATTTGCACCATTATGTGCTTTTGACTTCTAAAACCAGTATTTTTCATGCATTACTGTTCATTACTAATGCTGTAGTTTCTGTACAAAGTAAGGGACCCATCACACCTTTTGTCTCTAATGATAACACAGCCATTCCATTCTTCTTCCATTCTTCAACCATTTGTTTAAAAAAGTTGGTGATTTATGCAAAAAACAAAAAAGTCAGCATATTTATTTCAGTTGTTAATGAAAGTCCAGTTGTTATTGAAGTGTGTGTGTGAATTCCAGAAAACAATTCTGTGGCATCATTTTTTAAATTAACCTTGCAGAATTGCTCAAGCTGAAACAGATCATAGAGAGTGGCTAGTCTAGTGCTCTGGAAAAAAGCTTTAAAGAAAAGTGACAAAACATGAAGGTGCTTTTTCCCATCATTACTAAAGATATTTTAGATTTAAACCCAGGGAAGATGCATTCTCAGAGTGCAGATATTCACTCTTTCTAATGTGGCATGTGCACATATGTTAAACTGGTCTGGGAATTTGAGCCTCCCATATTAACACAGAGGTAGGTTAAACTAAGCAGGTCAGCAGACACTACAGGAAATACCTTGAGATGGAGAGATCGGTATGTCTGAAAACTAAATCACTAAACTCACAAACAGCATCTGTTTAAATCACTGGATTCAAGCAATGGTTACTTTGCAGGCCCAGTCCTTAACTCATGAGCTGTCTTCTCAGTGTTGGACAGATAACAACTTTTTCTTACTGAGCCTCTCCTCAGACCACAGCCAAGCCCTCATCAAGTCCTGTTTGAGCAAGGAAGTTACCAGAGCAGAGCGCTGGGCCAGAGGTTGCAGAGGTATTACCACAGGGTTTACAGTTTGAAACACCTTTCTGCTTTGTGAGTATAATCTTGCTTATTCTGTATTTATACTTTCTGCTACAGGATCAAGGCTAAGTTTCCATTCTTTTTGAAGAAGACAAGTTTGGCCAAGAAGAACTTGGTGGTACACTCATATTCTCATTAAAGCTTTTTAATTCACAGACACAAAAAGAAATATATACACTCCTGGTGCAAAGTTCTATCTGCATATTGATTCACCATTCAAAAGGAGTTATTGTTACTGGATTACAGCATTTTTCAAAAGTCCATTATGAAATACTTTTTGCCGAATATATTTATACTATGAATTTTCCAGCTTACAAACTGCACACAGCTGGAAACTGTGGACTTTGAATAAATTAGAATATTATTCTAAAGTCGAGGGTAGATTTAAATATCAGATTTGCACCAGTGTCTACTGAAACATCCTTAATGAGTCTCCAGGGCACAATAAACTGCAGTTATTCTGCACAATTTTGAATGAAAAGCCCCAACTATCAAGGCAAAATAGTCTTATTGAAAGACTGATATACTTTTTTCATTGTCCATCAATTTCACTCAGAACCTCAGATAATCTTCACATGGAAGATAATATTACTTGTAAGTGTAAGTCATAATACAACTAGCTAAGTTGGCATTATCTTCCTGAGGCTACACACAATTGACCAGGCAAGAAAAAAATATATGTAAAACTCCTCTGACAGAAAGATTTTTCTGGTTTTCAAAGAGTTCGAACATTACCTGGTAAAGCCTAAAAAAACAGCAACATAAGAAAATTCTGGTCTTCTTAGCTATTATGACATACAATGCCTGGTGATTAACACAGAGGAATATGCAAAGGGTCAGTGATCCAATGGGATAAGTAATCAAAATTAGCAAGTGATCATTATACCATTTTTATTGCATCCTCTTTTCCCTATTTTCCCTACAATTATTATTCCAGTTTCTTTCAAGAGTCTGAGAGATTTTTGGTAGATATTAAGATGCATTTTTCTGAACAGATTTTTTGTTACTTTTATCACCACAACTTTATGTTTTCCAAGGGAACTATATGTTGCAGTTCTCCTTAATCATTCATTGCTTACTAAATTGCGGGCAACAGGCTGTCCATGAGCCAGCAATGTGTCCTTGGGGCCAAGAAGGTCAATGGTGTCTTGGGGAACACCAGGAACATCATTGGCAGCAGGTCAAGAGAGATGATTCTACCCCTTTACTCAGCACTGGTGAGGTCACATTTGGAGTGCTGTGTCCAAATCTGGGCTCCCCAGTACAAGAGAGATGTGGAGATATTCAGGAACCATCTGGATGCAATCCTGTGCCATGTTCTCTAGGACAACCCTGCTTGAGCTGGCAAGGCTGGACCAGATGTCTCCTTGTGTTCTCTTCCAACCTTACCTGCTCTGTGATTCTGCGACAAATATTGCAAAATATAAGAGAGTTTCACACCTCCTCGCCCCATCTCTGACAGAAAGATTGACTGTAGTAGGAAGAGAATCAGAGACAGAGTTCTGTAAAGTCTAGTCTCTAACACATAATTATGTGCAATCAATGCAAGGTTACATATAATAAAGAGAAAATATGTCTTAAATATTTGAGGAGTAAGGGAAAATGAATGCTATTGCAGTCCTGGCTACACAATTCATGAAATACATACATTTCTTGTCAGCTATGATTAGAAAATATAAACTGACTTTGGAAAAGGTACAGAAGAAGATGTTAAGACAGTAGGAAAATGAAGGCTAAGTTATCCAAGAGGAGATTAGAAAAATTATTGACCTGATTTGATGAAGTTTAGGCCAGAAGGAACAATGGTGAAAGCTTATCAGAGAGACATAAGGACATGTAAAGAAGACAATAAGGTAGCACTGGCACAAGAAACAGATGGGTGCCAAATGACCATGAGCAGGTTGAGATCATCTCATGATGCCCATCTTACACCCAGCACTAGTGAATCTAGCCAGCTCCTCCAGAGGAGGACAGTGCAGGCTGGCACTTACAAGGTTTACAGGAATTATATAAATTCAGATTTTTCTGTAAATAATAAAGGTAATCCAGTAATATATTTTCATTAGAACCACTGGGATGGGTGAAGTAAGTTTACACAAACCAACAAGTATATTACTGTCAACTTAAAAAGAAAAAGAGACTGTCTCTTCAGCTCACCTCACTGGCAAAGGGTGAGTTCAGCCATTCAAAGTCTAAACAGTATTTAAACATAGAACATATTTTTACTGTTGGAAATATGAAAATAATAGATTTATACCTAAAGTAAACCAGAGTATGTTGCACTCTGCCAACACAGGTTGTTTTAGTGTCTCAGTTACATTTAAACATGCTCAAAGTGCTAATGTCATTATAGAAAAAAACACCTGTGTAGGAGACAAGCTCATTGGCCCTAAAAGCCACAAATAGAGGTGAGCCCTGCATTCTAAACTCTACATTATCTGTTTAATCTAAATCCACTTTGGAGTACAGTGTCCATCCAGATGCAGCCCATCATGGATTACACAGCCATGGACGATGTTATGCAAGTTTGAATGCCTGAAGAGGAACTTAAAGGAACTGGGTTAATTGGCCACTCATGGTTTTCCAAGAGGAGCGACCAGAAGGGAAGAGGATTTGTCACATGGTAAGGCATTAAAAGAATAAATATAGGTGGATACAGTACCTTTTGACTCTTCCAGAAGACAAAAATCCATTGTGAGATGTTTGCTCCCTAAAAAAAAACCCCTAACGCCTTATGTCAAAGCAGATTGCACCGAAGGACATCCTGCTTCAGGACAACATTCCCGGGTTCATTTAATAAAGACAAAAAATAATTATGCTTGAATAATAATTGGCCTAACCCACTTGTACAATACAAACAAAATTGAGGTCATAATTCTTAATTCACAACATATGATATGACATGACGTCGGATGGATGGATGGATGGATGGATGGATGGATGGATGGATGGATGGATGGATGGATGGATGGATGGATGGATGGATGGATGAGTTTTGTCTGCCTGTCCTTGATCTCTCCCTTTGGTGAAAAGTAATGCTGAACATCCATGAATACAGAAGGATTTTTTTAATAAGGATGCTAGTAAGAATCCACTGCAAAACACCCACAAGAAGGAAGATTAAAACCTTACATAAGGTGTCATATATTTTTTACTGGATAGCTAAATTAAAATACACATTTAGCTTTGGCTACTAATATTATTCTTCCTCTAACACAATTGTCTATTTAATTTTTTAATCAAAGAAGCCTAATTTAATTGAAATTAAGTTAATAAAATTAACTGTTTAAAACTTATTTTTTAGATATTTTAACAAAACTATAGGTGTCCAAGAAAATCCCTGCTTTTGGAGTTCAAAGGCCAGAACAAGGCCTGTACACCAGTGCAGATCTTCAGAGAAGGTACTCACTTCAGACCAAGTGTCACACACCAGTTAGGGGGGCTTTAACATAAAAGTAGAGCATGCCATCTCCTTGAGAAGTTAAAATGATAATGTAGTTATTTCTATAATTGTAATTAGTTAATGACAAGTTCTTATCAATTATTAACCTGTACACAAGTCTGTCTAAGAATATTTAAGTGCTTCTCATTGAAGCTGTCTAAAGTATGGGACCATCTTTCTGCATGACTCCTCTACATCTGCCTTGTAGATGTGCTGTGTGATCTGTCAGGATCCCTCAGTTTTACTATAAAGAAAAATTCCCCAAGATTAAATCAGCTTGATCACATTTTTGGCATAATTTTTGCCCATTTTGTCTAAGTACCCATCTATTATCAATAGCATGGAGTTGAGTTATCTTTGTTAATCACTGTCATTTAGCTGTTCTTCAGCCATGGTGTCCTAATGTTGCCACTTCACAAGTTACCAATGAATGATTAACTGTGGGCTTCACAAATATTTAACCTCCCAAGGAAGGCCCTTTTTGAAACATCTGATATATGACTTTAGTATATCAGTACATATATACTATATATATAGTATATCCTATCTTCCTACTGTAACTCTTGATAAATCTGTGTTAGAACTAATTTTTAGTTTTTAACATCATCCATTATTAATAGCACCCTCTGTTACAAATCAGACACAACCAGGCTGTGACCACAGAGCAGGATGCACAGAAATGGCAAAATTCATCTTCTCAATCATGTCCAATTTAAAATGAAGGCAAATACTTCTTCTTTTATCACACCTATCAAAAGTTTCTGTTACAGGCTTTGCTCGAGGTATGCAAATAAAATATTCTTTTTACATTCTTTAATGAATCAGTTTCTAAAATATGAATCCATGAGCAACAGCTCCAGAGATTCATTTGAAAATTCTGATATATCAGAAAATTTGTCAATGCAATAATAATCAAAGAGAAGGTATCAGCATGACCCAAAGGATCTTCCAAAAGTGCACAAAAAATAACAAGAGGCGAGAAAGAGAGATGAAAGAGAGAAAGAGAGAGAGAGAGAGAGAGAGAGAGAAAGAGAGAGAGAAAGAGAGAACAAGAGAAAGAAAGAAAAAGAAAGAAAGAAAGGAAGAAAGGAAGAAAGGAAGAAAGGAAGAAAGGAAGAAAGGAAGAAAGGAAGAAAGGAAGAAAGGAAGGAAGGAAGAAAGAAAGGAAGAAAGGAAGGAAGAAAGGAAGGAAGGAAGGAAGGAAGGAAGGAAGGAAGGAAGGAAGGAAGGAAGAAAGAAAGAAAGAAAGAAAGAAAGAAAGAAAGAAAGAAAGAAAGAAAGAAAGAAAGAAAGAAAGAAAGAAAGAAAGAAAGAAAGAAAGAAAGAAAGAAAGAAAGAAAGAAAGAAAGAAAGAAAGAAAGAAAGAAAGAAAGAAAGAAAGAAAGAAAGAAAGAAAGAAAGAAAGAAAGAAAGAAAGAAAGAAAGAAAGAAAGAAAGAAAGAAAGAAAGAAAGAAAGAAAGAGATCTTCATTGGTATAGCACGGTTTTGTTGACTGGAATTTATAACTGCTTCAGTGAGTTCTTCAGAGATTTACCTCTTTCCACTTTCTATGAACAAGATGGGATGATTTGTTAATCTAACAAATATCAGGAGTCAGTCTCCACTGCACTACCTTGTATCTTGCATTGGAAAATAAATACAAACGACCTCATGTTCATTAAATAGCATTTTTTTATTTTTCAAAGAGCAAGAGTGAACATCGAGGGTATCTAGAGATACATATCATTTACTTACAGAGAAGATTCTGTTCTCTGAGACTTTATGTCACAAGCCAGAAATCAAGAGGCAAGGGTGTTAATTACACTCCTGTTTCAAGTCTCTCAAAATTGGAGGCAGAATTCATTTAGCAGCCCTCAGGAACACCTGACCTTCCAGCAGTATCATTGTGTCACTGCCAATGCTATAGGTCTTCCTTGTAAGAGATGAGCTCTAAAGCCCAAATTATTCATTGTTTTCCAAATTTCCACCAAGCATATCTTGGCCAGAAATAGCTTTCCATAATTATTCCTATTTCCAAATACTTGCGAGATCATGACCATCACAGTGATGGGGACAATATATCCAGAAAGAAATTATAATGTATACTATGCTATAGTGTTAAAACATACAGGGAAATTTAATTAGTTCATTATTCACTCATACTTCATGTGCAATTTTTTCACACATTTCCTTTATACAACTGTGACCTGTTTTCCCTCTTTTTATTTTTTTCTCCTGGCTGCCCACCAAAACACAGCACAAACAATGACAACAGACAGAAGGAACAAGCAGAGTTCATCCAAGCATGTTGAGAAAGGATTGGAAACACAAGCAGTGTGTACTGGCAACATTTTTCTGAGGTTTTTGCCCTAAGTTCAGCATTTTAATGAAGAAAAGCAAGTAAATCTTAGCTATTAAAAATTAAGGAAATAGCTGAAGCAGGCATAATGGATACAAGGACATGCCTTTGACAATCTCTGGACAGCTTTGCACTATACCTTAGAAAAAATTAAGTGTCCCTTTTCTGTGAGATGTCAAATCTGCTGTCCTTATGTGGATAGTACTCTGTCAGTCTTGGAAAAAGATAATTAGTCTTGCAAGATGGAAGGGGACATAAAAATCTGTCTTGTATGTTGTGATTTTTATCTCATCTTAATGTCAGAACTTCAGTATTTGAAGAAAAAGAAGTAGGCACTTTTCTCTGCAGGGAAGATGACGAACTTAAGAACTCTCAAATGGTCCCTGGAAGGAAGTAACCAGCCTTCCTAAGTAACCTTCCTACTTAGGAAGGAAGTAACCAGCTCTACAGTGTCTTAATTTTTATTATCCATGCTCAAAAAGTTAATATTTGATTCTGGTAAATTTCTCAAAGCTTATGTTGTCCACTTAAAAGTTGTTAAAAAACTACAGCCCTCTTTCAGGTTTGCACTCTACGGAGCTTCAGACCAAAGAGGAAAAAACTGGCTTTGGTCCTGTATCTTCTTTATGGATTTGAAGTTTTATTTTTAATTTAAGTCATACAAAACTTAAGGCTGACTTACAAAGGCACCCCAAGAGATCACTCAGTTTCCCCCCACAGCTGGGCTTGCTGGACCTATGACCTTCATGGCAGATGTTCATAAAGGTCTTCAGTAAAGAAGATTTAGTTACACTCCTAAGCAATCTCTTCCAGTGCTTACCTGCAAAAAGTGCTCAACAGTGGGTTTATTCCCTTCAAAAGGATACCTTATAAGTGGTAGAGTAACATCTGGAAAAAAATGAACTTTCTGTTTTTACCACAGTAAAATTTTAAAAATTCAAGTAGTAAAGAATGTATTAATACAGCATAAGTAAGCTACAGTACAAAGGTTTCCTAACCTGCCTGTTACCCTGTGCTCTTATCCTTATGCTTCTATTTTCTTTGCTTCAACACAGCACAAGAAATTTGGGAAATACCTGTTCAAAGAACAACCTTTGTAAGGAACACAGAGAACACAGAGGGCAAAGGACCTTGTTGCATGCATAAGATCTCACAGCCTGGCTGAAACTCTGAGGTTTCCTTGTTGACACTTAGACCTAGCTGAGGTTCATCAACTCAATTTACCTTCAAGCTCAACTCCCTTCACACACAGCAGGTATTCTCCTCAGCACCCCAGCAGGCACCTGAACAGACACAGTGCTACAGCTACCCAGGGGTTAAAGCACTGCTTGCAATAGATTGACAAATGTGATTCATTGGAGTGCAATGAGTTTGTCCCAAAGGAATACAGTCTGAATGAAAAATGAGAAGGGAGTAAAGTTCAGTCAGTTGGACACCGGTTGTGCAGGTAATTAAAAGAAGCTCCCAGCATTCCCTGAGGATGCATCTCTATGTCCATTAGCAGGATATGGCTGTCAGAACTATGTTCCTCTTAGTGTTTTTTTAAAAACTTGATAACAAATCCTTTTAAAAGTGGGCAGAAAAAGAAACATAAACAATTATGCTCTGAAGTGCTGGAAGACAGTGATAAACAGACAGTATAACTACAGAATTACCAGTGCCTTTAAACAGCCAGCAGGGACATACTCAATGAATCCCAGAAATGTGATTCTTGACACACAGCACAAACTTGTGAAAAAAGGAAAGGTCTGTGTCAGTTGGTTTGGGGGATTTTTTGAGGGGATTGTACTTCAGTCTTTTCCACCATCCAATGAATTTGGGTCCAAGATCACTAAAATAATTATGGCTGTCAATAAAACATATATGGTAATTGCTACCACCTGTTTTAGCTTTTAAATTGGGGTTAAACATTGCCTATGTGTGATCTCCCCTCTTCAAAGTGCAAGTCTTTATTTGGAATGGAGAAAGGTTAGAGTCTTTGGCTGATCTTCAAGTAAAGACATGTGTTGCGGTGTGAAGCATGGACATGATTTTCATGCAAAAATATAACAAAACTTCCTATTGTTAAATCATTTTTGTCCATTTAAAAATGTATACTTGTTATAGAACCAGCTACATCACTCCTTATTTAAAATGTAGAACTACCAGTAGTCAGGATAATTATATTTAGCGAAGATGAATTTTACTCAGCTGACAGGACTCTCCCTTCTGATTCAAGCTCTAATACTTTCCATGGTGGAGTGAACTAAAAGTGTTTTACTGTGGGGTTTTTTCTCATGAAGGTCCACAATCCTGAGCCATAGCCACTTATGATTATTAGAGATTCCTGGTAGTGTTCCAGGTAGTGGTGAGTGAGCCATGTTTTTACAATGCCAGTGAAGTTTTTTCTGAATGTACTACTCTTCATCTACTGTCCTGAGCAGCAAATGAGGAAATACAGGCTACAGCTTCTCGGGTTCTCTAGCTGGTCAGAGTGACCCCAAGAAACGTTAGAAAGTCTCTTTTCCCAGCCTGGCACTTGAAGAAGGAGCCAAAGCTCTTCAGTTCTCGGTCTCAAGGTTGTTTATTGTTCCTTATCTATAATTTTTTTCTCCTGTCCAGCCGAGGTCCTGTCAGCAAGACAGTCAGAGGCACTCTCTGCCTGCCCTGGGACGGTGTTATCTTCTTATACAAAAAACCACATATATAATATTTACAATTACTTTCCAATATCTATCACTCATGTTAGACAGTGAGCTTCTACTCTAAACCAATCTAAAAGTGCCAACATCACAGCAGAAGATGAAGGCTAAGAAGAAGGAGAAAGGCTGGACACACCCAGATCCCTCCATCTTGCCCCCTGAACCCCCATTCTAAAAACCCAAAAATCTATTTTTCACCCCATGATAAATTCACTATCATTCTACTTAAACTGTTGTAGCTTGCAGATCTTCATATAAGGTTGGTAATTTGCTCCATGGGTCATAATCAAAACCACAAGCATCTTGGGCTCTGTGCCAGGGTCTCTGAGCTCCCTGGCAGGGGTCTTGGCTGCTCAGGACAGCCAGAGGGATGTCCTGAATTCCAACAACAGCTGACATTGACATTGTGCCTGAGCCATCTGGGACCTTCCATGGGCACTCAAGGTGGAAACTGTGCTTGGTAGGAGGACCGGGCCAGGAAAGGACAAGCCTTTCCTCTGACCAACAGATACAAACCAGTATATTAGAGGAGCAATGAACCGTGTTTCTGTGAGTATCCAAACATGCACAGGCAGCAGTTTTCAGGCCTTGCTTGTTCTCTTGATGTGTGGCTCTGCTGAGAACCATGCTGTGCCTGTGGAGTAATGTCAGCAGATCCCAATTACCCTTAAATTGGCTAGCCTGCACACCAAATCAAAGACACTGAGATTAACACTGGCTGCAAAGTTCACCCAAGAAGCTCTTTATAGCCCTGAGCATCCTATGTGACAGGCAGGTAGGCTGAAGCTGCTCCAGGTAGGACTGGGCTATGATTTAAACCAAAGTGAGCAAGGGCAGGTTGACAAAAGGTATGTGATCTCCTAACTCATATACAGAGATCTGCCTATTTCACCATGGAATCCTGCGGCTGTCCTGGGTGTCAACACAAGAAGAGTCTGCCCTGAAGCAAGATGGCCCAGACATAGGCCTCCAGAGCCAGCTGCAAGCTGCAGCACTGGTCCCCTGGCTGCCAGCCTGTGACCAGCACTGAGCAGCATTTGTACAGATTTACCAAGTGTTCTGTGACCTTAACACTGCTGACTTGCTGAAAGTTTAAGGCAGCAAAACACCCAAATGATTTTTAAAATGGAAATTAAATTCTAAGGAACATATGGCCTGTCCACACCACAAAACAAATGTGGCAGATTTAATCTAGCAGGGGCAGCAACAGTAACAGGAAGGGATAGTTCCAATGTCAGCATGTGCTGCTAGAAGGTCACATACAGAATCAGCTCCTGGAGTCAAGAGTTTGCACCTTAGCACCTACCTCAGATAAAGCCTGAGTTGATGCATCTTTACTACTTTTCTTATGCCAGTTATTTAAACTACTAAACATAAACATGCAAACAGTATGGATGCATTTATACTAGTGGATAAAGCAGCACAGCCCTGTGACGGTGTTCACAGGGTCTTAGGATGAGGGAAGAGACGAGGATCTGACTCCATGTTTCAGAAGGCTTGATTTATTATTTTATGATATATATTACATTAAAACTGTACTAAAAGAATAGAAGAAAGGATTTCATAAGAAGGCTAGCTAAGAATAGAATAGCAAAGAATGATAACAAAGGTTTGTGGCTCGGCTCTCTGTCTGAGCCAGCTGGGCTGTGATTGGTCATTAATTACAAACATCCAACATGGGCCAATCAAAGATCCACCTGTTGCATTCCACAGCAGCAGATAATCGTTGTTTACATTTTGTTCCTGAGGCGTCTCAGCTTCTCAGGAGGAAAAATCCTAAGGAAAGGATTTTTCATAAAAGATGCCTGCAACACAGCTCTTTTTATGGTTAAATAGGTGAACTCTGGGTTTGTTCTGGTCCAAACCAGTCAGGGTGATACAAATAATTCCCAGGCATAGTTCAGGAGTCAGCACATGCGAGAGAAAATTCCCCACACACATACAGTTTGCAGAAAGGAAAATCTGCCCTGGGAGATGTCATGGTTTAACCCCAGTTAATAATAATGGGTTTAACCCCATCATCATCATCATCATCATCATCATTATTATTATTATTATTGCTCTTGTTATTGTTATTGTTGTTGTAATTAAATTGAAAGGAGAGAAAGAGAGGAATAGAGCCCAAGAGAGGCAAGTGATGCACAGTACAGTTGCTCACGACACATGTCCAGACAGAAAAGGCCCTTTCCACGAGTTCCTATACTGAGCATGATGTTCTATGATATGGAAAAGTCCCTTGGGCAATTGAGGTCAGCTGTCCTGGTCATGACTCCCCCCCAGCTTCTTGTGAACCTACTTGCCTGCAGAGGATGGGAAACTGGCAAGTCCTTGAGTTAGAGTAAGCACTAACCTGAAACACTTAAAACATCAATGTGTTATTAATGTTTTTCTCATACTAAATCCAAAACACAACATTACACAAGAGGAAAATTAACTATTCCAACTGAAACCAGGCCAGGAGAGTGATACAAGTTCTTTGCTGAGATGGACCTTGGTATCAGTCAATGCCCATGATTACTCCTAGGCACATTTTTTTTACTGCTATAAAAGTAGTCTTTGAATACAGCATTTTCACTTTACTCTCCAGTTGTGCTCGACATTTCAGGCATATTTTAAAGCTTTTACTCCTTAATGTTTTCACAGCTTTCTCACTTCAACACTTACTGTAACTCTGTTCCACCCTGAAGAGACAGCTGTGACTAGCTTTGTCCAAATAACTGTTTATTACAAACCTACAGCTGCAAAGGCAATTCAGTAACTCACCTCATATACACACACAGTGCTTTCAATAGAAGCACTACTTATATACTATGAAATTTGTGAATGCTTTCCAGGGATTAACATTCCTCACCATCCTCAGCAGTACATTAAAGCAAGGTCTATGTACATGACCCACACAAGAATGACAGTGTACTCTTGCAAAGTGCCAGTTCAGACCAGCTGCAGATTTCAGGTCTTGAAGCAACTTGCAATAAAACTAAAGAAGAGATCTAAGAGGATATACGTTCCTCTTTTTTTTGTTGTTATTTGGAGGCTGGAAGAACTGTTTCTTGGTGTGTCCAGGCATAGAGGAAAATTAGGACTGCAATCTATTAATCATCTTAAACCTCCTAGAGACTCATGAAGAGCAAATTACACTGCCTGAAAATGTAAAAATTGTCAACTTCTATTTTATGTGAGAGCATGGGCATAAAAATGGAAATAATCCCCTCAGGGCACAATCCAGGGAGAAAAAACAACATGACCCTGAATTATAAACAGGAAGAGATTTTTAGTGTACTGCAGGGGATTTAGTGAAGGGATCCCCATTAATGTTAATAGGAGGCAGAGGGATGAATCTCTCACACTGAAGTGGAAATTCAGCTCTTCACATCAAGTGTTCTGACAACCAAGCACTGCTTGCCACTGCCTATGCACCCAGCCAGAAGCAGGCATCAAAACAGTTAATTGCTTTCTGATGTTGGAGTTGAACTGAGGATACAATATAAGGATAAGGCATCTGGAAATAATGCTCCTTTTAAGAAATCTGGGAGGTAAGTGCCTGCTTTGCTACACAGGCATGGGATCCCTAACTCTGTTTTTACGAAAACATAAATGATTCCCTCAGAAGCTCTTTCAAATACCATTAGAAGCTGTGTTAAAGCGAAATTTTAGCACATAGGAAAGTCATTGCTGTAGTTTCTGTTCCTTGCTTCATTGTCCTTTTCCTGGCACAGAATATGAAAGGTAAGGTGATGTAATTCTCCCTCTCTTCACCCCTCTGCAATTTGTCCCAGGCATGCCAGGAATGTGAAGCCTCATAATGATGTGGCTGAATTGCACAACTCTGGCTCAGATTTCTCACTCAGACTGGTTTGAGATTGAGCTGTGAAAAAGTCTGTAGAGAAAAGATAAGGTAGATAAAGTTGCAGACAGGTAAGAATGCTGAGATAGGATCTTTAGTAGCTCTAGGATTCAAGAAGGAAAGAGCTCTCATGGAAAGTTATAAAACAAAAAAAAAAAAACAAAACAAACAAAAAAAAGAAAGAAAAACAAAACCACGAAACCACAAATAAACAAAAAAACAAACAGAAAAACCCAAAGGAAATGCAGAAATATAGCAACTCAGGAGCAGAATGCATGCCATGCAGCAAAGCAGTTCAACCCTCTTCCTGACTAATGCCTACCTGGCCTGCAAACACTCTTTCAGCGTCTTATTTGGGTAGAAAATATAATAAACCATGTGGCTTCATAAGCACAGCTAACTTTTGTGTGTGTTGACTAAGACATAATTGTTATATCCCTTAAAAGTGTGTATACCTTGATTGCAGGGTTTGATTAAAGGGCTAAACTTGCAAGAAGAACAAGTGTCCCAAAATGACACCATCACAGGAGTGCAATTCTGAGCTGTGCAGAAATGTTTGGGTTGCATTTTGGGGCAGAAGAAAGAACTTGTGAATCTGTCATTTTATTAATCAACTTGATTAGATGTAAAACATGTGGGTTGTGTGACAAACCCCTTAGGAGCATTAATGCCGTTTTCAGGGACACTTTTCTATGTGGTTTCCCTGCCTGGCTATTTTGTAATTAATGTCATTTCCAAACAGGCAATTCAAGGCCAGCATTTCTCAAGGGTTTTCAACGCAATGTCACTCTTTTCACAAACTTTGAGCACCGAGCCATGAAACCAAGAGTATCAGCATGGGTTTAGGCAATTTATGTGTAGCTGATCGCAGTTTTAAAATTATTATCCTGAAGTAAAACTGCTAGCCTTCAGTTCATAGTAGGAGAACTCCTAGAACTTGAAAGAAGAAAGAAGTAGCGGCAATGTAGTTTCAATTACTAGATACCGAAAAACCCACCAGTACCTACTGCACACTTCCAAGGACCACCACAGTCTGTGCCAAGGGCATCCCACCATCTTCCAGAAAAACCACTCCCTCTGTCTTCTACCAAATTCCTCAGGTTAGAAATTTCTTTGCCAGGTGCTTGTTCTTTGGGAAGAAACAGCATTACAAACAGAGTCCTGGCTGTTTCCTCTTTTACTCAATCTTATTTACCTTTCCTGATTTTTGGCTTCCATACCCATTACAGCTGTTGATGTTAAGCAACTAGATATGGATTCCTCTTCAAAGATATTTTTCACAAAACTTGAATAGGATAAGTGAGGATGCTCTGACTTATGAAATACTCCAATAGTCCCCTTCTTTGGTGTGTCCTCAGAGGTCAAGAGGAGGGAGGCTTTGCAAGAGCTGGCCTGAAGTTATTTACAGCTAAAGCTTGTCTGACCAAACAGCTGAGACCCACAGTGGAAGGAGACACTTTTGCATGTCAGCAGTTTTGCATCACAGATGGTTGGGATACCATCATCAGGTCAGCAAGCCCTAAGAAGCATAGAATTATTCTAGTTCCAAATCTCCTCAAAGAGGCTCCACTTCCATATCCACAACCATAGCTGTTGACATATTTGCCATACACCTGACAATTCCCTCCTTTTCTGCAATCTCCATCTTGTCCATGGAGGGGCTCTAAGCTGAAATCTAAACTCCTCAGTTGAAGCTGTCAAGCTGGCTTCTTAGCAGAGACTTACAGAGCCAGGTGTCATTATTTCTCTGAAAGACACAAAGGGAGGAAACTAAGCAATTAGAGGATCTTGTAAAATCCTGTCAAGCTGCAGAGTGGTCTATTTATTTTCCTATTGATCTTGCCTTTCTTTCTTTGAGGAATAATGACTGTCTCATCAAATGCCTCGAGTTCCCCGTGTCACACTGTGCCTTAACCTTTGTAATGCTAAAGATCTCAGATTTGCAATTCTGTAGCTTTTCACTGTGCAATCTTTCACCTAAACTGCTGTGGTGATATTTTTTCTGCCTCGTCCCCCTGCTGTTATTCTCAAGTCCTTGAATCTCTAGACTCAGATATCAGATTTGTCACAGGAGATGATTGCTCTGGCATGACAATTGCTCGTTTTTCCTGGTTTTCCCTGTATCGTGTTGTTTGAATTTCAGTTTAGCTATATACCAGATATGTATTATTCATTATTATACATGGACAGTGCTCAGCCAATGACTTTCCCTTCTCTGAAGATGTCCCAGAAATGAGCTTGAAGTCAAGGTTCACTTTGCAGGCTACTACATAAAAGCCTGGTTTAAATTTATTTGGCAGTTTTAATTTTCAAGGAAGTTACAGGATATTGTAAAGCACTTGAGAAAGGAATGGTGTTTTTCCATGAGTTAGTTGAACACTAAATGTTATGGACACTGTTACCATCACTTTCTAACTGCCACCACTCTATTCATCTACAGTTAAAGGCATTGTTTTACTTTTATGTGCTTGGGTTTACAAAAGCTGAAAAAAAAATTGGAGCATTTTAAATCTGGAAACCTTTCTTGCAGGCATCATTTTCAGCATAAATAGCACCTTACACTTGGCTGTGAGAGCTCAGGTAGCTGAGATATTGCTGCTGTCTGTGCTGTGAGAAAACATTGTGCAGGAAAAGCTCAGCCCTCCCAGCCCAGCCATGCTCAGTCAGCCATGTGGGGTGCTTGCTCCTGCTATCAACTTTGGGAATCCTGCTGAGCACATTTGCTGGCAGACAATAAATCCCAGACAGGTTAAATGAGACACCCAACCTGGTTACTTACAGTCCTTAAAAATGCTCCAGGCCAGGTGTGGTCATGAGCAATGTCAGTGACCAGCACAGCCCCATACAACACCCTGCCCCTGGGATCCTGGGGCTGGAGCCAAAGGCATTTTCAGGGAGGCTGTGTCCTGCAGAACCTAAAAGTGCAGAGAGCACAGTGGCACAAACAGAAATTAGCCTCACTGGGGGTCAGAGAGCCACAGAAGGGAGATCAGGAAACCTGTCTAAGCCTTTCTGTAGGTTAGATCAGCTGGAATAATGTCATTCTTGACAAATACGTGTCTAACATCATGCATCAAGCTTTGATACATTAGTACTTTTTGATATTTTTTTCATCACTCAGAAAAGAATTGCTTAATTCAACCTCAGCAGATCCAACAGAACAATATAAAAAGGAAAATCTGAGTAGATTATTTGAGTTTGCATTTGAAAAATGAAATCTCATAGATGGCTTGAATATGTTTAGCTGGCAGCATTTTAGATGACCTCAAGCCATGGCCTGATGCCAAACAGGAGGAGGTATTAAAAAAATTAATTTAGATCTAAATATAAGGGTAGTAAATAATTTCCCTTTGCAATTACAATAAGTAACAAAAAATTCCAAACCCACTACTTTGATTTACAATTAAGTAAATTATTCTGATTGGCTTGCAATAACTTGCATAACTTGAGGGGAGGGGGAAACGTGTCTAAACATAATTTAAAACACTAAATAAATAAATAAATAAGGAAATATATGTCTATCTTTTTTGAGTCTTGGACATCTCTTAAATTGTTTCTCCGTCACCAGAATGAAATGTCTGTAATTCTTCCAGTTACATTTCTAATA
Organism: Molothrus ater; assembly: GCF_012460135.2. Lineage (NCBI taxonomy): Eukaryota > Metazoa > Chordata > Aves > Passeriformes > Icteridae > Molothrus > Molothrus ater. Next base: position 33,230,461 of record NC_050479.2, read on the forward strand.
AAATATTTATATTTTAGGAAAAGAAATCTAGCATAGAGTGGTCAAATCTTCCTCTAAAATTATATCTATGGTGAAGAGAGTTTTTATCTGGAAACTTGTTTGCTTACCCACATTTTTTTCATGAATTGAAGCCGTATTTTTCTTACTGCCATCTGTGGATCAAGAGAGCTACTGTACCACAGCCAAGCTTTTCTTGTAGTTCTACATAATGAGCAAGAATAAAACCAAAAAACCTTCTCTTTGTATATATACCTATATTAAATGACAGATGCCCCCTGGCAACATGCAGAATTGTCTTTCACCACACAAAATGGGCCAGATTCTCTGATCTGGTATCATCACTTTGCATTGCATTGCAAACATAATCCAGACCTAAAGCCTTGTTCAAGCTGACATGGTGAGGATTATCCCATTGCTCAGATAATCCTTTTGAACAGAGGCCAAATCTGTTCTCCTGGGACTTCTTGCTTTGCCATTAAGTACAGCAAGGCATGGGGTTCTTCTTAAGAACAAGAAAAATGAATTAGTCCCTTACCACCTCACACTGAGCAAAGCCTTACAATGACTTTTAGCCTCTCTGTGATAGGATTGACAGAAGGACTTCCCCCAGATGCAGCCACATGTGTGCAAGGAGGTGGAGAGTATTGAGCTAGGTAGTGTAAGCCTAATTAGCTGCCTAATTATTTTCATTGTCTGGGGCTTTCATGTTTAACTAATTCTTCATCTTGCCTGAGTATTCAGTGCCAATCTGCAAAGTAACAGCGTGGCAAGGTTTATGCTATGCAGGAAGGAATTTAGGTTCCAGATGCTCTGAACATTTTTCAATATTTGTAAGCAGTATGTGTCATGGGATACTCACAGATAAAATAACTAGAGATCTATGTATACTGAACAGACTCCAAAGGATTTTGACAGCAAAATTTCAGGACATCGTAAGAGAGATCAAAAAATGTCAGCCAAAAATTATTAGGTACAATATATTGAATTAAGGAGGAAAAGAAAGGATAATAAGGTGATACCCAAAACCCAAGGTAGTGTTCTCATACCCACTCAGGAGACAGCCAAGCTTGGAAAGAAAGGACAGTCCAGGCTGGTTTCCCACCGCCTCAGCCCCTCCTCCCTGTCAGCAGCTCTGGGCTGGGCTTACCACAGCAGCCCCTGGAAAACAGCCCCCTCTGTTCTCAAAATGCAGGAGAGGTGCTACCCCTGAGCTGCTAGAGGACTTTACAGCAGGAGGACTGGAAGTCACTCCTATCTTTATCTTTTTTACTGTGTAAGTTGATGCCAGGCACTTGGAGAGCAGATGATCATTAGCAGAGAAATGAGTGAATCAGAGCTGAAATTGGATTCCTGGGTTGCAAGTTCCTCTGAATTTTCTCTTTGGAAAGGGATGAACTCGTGGATAGGTGATGAGAACATCAGTGGAAGAGTTCAGCTCTCCCTGCTGATCCTATGTGAACTCCAGCAAGTCACTCAGTCTGTCCATTTGCCAGTTCTTTTATCTGTGACACAGAATGAGTAGTGCTTTGTTTCCCACATCCTGAGATCATGTGTCCTTCCCTTTTCTGAAACAAAGAGTATCCCAGCTGTGAGCTGCACTGAACATGCATTTTGTTTTCATTTACATTCAAGTAATAGTGTTAACAACTGACCAGACACCCCTGGAGGAGTTTAAAGCAGAGCCTTCAAAAAAACAAAACAAAATAAAATTAAAAACAACAAACGACCAAAACAGGACAAAAAAAAAAAAACAACAAAAAACAGCTCTGTAAAGAACCTGTCTGTTGTATGTAAACCAGAATGCTCCCTATTGTAAGTGTAATTTTGTTCATTAACTGAATTTTTAAAACTATGTTTAGTCCTCCCTTTTCTCATGTAACTCCAGTTCAAAACACTTGAACTAAAAAGTAGTTTTAACTAAAGCTAAGAGTATCTTAACCAATATTTCAATATTTTCAGGGGGCTGTGGCAATATGTTCGAGCTGTATGCAGAACAGCAAAAGAGAGGGGAATGTTTTTATGCAGTATGGCTGAACCAAAAAAAAAAAAAGGTGAGGAATTGTTCTATGAAACCCATATACTACATGTGCTGACAGGCAAAACCCAGCAACCTCCCCAGATGTGGTTTTGCAGTAATATTAAGTGCCTGTTTAGGAAAGCCTAGTGCAGCACACACTGCAAGAGCTTTGCTGCTGCTGAATCACTCTGGTTGTCACAGATATGTTTTTTTCCCCACTTATATGAGGAATTAAAAAACAGGTGCTCTGTGCTAGCACCTCATTTTCTTTAGACACAGAGCTTCATAAGGTCAGCACGCCTGTGACATTTGAGACTTTCGCTCATCACTATTTCCTAGAGATGTATCTGTGAGTGAAATAGTGGATGGAAATATGTCTTTTGCTCTTTACAGCAGTGGTGTAGGATGATCTTGGAAATTTGTTTTGCATTTTCACACGAGTAATTACCACACGAATCCTGGAGATTAGTGAGGAATGTATTTTGTTTGATAAATATTTGGCTTTGGATAAATTATGATAAATATCTGCATCCCATTCTTGCTGTTTTGCTTTTAAGGGCCAGGACTGTGACGCCATCCACAAAAATCAGTGGAGCTGATTTGTCCTCTCTCTCCCTTCCCAAACAGCCCCCAAATCCAGCTCACTGAGTCAAGACACTGGTCATACACGTGGGACATCCAGATTCAAACCCTCACTCTGCCTGAATCAGAGCAGTGATTCAGAGCAACCCTCCCCAAAGACACCTAATCTATCAGGTAAGTACAGAGTATATCTTGTTATACTTTATGTAAAATTAATATTCATACAAGCAGAGATTCAAACTGACATTTTGCAGCAAGCACCTTTATTAAATTACCTCCAAGATTTTCTTTCTCTTCTGAGACTAAAGAATATTTAGCAATGTGAACTGTAACAAGCTGTAAGTGAAGAGCCTTATTCTGAAAGAGTTTTAAAATGTTTGTAAATATTTCATTTTAGTGGCCAAATCAGAAATTTAAACACTAGTGCAGTTCAGATGTTAATGTTCTCTCAGCTTTGTTGTGGTCTGATAAGGAAAAGGCAGTAGCAATGGCTTATTCTGGAAAAGCTTGACATCTTTTATATGCAAAACATTCAGTATGAAACTCTACTGTATGAAAGTGCACTCAGTCCTTCATAAAATTATGAGGTGTGCATTACGAAGGAAAACAATTTTCTGTACCTAAATATTTAGTTTTTAGTATTCTATTGTAAAAGAGAATACAACAAGCCCTTCTGTTCTTTTTTCTGTCCTTTTCTGAATTATCTCAATTCTTTTGGCACAGTTGGTCTTACTACCCACTGCCAATGGAAGATGTCACCCTGAGGAAATATCTTACTGTATCCAATGGGTTTATTATAGTCCGCATTCATCTTTCAAAAAACTAAAGAGAGGCCCTGAGGTATCTAAAGAAAGGATGTTTAAGGGCTTGTGGAACATATATAAGATACAAATCACATTTATCAACTTTCCAGTCTAAGGTCTACCAGGTTTCTCTGAATGACTCTATCTTGGTGTTTCACCAGAAATGTTTTGAAGCTGATTTCCCTGCTGTGCTTTGGTTCACATAGATGACGTCTCACCAAAGTGCACAAACTACATTACCCACGGATTGAAGTGAACTAGAAGAGTGTCAGGATCACTCATAAAGCACTCCCACTCTTAAACAGCATGCAGTCCACCAAGAAAGCAAGAACTAGTCCAAAATAAACTCCCCTGAAAGGCATGTCTCAGGTCTTCACAAACATCTGCTTTGATCTGCAGACACACTGTGCTATTTAATTGCTCATACAGAGCAAATGTAACCTTTGCATCCTACCTGCAAAACTGCACACTCTTAACTCTGGAGGGAGCAGACGGTACTGAGGACAGTATTGAGGTGTGTGCTTGGGTAAGGGACTCTTGGTGTCACAGTGTGGGAAGAGGTAAAAACTCCTCAATGCCCCTATGAGGAAGGGTGGAACCAATTGCACACAGGATGGATTCTTCCTTGCCTGCCAAAATTCACTGTGCAGTCAAGAGGCAGGCACAGCTAGGTCAGGAGCTGATTGCTCCTCACAGAACTCAAGGAAACCCAAGAGAGCAAAAAGGTGCCTGCCTCACTGGGAGGGACACAGATGGTTTTGAGAGCAGTAGGAAATGCTGCTAGATGTGGGGTCTGGGTCAGGGTGCAGCCCCCTGTGACAGCTCTGCTGGAGAGTTGTTCACCAGGCACGTCCTGGGGAGTTGCACGGGCTGAGGGTGAGTGGCATGAATGGTTGTACTCTTCAGTCAAAGGCTCTGCAAAGGTCCCTTAGAGCAGTGACATCCATGAGGCTTCTGGGAAACACACCTGGATGGCTTGCAAGAGCCCTGCTGCTGTTCTGCCTGGATGTAACGTGTCTCCACAGCTTTACCTCTGGCCTCCAGGTTACCCAGCCAAGCAGCTCAGTGGCAGCCCTGTGCCTGTCAGTAAGCACAGCTCTTCTGAGCCCTTGTCCACCATGCCAAACAGTGTACAACTCACAAAGTCTGCAGCTCAGGACCAAGGCCTACAAACAGCATGAGAGGAGCAGTTACCCTATTTTGGGGCAATTTTCAAACCACATTTCTGCTTTGCAGAATACAATTTTCTCTCTCAGGTTTTCACCTTGGCCATCACCAATGGCAAACCAAACACCTTTCTACTTTTACAAATCCAGTCTATCATCTTCTGTGCTTCTACTTTCTAAATAACTGCAAATCCTTAATTTGGACCTAGATTAAAATATTTGGTTTGCTTCCTTTGTTGTACAAAAACATATGGCACAGAGTGTGGCTGGACTGCCAACCACACCATCCAATAGGAGCCTCCCATCCATTGTGCTCCATCCCTTCCATTCACCACTGCCCATCACAGCGCTGGGATCTCTGGGTTGTCTTCTTTTGAGGGAAAAGGAAAGAAGCAGGAGAGTGCTAACATGTGGCAGTATTGAATTACTTTTCTGGCTTTCTTCTTTGTTCATCCATGACAGGGAATGATGCCTGCAGCTTCTCAGATAACGAAAATCATATTAAATTTATTGTATAGTACATATTTACTTTGAACAAGCACCCTCATTATTAGTGGTAATGGAGAAAGTCAGATATCTTTATTACATCTATTTATAAATGTAGTGAGAAGAACTCAGGGTTTTTTTATCAGCATCATATTTTTATACCCATCTACTAGGGTTTTTTTTTCTCCTGAATTAAGTTGTCTGCCAAATAAAAACTTATCATTGATGGGCAGATTTAGGTGTAGGAGAAATCTTTTTTAGACATAGGGAAACCTCAAAGTAGGAGGACAGTAGATAACTTCCAAATGCTTTAGCTAAATAGAAGACTTCTGAAATAGCAAATATCCAATGTTTTTAACTGTCAAGGGGAATTCAGTAGGTTGAAAAATGTGCCCAGTAATAAATTTCATCTATAAACTAAAGAAGGCTCTTGAAGGGAGATATTGCAGAATTTAAATAAGTTATGTCTAAACACATTTAGCTGCTCTCCTGTGAAATTACAGCAGGCACCTACACAAAAACCTGCAAAAAATTTATATATCCTAATTAAAGGTTATTTCAATGAAAACCAGGAAATATACTTTTTTCTTTTTTTTTTTTTAATTTAATGTATACACTAATTAATTAGCAAACAAAAGGAAAGAACTAAGCAGCAAAATCACTCAGCTCTTTCTAATCAGTCTCTGGCTGCATGGTGCCAATTGCATGGTGTTAGCTGCAATCTGCCACTGACAGATGTACTCAGGTTTGGATGCTGTTACTTAACCTAGAGGCTGTGACAGTGTTTGGATAATTCTGATGTTATCCTGAGAGGATTAGGATTCTAGATAAATTTAAACTCTCTTCTCCAATGCATATTTGAAGATGATGTGCATTTGCAGGAGACTGCCTGTCACAAACCTAATTTGGCCTATGTTTTTGTGAACATATGTGGTTTCTCAGAGGAAGTGAATTGTAGTCAAAGATGAAAGCCATTCAGTGCCTCTGATCTCTGCTATGGCACTTCCAAATGAGACCACCTTCACTGCACATTTTCTTTTCCTGGCAACAATCTGGGGGAATTTACAGAATTACAAACACAGTCTTATATTTTCAGAGTTTCGAGAAATTAGACTAGATCCTGATTCATTGCTTTTTCTTCAGCATATAATGAATGTTATAGAAAAAAAATAGGGCTTTTTTGTTTTCAAGATAATATGATTTCCTGAGAACTGAAGGAATATAGACACAATACCACCAAAAAGCTTAGTTTTTCCTCAGATGCATAACACCAAAAAATGCATCTACAAGCCTTTTGAACTCCTCTTATTGTGCCCAAAGAAAAAATAGCAATGCAAAAAAACCATACTTTAGGTAGTAAGAGCATCACCACTTTTCAGAGGTGAAATGTAGAAGCTAAACTTGTAATTTTATACACAGTCCATAAGGAAATCCTTAGACACTGGAAAGAGTGAATCTGGTATCAAGTTTTACCACATCAGAAAAGTGAAAAGACGTACTGCTGCTCTTGATAGAGATATGACAAAATTGTCAGCTTTTATTTCAGCTTCTTTTTGTTGGTGCATTTTAATCAGAAACATTACTGTAAAAGCCACCTTTCAAATGACAAATTGAGATAGAAAATATCACCTCTGTTGCTATATTGGCATTTCAGTACATATTCTAACTGTTAAATGCTTGATTTCTTGCATCTAGTAAATGTATTGTGACAGCTTCATGCATCTAATCTTCCTAGATCATTGAGAAAAAGAGACAAAATATACATCTAGAAAGAAAAAAAGATAAAAAAGGTATGACATTTCTTACTCCTTAGAGTTTTGGCTTGTAAAACCTGCTATCTATATCTGTTGCTATCTATATATCTACAATTGCTATCTCTATGTCTATTACTTATAGCACACTTGAAGTGTAAAACACCAACAAGAACATCCACGTTTCCAGGTTGTGGTCAAAAGTTTCTAGAACACAGGGAGTTTACAGGATTGATAGATATCCCTGGTGTCTTGCTTATAGACCAATGTGGTTTTAAACTTTATTTTTAGTGTGTTATTCCTTTTCCAAATAAAACAAAGAGATAGCCTTTGTCACAAGGTTTCCAATGAAATATGGGTTTGATGAAAAGAAAGATTAGGAAAGAGCACCTACATTCTATGCCTACAAGTCATAGAATGTAGGTGCTCATCACTATTAAGCACTACTTGCCACTAGAAAAAAATAAAAGTCTTCTTAAGTTTTTGTAGAAACACGAACAATAGCTTGAGTAGAAAGAGTTGTTTAGTATTTACTAAGCTTTGAAAATGCTCTGCTTTTAAGTCTCTGTGTTCTGTCTTGAAATGCTACTTCTGTATGTAAAGCATAAATACCAATTATATAGTTCCACTGAGGACCAAAAGTACAGAATACCAAAGTGGAAGGGTGAAAGAATTTGGATTTAGGATTAGGTTCTATAATTTAGGAAAACAGCTACCTTTGTTGTTCCTCAGCACTCTTTTTTTCCAGCCGAAATACAATGTTATTTTTTAGATCTCATTGTAAGGATGCTGTCATAGTTTTTGAATTGCTTGTTAGACTTTGGAATCTGTTGTGATTTATGAATAATAATTTACATTCAAAATGTGTTATGTTCTCATATGAGTGTTCTGTATGTCTGTCTGTGATTTGTGTGGCCAACATGTATATAATGTCTATCATGATGCATGTGTGTGCTGTGTGTAACTGTGCTAATTGGGAATGCATCTTCTAGTGCATTGTTTTTCTCCTAATATTTAGGTACCACCTCATACAGGCACAAAAGTTGTGCTCATTCTCCCTTTATTGTTAAACAGACAAAAAAAAAAAAAAAGACTAATTCTAAAACAGGCACTATAGCTTAATTTAAGCTAGCCAAGGAACTAGTAGTATTACCAGGTCCGGACAAAATGTTTAAGGTTCTTATGTGAAAAGTAAATACCATACCACTAAAAGGAAATTAATTGTAATGTTGCAGAAGGACAATCAGTCTTCACACAAAAGTACACAAAACCTTAGGGGCACTTGTCAGGGCTGTCTGCAGACTTGGTGTCATTCTGCTGCTCTAGTATTCACACCTTGAATCCCATGTCCAGTTCTGGGTCCCTCACTCCAGGAAGGACTTTGAGGTCCTGGACCTAGTCCAGAGAAGGATGACAGAGCTGGTGAAGTGGCTGGAGCACAAGTCCTGTGAGAAATGGTTGAGGGAGCTGGGGTTGTCCAGCCTGGACAAAAGGAGGCTCAGGGGTGACCTTATCACTCTCTACAACCACCTGGAAAAGGTTGCAGTGAGAGCAGAAAGAGGGGGCCAAAAGTATCAGACTTTTCTCCCAAGTAACAAGAGACAGGACAGGCCTCAGATTGCTCCAGGAGAGGCTTAGATTGGACATTTGGAAAAATTTCTTCACGGCAAGGGTGGTCAGGCATTGGAACAAGCTCCCAGGGAAGTGCTTGAGTCACTATCCCTGCAGGCATTTAAAAGACATGCAACTGTGACACCTGGGGAGATGGTTCAGTAGTGGACTGGGCAGTGCTGGGTTTATGATCGGACTTGATCATCTCAGGGGTCCTTTCCAACCCAAACAATTCTGTGATTCCCTCCTCATGTATGTTGGCTTCTAGGTGACCAGATGGCATCACAAGGGTTCCTGCTCACCAGCTGGGGCTCAGGAATGCAAGATTCCCCATGTAGCCAGCAAAATTTATCTTCCTCAGCTCAAACACTGCATGTCGGCTCTGCCTTTTTTTTCTTTCCTTTTCTCAGGTCACTGCAGCAGTGAAACATACAGAACCTTCCTTTATCACTCATACAGAATCTGCTAACAAGTAGCCAAAAGAAACATCTTCCAGCCTTGCCACAGCAGCATCTGATGGTCGTATTCTAGGTGCCCAGAAAGCCTGTATTTGACAAAAAGGAAAGGAAATAGAAGAAAGGGAAAGACAGCAAGTTGTTCCACCAGTGCTTAGGTGAGGGAGGTCTGTGTTACAGCAGAAGTTTCTCCCAGCAGTAAATTTCCCCTTGAAAATCTCAGGAAAAAACCCATATTCTCTATTCAAAAGCCAGCAAAAGAAAAAGAAAACTTGCACAGGACTCATCATTCATCTGTATGAAAATGGATTAAGTATGGTAATATAACCCCTATTTTACTGAAGCAGAAATTGAGGCAGTGATTAGGTAGCTCCCCTAAAACTTCAAATTTTGCTGTGAGGCAGAGAAAACAAAGAGGAATAAAACCTATGCATAGTATTAATCACAGATATTTGCCCAAAGGCCTAAGACTCATTATGATGCAAAATACTTCTTTATTATTATTTTTATTCAGGAAAAATGCAGGCCTTACCTAATTACATTTATTGCTTCTTTGTTTCATATTCTTAATAACTAGGGTTTTTTTGTTGTTGTTTTGAATATAAATGAAGGCAATTCTTTAAAATGCTTCAAAAATATTTTACTAACATGGAATAATTTTGTTATGAAATACCACACTGTATGGTGTCATACAGTAGGCAACAGGCAAAGGAATGGAAAAGACTAGTAGGAAGAAAGAGTCCCAATATGTAACTTTATAAATCTTTTTTATAAAGGCAAGGAAATTACATTTTTTGCAGCTGAGAAAGACTACAAATATCTGTGTGCAACTTAAAGAAGCTTGAATCAGAAAAGCATGCAAAAGGTAAGTTCAGGCAAGCTCATCACATATTTCTTTGTGTTGTAAACATTCAGTCCAAACTTTGTACATAAAGTGAAGTTGTGTGCTAGTTTTGGCTGGGGTAGTGTTAATTTTCTTCACAGAGACTAGTATAAGGCTGCACTTTGGATTTGTGCTGAACACAGGGTTGATTAATATAAAAACATCTTTGTGATTCCCGAGCAGGGCTTCCACAGAGCCAAGGCCTTTTCTGCTTTCCATATTTCCACACTGGTGAGGAAGCTGAGGATGCCTGGGAGGCTGGGAGGAGACACAGCCAGGACAGGTGACCCCAACTGACCAGAGGGATACTCCAGAGCACAGTGCATCATGCTCACTATACAGAGAGAGGTGGAGAAGGAGGAAGAGGGGGATGTTTGCAGTGATGGCATTTGTCTTCCCAAGCAACCTTTTTGCATGATGGGGCCCTGCTCTCCTGGAGATGGCTGAACACCTGCCTTCACATGGGAAGCAGTGAATTAATTCCTTGCTTTGCACTGCTTCAATGTGCATATTTCCCTATTAAACTGTTTTTATCTAAACCCACGAGTTTTCTGGCTTTTACCCTTTTCATTCTTTTCCTGATTCTGCTGATGGGGGAGAAAGTGAGTGAGGCTTGGTCGCCAGCTGGGGTTAAACCATGATAAGTTCTCACTTAGATTGTGCCTGCTCTTCCTCTTTGTTGAGTCACTGAGCCAGTAAGCCAAAAAAATTCACTGCATTTGCAGGATGTCTATCCTTGAAATGTGTGTTAAGGAGGTCCCGTTTGTCCATGGGGCTGAACAACAGCTGGAAAAATACCATTTTCTGAGTTTTAGTTTCAGGGAGATAATATGCTGGTAGCTTGGGGGAATGATAGCCCAACAGGGTATCAGAATGCATCTACTTCAAATTGTAATGTACACCTTATAATTTGAAAATTTCTTTGACTTATTGATAGGTTTTATAACATTTTCAAAATTTTCACCGGGTTTGGCTTTGCTTTTAATCACATGTTAGTGTCACATAATCTGTTGTTTCATCTGCATCTGTGCATGTCATCTCCCAGAAATCTGAGAAATGCCATTTATATATTTTCAGTATGAGTTTGTCCCTTTTTTTCAGCAACGTTGAAATTTCAGGATCATAATCTGCTCAGAAATAAAAGCAATTGTCTAAATTTGCAACTAACATTTTGAATAATTTGGGGGTTATTTTGTATAATTTTCTTGTGTTGAAACCCTGTTCTGTTACTTAGCATTTGCATCGGAATTAGGCTTCTTTCTTCAGGAGGTTATTGGAAATTTAAGATGCTGTTTGTATTCGTTGGATAAAGATCAATCTCTTCAGACAGAGTTTTAGCTCCTGTCTCAAGCATTTTTCAGCTAGGGAAACCAGACTATATGAAAACTTCTGCATATCCCCAGTCAGATGCAGTTTGTACCTAAATTCTCTCCAGCACTAAAACTGCTGGTGTCAGCTGATGTCACTGACACCAGAATGATGGAGAGACTGAAACTGCTGAACCTGAATGAGCATGTCCACCTTCCAAAGTGATTTACACAGAAAGATATGATATGCTTGGGGAAACAAAAAAGTTAGCTTACTTGGTGAAAAACAAGTTTGTTTGTTTTTTTTTAAATCTTTCTTTGTCTTCAGTTAGGCAAGATTTAAACTATTTTGCTTTAACACCTTGAAATTCTTCATCTTCTTTGCAATCCACTAAATAACTACTCTGTCAGCAGAACTTGTGCAAGCTTGAAAGACAGAAACACAGCCAACACTCTCTGAAAAGTGGAAATTTTTATGTGGCCTCTGGGTTTTGCAGCATTCTTTCTTTTTCTTTTATTTGAAGGACATAAAATTAAGGAATAGTCTAGATGCATTACTGGGAGGAGATGGAGCAGCATAAACATAATGCAGTAATAACTTGGATAACTGATTCTGCTAAGTAAAAATCCTCTGTCTCAAGATGCTCTAACAAAGAAATTATTGAAGTTTGACTAACAGGAATGACAGTCAAATCAGAGACATCCCAAGCTTTGGGTCTCACACAGTGTCTGGCTTTTCTTTTCTAAGTGAAAGAACAGCCTGGAGTCAGACAGAGATGGAAGAAAGAAAGAGGGGCTGAAAGTCGGCGAGGAGACTTGGCAAGTCTCAAAGAAATGGCAAGGCAGTGTAAGATGTTCTCTGATATGAAAACACTGCCACAAAGAGTGATGAAAACACATAGCAAAATTTACAAGTGAAGGAAAGAAAGTCTGCAGTGCTTCAGAAAGCTGGGGGACAGGCACAGAGCAGGCAGAAGTAGATGAAGAAAACCCAAAACAGCAACAAATAGGCCTCCTGGGGAGTGATTTTGCAGCCAGGGAGGGAAGAAAACAGGTTCCCCAGCAAACCAGTCTTCAGCCCTATCAGCAACAAATGGATGGACATCTGTTCCTGCAGAAGCCCCATAGAACGTCATTTGCTCCACCAGAATCAGGAACTTCAAAAAGTTTTTCCCTTTTCAAATCTGTTCTCCTGTTTTCCTGAATCAGTAAAAAAGGTAGGAAGGCTATGTTTTTCTGCTACAGAAAGACCTTCCCTTACAGCTGTTTCTCCTTTGTAACAGAGATGTGGACTTTATTACCTACAAAACACTGCTCATGTCCATGCTAAAGGTAACTGATTGCTCACATTAATCTGGTTTCAACTGCCTCTTGCTTCCTGCTTAACTAAATTGTCTCAGTTTTCCTCTATGTTTGTTGATATGGCCTCTGAAAGGCGCAAATAATGGTGACTCCCACATGAATAAGAGATTTTGACAGTAAATGTGGTAAGTGGAGTAAGGGAACCTGGCTAATTAAGTCTTTGGATAGCTTCATTGTTCCGGATACCTGATCTAAAGTGTCAAGTGTGAAAAAGAATAGAAGAGGGAAAAAAAGGAAGAAGTCTTTGGAAGATCTTACACATCATGGAAAGGAAAATGCAAAGAAAAAGGCCATTTTTCTGCTTTCCAGCCCACCTTTCAAGTATTTCAGCTACAGATTGTGCTTGATCTCCAGCTGCTCTCTTGACATGTCATGGAACAGTTATTTCTAAATCAACTGTCCTTAGAGGCAATAACAATTTTTTCCTGAAAATCGCAGGTCTCCCTTCTTCACTGAATTTCTCTGCAGCATTCCCAACTGCATGACAGGTGTGCAATTATCATTATTGAAAACTATTATTTAAAGAGGTCCAGCTTGCTCCTGAAGCTGCTAAAGGGTCTGAATTATAGGACCTGCAGTAAGAAAGCACCAGAGAACATTTCTGCCAATGTGCAGCCAATTGTGAATTCTTTCAGCTTGATGGAAATGCTTGTACTGCATTCAAATGATGTGCTATGCCCTTAATTTAAAATTTACTATTTAAGATTTTTTTTAGTTTCCCAATTATTTCTTTCTTTTAGAATTCTGACCTGGCAGTACAAGAATTCAGGGTGACAGAATAGGAGGAAATGCATTAGACTTACTTTTTCTCTTTTAAGGGATGCAGGAAAACTCATGAAAGCTTAGTTCAAAGAAGATGTTGCCAAAGAAGAAGAGATTGTTCTTTGAGATGAAAAAAATTGTAGGCAATTTCAGATATGAAATAAATCTGTAATATCCACTCTAGGACATAGCTTTGCTGCTAATGTAAAGAATTCTCTCAGGATAACTTATGTTCTACAGAAAAGATGAATAAAGGAGTCAAAGCTACAAGAGCAATTACTCAGAGTGAGGAAATATAGAAAACAATGTTGAAGAATGGTAATGTCTACAATGGCTCAACAAACAGCGAGAGTGAAATCTTGTAGATTTGAAGACAGATAGGAGTCATCAGAAAGTCAGCAGCACTTGAAGATATCATACAGATTCAAAAGTCTGGGTTTTCATCACTTCTGTTCCTTTTCTTCCTCTCTACTAAGCTTATGAACCACATTGTTGACTCTAAAGGCTGAAGAATCTCCCCTTAGAAAATGCACACATTTCCTCTTGCCAAGAAGTAGCTGCACCCATAAGAAGCTCAAGGACTTAGATGCTCAAAACCCTTGCTTGATCCTTTGGGACACACCTAGGATTATTGCAGAAATGCAGTAGAAATCTTTACAAGTGGATCTTCTGGTGACCCCACAAACTTTCCTGCTCTTATCCCAAAAGTGTTCTCTAAAACTTAACTGAAGAGAAGGTTGGAACAGCGTATGACTAAAACATGCAGAAGGAAAATGACTTTTCCTCTTGTAATGCCCAGTTACCCAAAGCATATAAATAACTTAAGAGCACTCAGGCAGATACATGGCTGTAAAGTAGGAGCTGAAAAGATCTATTGACCCCATCTGACATGCTCTGCAGAGCACAGCTACAGCTGAGCCAGTGCTGCCATTCTGAGGCAGCTGATAAGAGGTAGCACAGCAGTCCTGAGGGGACCACACTTTGTGAACACAGACAGTGATTATGCTGGAATAATTAACACCTCTAATCAAGCAGAGGATGCAAGGTCCAAAACACTGATTTTGTTCCTTTTATTGAAGAGAAAGAACCAGTCATTTTATCCTAAACACTGTATCAGACCTTTGTTCACACTGCTACAAGTAACAAAGCTCTTATTTTTTTCACAATCCACTCTGAACACAGCAAACTGTGCCCAGTATGAGCTGATAAAGCTTGACTTGAACATTTTTTCTGAATGTAAATTGCTGTAGGCTTTAAAAGACTCCAGATCTCCCCGGGGTAGGTACAAACTATTTTTAAAATGGTTTTGATAACACATCTGTTTTAAAAGTCAATTTGAAACAGAGTACGTCTGTGTGCTAATGGGAGTAAATGGGATTGTGAAACATATGCTTCAGGCCTTTTAAGAAAAAATAATGCAAGAATGATACAAATGATAATAGCAATTCTAATTCACTCCATCTTTCAGTCATTATCCATACACATCCAAGTGTATGGACATCACAACAGAGACATACTCAGTAGCTGTCTGTAAGTCAGCTGTTTGATGCAAACTGCAACTGAATTCCATGCTAACAGCAGCCAGGGCATAACACGGGGGCAGGGAGGGCATCCATATTGAAAGGGTTCTAAAAGTTATTTTTAATGTGGGTATGCACATAAATACATATCTATCTGTACATAATTTTTATGTGTATCATACATACATGTACACGTACATGATTTCTGGACAAGATGTCTGCAGAAGATTTTCACTTACCAGCACAGTGTCATAGCACCAGACTGACAGTCCTGTCACATTCTAGAACTATCTTATTAAAAGAGAACCTTTTGGGGGAGGAGGATAGTACCACCACAGAAATGAAGAGTAAACAGATCTGTGCACTTTAAAATATGGTGGGAAAACTTCCATTATTTTTAATAGAGTGAAGGATTTACCACCTTTATAAAACCACCATGGCTAAAGTATTTTCCCACTGGCTGTCTCAGCACAGTGGTGGCTGAAAGAGCAAGCAGCAGTCTCCCACAGTTATGACTTCTCTGCCCTTGAACAGCAACTGGGACAAGTGGAAATTGCAATTTTTGTTGGTGATTGATTCTGGCTCCAAAACCATCCATGACTCCTTTCTTTGCCAGCATCTGCAATCACAGTTTGCCAAGATCAAGTCTCAATCAAAAAAAAAGTTACCTTTTCTCAAATTAAAAAAACAAATCTAAAAAAAAGGAAAAAAGAAAAGGGCACTTTGGAATATCTTAGAGAATTAAATTGTCACATTTACTCTGAATCATTTATCTCATAGAAAATATCTGCTTGCACTCATCACTTTGTTCGTTTCTGCCATTTCTACAAAACTGTGCAACAAATCAATGGGCTTAAAATGACTGTTTCAGTCAATGTTATGTGGAACTGTATGAAGCAGTCAGAAAAAAGAGACACTATATCATTCTGCATTTTTTTTTGGAAGAGAAAGCAAAGCTATGATTTTTTTTTTTAAAGTTAAATGCTTTAAATGTTTGAGGTAGGAGTAGAATTAACTTGTTGAAAATGTTGTCTCCGTCCTCATGTGCAAGATTCTTGCAATGTCTGTAGGTCTGGAAACTCCTTAGGCACTGTCCAACTTGGCTCGAAAATTCCCAGAGAGATTATTTTGACTTTTTTAGAATTCCATGGAACTATCCATTGTGCAGACATCTATTTTGTAATCTAAATGTTCCTTACAGTAGACTGAGAATTACAAGGATCTGAGTGCTATGTTTGTCACCAAGGCATCAGAAGTGATCAGAGCTATAGCTCTTGCAGTAGCAATGGCAGCATTTAAGTGGCAATGGGAACATTTCCATGAAGAACAAAGTTTTTTCTTTCTTTCTTTCCTGACACAGAATTGAAATAAAAACTGTGGTGCTAAAACTTCAATTTCACGGTACCTAAAAGAGTTTGTGCTCCACCATGGGGGCAGGAGAGTAAAAATGCCTCCACTTCTGAAGTGTAAGGGGCTCAAGACTGGCAGCACACCGAAGTGTGGTCTGTAGGAGTGTTGTACCACAAGTTACCTTTACTGTCAGTACAGGAGAATTATTGAAGAACCTGATCTCAACAGAACAGACAGGTGCTTATGAAACCGTATGGTAAACCAGGAAAATATCCCTGTAGGCAAAGCTGTCAAGTCTATGAAAATCTGAAAGTAAAATTGGTATAAATAATTATCTGGAACCAATGAGGCAAGAAAGACAAATACTATCAAGAGAGAATAAGATACAAATTTAAATCCCAGGCTGCAGGAAGACATGTGAAAGCCAACCATTGTCATAAAGTACAAGATAAGAGGAACAATGTTGTGGTGAGTCTTTTCAGTTGAAAAACAGTAGTCTTAGAAACAGGTAATCAAGCCCAGAATATTCATACATTGCTAGTTAATCTAACTTTGCTTCTCAAGTGTTCTTGCTTTCCATTTTGAACACAACTGAAGAAGATGAATATGTAGATTAAACTCATCCTGGAATTAATTTTCATCATAGCTGCTGAATATTTGTACACAAATACCATATTGCTGCAACACATCCTACACTATTAATTTAATACTGTGAATCCAGGAATGCCTCTTTGGAATGAATTAGTGAAAACTTTAAGAAGGTTGGTACACTGATGTCAAACACTGCACACGAATGTTTCCAAAGCGAATGCAAGAACCACCAAAGTGGGATTTTTTTGCTTCTCTTTCTAAATTTTCCTGGCTTATTAAATCCTTGCTACTGCACAAGCATAGTAGATCTTAATGTGTTGGTATCAGTAGACCATATTCATAGAAGAAATAGAAAATCTGCAGGGCAAGAATACAGCTAATAGCTACAAAAGCAAAGCAACACTCCGGCTGGAGAAGAGATAAGGAATTGCAGCAGTAGCCACAGAGAAGCTTTTTAATGGAGCCTCAAGTTGTATTGCAGAAAGGTTTCACTTCTACAATCAAACTATAAATTCACCTTTCAAACAAAAATTCCCAGTCCCTGCATGGATCCTGTCATGCCAAGACACCTCAGATGCAGACTTTGACTGCATGCTTTCTGATGAAAGGATACTTTATCCTTTACAGAGAGCACTATTGTCAGTTTAGGCAATTTCATTTCCTCCTCATACACACAGTTACAGCTCTGAGGGAAGACTTCAAGCTTTGGGCTCCTAACTTCAGTCCTCTTCACTGCATGTAAGCTCAGGTCCAAAGCAGATGGCAGAAATACCTGACCACACACTGTGCAGGGATACACCGCAGTCAGTGCTGCACTCTGGGGAGGTAACCTGCTACCTGCATATTTTGAACATCTTTCAAGTGCAGTTATGAATCACATCAAAGAGAACAAGATTTCTGCACAAACTAATCCTCCTTTCTCTTGAGTTTCATGGCAATTACAGTGCATTTGAGGCACAATGGATATCAGCTGACTGAACCAGTGCTTGCATGCCAAGGGCATCTTGGTAGATAAGCCAGATAATTCATGCACAGATGGACAGCAGCAACTGTTATGCTCATCCCTTCCTACTACTAATATTTTTGCAGCTGGATTGCTTTCTTAGATAGAGGATAATAAAGATTCACACGACAGAGACCAGAGTCTCTATTATTAGTATGCAAAAGCAAACTTCATTAATGTTTACTGACAGCACGACTACTTAAGTGATTCAGTCTGGTGTCCTTTAGTCACAGACTCTTGAGGACTGAGGCTTTCTATATAGCAGCAGGGACCACTTCCACGGTAAACACTTATGCTCAGTTAATCCAAGTTCTAATTAATTGGTTTTCTTCTACTGTGTATTCACATCTAAAAGGGATTTTTATATCAATTTATCACACTTAACAAACCAGCACAAATCAGAGTTAGATCTGTTGTAGTTATTGTATCCTCACAGTTATTGCATCATCACAGAAACCAGTCTTGAGCCAGAATTCTGGAGAAAGATCTTCCATGGTCAGTCTTAAAGGTGACAGGGCCACACTTCCCTATATTATGTATTAATGAACCCAGTCCAGCAGAGCCAGAGAGGTCTCTATATCAGAGAAAATTCCACAACAAAGCATAATCAGTGGAGTTAAGCTCATTAATAACAGAGCTGATTGTATGCCAACACAGTAGCAAGGAGACTATTAATTATTAGAGAAAAGATACTGATGGAAGGACAGATTTTTCTGCTCCATCAGCTTGCTAACCAGCTGTTTTCTCAGAGATGTGTGTAGAAGTAGAGCTACATCTCATCTGTTTTTTCTCAAAAACATGTGCATTATAGCACAGGCTCAATAGATTTGTTGGCCAGGGCTTCTCTGGGCAGAAAATACAGGATGATCTTTCTGCATTTGGGTCACAGAAGTGTTACCATTAAGGGTAACAAAGAAAACCTCTAAGCAGACCTCTATGTGTCAACTTTCTCTGACCCTTCCTGTGAGTTATCTGTAGACGTATATGACATCAGTCCCTTTATTTTACTATATTGGCTTGCATATTCCATCAAAAGAGCCTCTTGATTTCTAGAAAAGGAGCTAAATTTCAATTTCTGTTCATGTTTTTTGGTTTTCAAGTGTAGTTTCATTAAACATTAAGCACAAATTACAACACTTCTGAAGCTACTAGCTTATAGGATCATTTCTTTGGGAGACATTAAAGAGGTACCTATGTAATCTGTATATGTGAGAAAGCTGCTGGAAGACTAGGGAGGGTTTCTCTTCCTCAGAAATAGACAAGAGGAATCAAAAACTCTTGCTCTATGGGGAGAAAAAGAACAGTTAGCAAAAATTTTCTACAGGACCACTTCAGGTTTTCATCTAAAATCCCTAAACAGCAAAACATTCTAGTTTGATCAGAAAAGTTAGAATTAGAATTAAAAGGAACCATAATATCTCCTTAAAGGAGAATGACAGTGAGGTAGGGATTGCACTAAATTCTGTGCAAAGTAAGTACTACCACAAAGCAATTTACCCAGTTCATACTCATTTGTGCATAGTAGACTTGCTAGATTTATTTCCAGACTTAACATGTGCATGGGCTACAGACCATCCTTGTACCACAGGATTCTCTTTCTCCTTCACACCTCCTTGGTTTTTCCTACTCTTTACACTGACCTGTTCCTAAATGCATGCACAGAAACAGAGACAATTATGCACAAGATCTAGTGGGTGACAAGAGAATTCTTTGCACAACTACCTATGCTTTCACAAAATCAGTATTAAACATCACCTAACAGCGTTTGCAATGACATAACTGTAAGGTACCCTGCAGGCTTTTTGGTTGTCATTCTGTTGCCCTTTCCTTTCCATATCAGTTGCAGCAGGAGAGAAATTGCCATACAAAACACTATTGCTGACAGTTGCTTACAGCCATGAAGACTCATCCTATTCCCACTGGCCTCTATGACTACACCAACAACAAAGAACAGGTCCTCCCAGCAGCCAAAATGATGCAAATAATTTCTTTCCAGGAAGCAGAGATAGTTGTGCAGCCAGGAGTTTATTGGTGCTTCCCTTGCATCTGTCTTCTCCAGGGAGCTTTTCTTGTGTTCATTGTTTTTTGCTTTTGGTCCTGCAATGGCCCCCTTGGCTGCCCCAAGCAGATGTTTCCAGTTGTCATTGAAGGCAGTGACTAACCATAAAGTTCCAGCAAAACAGAATAACTCACTGTGAAATGAAGCTCAACTAAGAAGCCACTGGGATCTGTGACCCTCAGGATGATATGAGGGAGGTGTTATTTTCATGCTACCAGTCAGAATTGGTTCTTGAACAGCCCACCAATGACTAAGTCCTACTTCTTGCTCCATGTCACCCCAGAAATTTCATTGTGCAGCCCTAAAGCAGGTCTTCTGTGAGGAGGAGCTCTCAAAATGCAGGTGCAGACCTGTCTCATGTCAGAATCAATGGCTCCATCCTCAGGGGTAAGTTTGGCTCATGAGCAAGGCTGAAGAAATCCTCTCTCCTTCATTTCCTTCCTTGAGCTTTGTCATCCTTTAGTTACAAAAGTAAATATCTCTGCTGTGCTGTTTGAAGCAGCTCTGATTAATTCACCTCCCTGAGACATAATAATGATAACGACAAGAGAAGTGAAGAGCTCACACCCAGCTGCCAGGCACCAAACAACCAGAAATGTAGAAAAGAGAGCAGGTCTGACTTTAACTGCCCTGTTTAATGGCATGGAGATTGAAAATTCTCATTTTTCATCTGCTGCATAAAAAATCTCTTGCCATCCCTTTCCTCTATCATCGTCTGAATTGTAATACAAGATGCAGCATCTTCAAGGCTGCTTACCTCCTGCCACTAAGAGGCTTCTATTTTTAAGCACATTGAAAAGCTAAATGTGTATTTATGGTACAAAAATACTTTGCTTAGCCTTGTAGAGGAGAAAACTGTATGAATCCTTTTATGTTCTATCACTGAGATGTGTTTAGCATTCCAAAATCAAACATAATGCAAACTGGCATCAGTTTTACTAAGAATAATAAGCCAAAACATAATGTGAATACATAAAAATTATTGTTGACAGCCTGTTTACAAAATCAAGGACTTTAATGCAGATTTTGTTTTAGCACAAAACCTATTAACATAATAAGATTACCGTCTTCATCAGACAACCTGTTATCCTCAGCTGCACTTTTTTTGAGAAATCTAACTCTCTCAGACACCCTGAAACTTGGCTCCCTCACTGTCCTTACTGCCACTAATCCCATGTATTTCTGAAGATTTTATGAAGACTTTTCTACGAATAAATATAGATGGTCTTCCCACTTCTCAGTACAGATAGGTTTACATTATTAAACACTTGCCCTTTGGGGACACATCGTTTTGTAAACCTCCAAGTTCAGATTTGCATGTACAAACAGGGCAATTAGACAAACATTTCTGTAGTTCAGCACTTCTTCAGGGACAAACCAATTCCCTTTCTCCAAGTTATGAAGGTCAGGGTAATAGAACCAAGATAAATAACCTTAAATATTCAATCTAAGCCCCAGTTCAGGAAAGCAGTTAAGCAAGTGTTTCACCATTCAAGAACACAGATGTCTTTTTAGAAACAAAATATCATTTAAATACTTCTATATAAAAATGTCTCCCCAAATTAAGGACTTTCTCTGAAGAGCATATGCTTAATACATCTGATTGGGAGGAGATGTTTCACAGGAACCTACCTGAGCTTTGTATGAGTTCCAGTTTTCTGTGATACTTTAATAAACATTAAAACAGAAAAAGAACCATAGACATTTGAAATCCAAGGAGGACTTCTGCAGCAACAGTATAGAAAGAGAATAAATGCAGCCATTTATCACAAAGGTGGTGTACAGGGCTCTGTTTTATCTATAAAACACATAGGAACAAAACTAAGCTTGGTTGTGTAACTTTTATTTCAGTGTTCTCCCTCTCCTGAGTGCTTGCCTCTTTCAATGTTTGTGTATGCAGCAAGTATAGACATTGCCTGCATGTATCTATCTCATCAATAGAAAAATTTGTTGATGGGTTAATTTCTTTTCCTATGCAGAGAGGTTTAACAGATATTTCACATGAGTAACAAAATAGAAAAATAATTTCTAATTTAGACCACAGAAAATTCATGCAAAATTTAATTACATCAGGGAATATTTACTGTAAAGGTTTTAAAAACCCTTACAACAAATGCTAAATCTAAAACATAAATATTTACAAATTTAAATATTTAAAAATCTCCAATCTGTTTATATGCAGTATATATAACAGATGTTCTCTATATTTTGTTGCTATTTATAGGTGTTTATAGCAATTAAAATGCACAAAAAATATATATTTAATTCTCTGTAAATACAGAATATTTGCATTAAATTAGAGTGCTTATCTAGAAACAAATTTCCAGCTCTAACCTGCTTTGGAGAAAATCTAACCACCTACTTATTTTTCCAATCTAACAGTGGGACAAGAATACAGAAAGTATTTTATTGCAAGAGAAAGGATTGCGTGATTATGTGTTTAATATTCATCTTCCCTTAATCTTGTTCTTGACAAATACCTTGAACTGTCAAGTGGCCTTATTTACTGGCAACACTGAAAACTGTGCCTATAATGACAATATTTATTATCTGGAATGTGTCTGACAAGTTTTTGCTTGCAGTCACATCCATATTGTGCATGTGCACACCTTACATCATGTGTAGTAGTAACTGAGGTCTTTGAGCTTAAGCAAATTACATTTGGACTCTTCACTTACTTCAGTTGGTATGGTACAAAAACTCAGCATACATTATTCATATCCTTCTTCAGCCTGACTTTAATATTTCTTCCCATTTTCACAAAATCAAGACAGAAAAATTTCCTCACATAAATTATTGCCAGTCAAGTCACACTGCTTGGGACCAGACCTGGTGGATCTAAAAACAAACATTTTGCACAGAGTTCAGAGTATTTGCCCACATTAACCCCCCAAGTTGTTTTACCAACCAAATCTTAATAATAAGCAGTCATGTGTTTCCGGAGATCGTGGACTGATCTTTGGCTATGGCAATGCAGAGAATGTGTGGATTAGATTTCATTGCTCACAGCTTTAACCACCACTAAAAATCTAGACCAAAATTGAATAATTTATGTGCTATAATCAAACTAGCAGCACTAACTTTGATACATTTCTATTTAGCTGGTATGTTGCTCCTTATTTATAAAACCTTAAATTATTACATACTCCACAGGTTTCCTTTTTTTGGGTGTTCTGGGAGCTTAATAAATCAATTCACTGGATATAATCTGTAGCCATCTGAGTTCAAAAGTGAATTCAGGTAAGATAAAGAGAAACAAGACATCCTGAACCATTAACACTTCTGGATCAAGTAGAGGAAAATCTTAAGTTTTCAATTTATGTTCATGAGCCCCAGCACTGCCAGACTTACTGTGATTTTTTACTTCAATTCAGTGTCCGTAATGAATGCTTGAAACACACACAAGCAGTTATAGGGTGGAAAGTACAGTAGGTGTATATAATAAATAGAAGGAGACTGTGACATTAGGAAATAACCCTTTTTCTTATTTTCCTTAAAATTGTTTGTAAGTAAGAGGGGGTTTCTCTCACTCATAAACTTTATTAAGGGTAAGTAGACAGAGGCCATTCAGAGAAAAGTGGGGTGGGAAAAACAAAAAAGTGAAAGTTTTATTTGACAAACAGAGTGTGAATGAACAAGGAGTAAGGTTTAAAATAGCAGATAAGTATGAAAATTAAAAATCTGGTGGACAATAAATGCAAGAGGAAAGAAGGAGGCATGAAAGGAAGCAGGAAAAAAAGAAAAATCTGCAGCTCCCTGCTAGATTATGTCTCTTGTTGGAGCAGTCTGCAGCAACCTTACTCCTGTTATCTTGCACAGTTAGGCAGCTCATACACCATAGACAAACCAGTATATGTTGATTTTCTTAAAATAACAGCAAGTCTTTTACTCCAGCCAGGATAATAGTAATGATGGCCAAGACCACATCTTAAGAGGGCTTTTTTCCCATTACTGATTCATTAGGCAAAGCACTAACTGAAACCACTGCTAATGAATCACTGCTGCCTATCAAAGTTGAAACAGCAACCTGAAAAGAGAAAATAACAGTATGTGGTCAACTTTAAATATAGTGCAAAACCCCTTTTGCTTTTTATTATTTTGAGTAGCTCCAGGATGTCAGTAATCCTATAATATTCCCCCTAATAAGAAATGTGTGAAGAAAGGTTTCTCTCTCATCCTCTCCCTTTAGAGATCTATGGAGAAATATTTTAATCCTTCTCTCAATAAATCACCAACACCTGTTGATTTTCAGTTGTCCTTAATAAATTGCTCAGATCTTAACATGCTGGCTTCATCTGCTCTGATAAGCACTTATTCTGAATTGCTAGGATTTCCTATCATAAATTCACTTCAGAAATATTTAATGCTTCAGCTATTTCTTTTTTTTTTATTTGGTTCCCAATAATTTTCCTGGAATCCCATTGGAACAAACACAGAGGCTTATGCTTAGTATATTTATTTTTGGTCTACTTCAGGTGCCACTGATTTTCTGCTGTTTGAAACCTATGAATTCTGTAATGTGGGTAAATGTAGGGAATAACAATCTGATAGCTGTTACACTGATGTTTCCACATTTTTATTAGTATCTAAAACAATAGATTGTGTTTGCATATAACTGCATATTTTGCTATGTGTTCAATATTATTTATTTCTTTAGCAAAATTGAAAGCATCCATATAGAAAATGTGTGTTTAGTAAGCACTTCAGAAATCTGGATACAATGAGGAAACAAATATGTGAGCAAATCCATTGACTATGAAAAGTTACAAAGAAAGCCAGCAGCACAGCAGGAAATCAAAGCCTTTGATTCCTGGACCTGTTCCCATGTACTAGATCTAAAATCATGCTGAGTCATTGGAGGAAGTCTGCAGTGCCAGTTGTCTGAAGACAATTTTTGCAAATACTTTGTAAATAATATTTGACTTTTTAGATGAGACCTTTCTCTTCCTTGGTGGTCAAGCCATTTTCGTTTCTTACTATTCCTTTTAAATTTGGTGTCTTAGAAATAACACACTTTATTTCAACTTCTATTAAGAAAATCACAATTGCTTTCTGGGCCTAGACTTAGTGTTAATGAAGACATGGTACCAGAAACTTTAGCATGCTCTCAAATAAGTTTTATGAGTAGCTGTGAAACAATCTCTGCAATTAGGCAAGTTTCCTTTTATAACTGTGATCTGTACTTGGCATATTCCTCAAAGAATAAATCAAAATATCTTTCTCAAGACAGTTGGCTGTTTCTAAATTCTACAGTTTAGTTCTATTATTCTAATAGAATTGAGAAACCGTTTTTGTTACCTCAGTAACATCTCGCTAGCAAGGTGTTCATAAACTCACTGTGCCACAGAAGAAAACATTTCCAGTTTTTCAAGTCATTTTTATTTGACCTGTAGTTACTATAGAGATTAAATATATCCAGTCCAGCAGCTCTCAAAAATATTAAACTACCACAATATAAGGGGTATGACCCTTCCATGAAGCTCTAGAGGGAGTAAGGTTGGTTCTGCAATGGTCAAAATATTTTTAAATGGTCTAGAGTTTAAAGTAAAAGGTTAAATGTGGAAGTCTAAGGGTTATTCAGAAGAATACAATTAATAGTAAAGAATTACGAAAAGCCCTAACAAGAGCAAACAACTGGGAAAAATTGTTCTATTCACTGTGGACAGTTGTAAAGTAAAATTGACCTTAATTGACATGCTAAACAATGTGAGCTAAAAATTGTGGCTCAGGAAATGCTGCTTGTTATTGTAAGATGTTCTTCTATAAAAATATATTCCTCAGTTGTCAATACAGTCTTGCCAATATAGTCCAAGAAGGGGTCTTAACAATTATTAGGAATAAAATGGAAAATCAGAAGAAATGAGAAGGCTGCTGTATAAATCCATGGTGTCTTGGCTAGCATTGATACTTCTCACCTTTTCAACTCAAAAAGTCCATAGTGAAACTTTGGAAGGTGGAAAAGGGGATGAGCAAAGATATGTGACCATTTCCTTATGGCAACTGAACAAAGAGACTATGATGTCCAGATTGAAAATAGACATCAGATTGAAAATAGATCTTTAGAATCATGATTCAGAAAAAAAGATGGCTATGTGTTACCCCTCCTCAACCAAAAAACTTGGCAAAGGAATTGGGAGAGAAGTGTCATAAAAATAAATGAGCAAAGGACAAAGCCAACATCTGGAATCGCCCTCCCACAGTGTATAGTTTATCTGTTGATAAACTATTCAACTGTTGGGACAGTTGAAATCACACAGGTTCAGCAAGGAGCTGGATAAGTTTGTGGAAGGACAGTCCAATGTCTGTAATTAATTAAGGTGCTGTCTAGCATTTAAGAAACTTTGGGTCACAGAGAATGCAGTTTTATATTTGCTCTGCTATTTGAAAGAGGCAGCTGCTAAGCCAATTGCTAGGGCAGATGCTGGGCTGAGAAGACCCTTGGCCACTCTCAGTGTTGGTGTTTGCTACACAGCTCACTATTTGGTGAAGCTCTAGTATTTCCCTGATTCTTTCCTTGCTTTCAGTGATTGGCTTGCTTATCTACTGGAGATGGTTTCTTTTACTCAGCATGGCTTACTTTGTCTGGTAGTGCTGTAATTCATATGTTGCTATCTTATTGCATTTTACACAGCTCAGAAAGGGCAAGTAGACCTCAGAGAATCACATCTTTATATTTACTATATGTCACAGCCACAAGCATGCTAAAGATAATACACTTGTACATTATTTATTTCTTAACTAATATTTTATTAAATTATTTAGAGAGAATTTCACTGGAAAAATAACCTCCACCCACTCTTCAGATCTGATCCATTTTTATGGAATCCTGCACACTGGTTTTGTCTAGGATGTAGCCGCTGTAATTGTGCCCTTTTGATGTGCAGATTACATTGATAACTGTAATGGAAGGCAATGAAAAGTGTACTTCATTACCTTGAAATTATCTGAAGCACCTGGGTAACTTTCATTACACTCACATAAAGCTCTGTGTAAACAGATAATTTTATTTTATTTTTACAATTTGCTTTTTCATTTAAGGTCTTACTGAGCTCTTGGCTGTGCAAAAGAAGATAAAAGACTGTTGAAGGAAGGAAAGTCAGTTTATATTAAGAAAATCCTCAGCAAAACAATATGCCATCAAAAAAAATTCCTTGAAGCAGACTAAACTCAAGTTCAGTTGCCTAAAAGTGTTGTTATCAACATGATTTTGTACTCCCTGTGCATTACTTGTCTTCTTTCCACAGGACAAGTTACATAGCAGAAAGAAAATCCCATTTGAGTCCTGTTGATGTGGCACTTTTGAAGGCAGTGAGATCTCTCTTGCACCAAAGTGTTCAGAAGTATTTGCTGACATGAATAAGTGGATAGCATTTGCTGCATTTCTGTTTTCCTCCTTCCAGCAGACTGTAAGTGCAAAATGCATTTTTGTACCAGCTAGTGTGATTGCATTATTAGCACAGTTTGGTCAGAATTTGCAGGAAAGTTTCAAGGGTTCAAAAGTAGCATATGGTTTTAGTTAATTTTTTATTCTTAAAAAGCACAATTAAAAATAATTAGCACACTGTTTTGTGTGACCATAGTCTCATTTTTATATTCATACATGCAAACTGGGTTTTAATGTAACAGAAAAGAAAAAAACCAAAACTTTAAATGTCGTTTTTAGCAGAAGCTGATTTTGCATTTTCTAGGGCTTAATACAACAGTTCTTGTGCAATCAATGACTGCACCAATATTGCCCCATTGTGAGAAATATTGAGGGTTATACAATACTCTGTGACTATTTTTAACCAGAGATCAATGTTGAGGTGATTAAAATAAATGTTTGTTTAATCGAAACAGAATTTCAGTTATTACAAGTTATTACATAGTAAACTACTCTTTGCATTTAGAGTAAGACAGGCCAAATTCAGTTGCAGAAAAACTGCATGAAGGAGTGTCTTTCAGAGTCATCATTTATTCTTTGTTCTGTTCTGTTTTGTTCTGATCCAGACATCACAGAGGTTTGGTGGGATTTTTTTGGTTTTGTTTTGTTTTATATCTATAAAAGGACACAGAAGTTATGCTGGTTCTGGGAGATCTTTTCCGCAGGTGGTCACTGTTGGCACAACCTCAAGGTTTCTCAACAGTGTTGCAAAATTCAGCTCCATCACAGGAGTTCTCACTGATCTGGGGGCCGAGCATGGGTGGGGATGGGTATCTTGGTGAGAGGCCTGGAATCAGTGGAGACAGCTCTTCCCCTCTGGCTCCACACACTTTTCTCTGCTATCACTGAACCTGCTAGGAGAGGTGGCAGCCCTTGCTTAGAGTGGGTGCTGTGCCCCATTTGGCCTCTTAACATTTCCCATTTAAAACAAACCTGGTGAGGGATACAACCTATATATGAGTAAAACAGGATGCATAATTAATCTCACAACTCCTCACTTTGGAAGGGGAAATACTGCTTCTTTCTCACTTACCTGGTTACCTCAAGGTTACCCACCCTTGAGTGGGTGCTGTGCCTCATTTCCATTGGCCTCTTAACAGTTCCCATTTGAAACAAACCTTGTGAAGGATACAACCTATATATGAGTCAAACAGGATGCATGATTAATCTCACATCTCCTCACTTTGGTGGGGGAAATACTGCTTCTTTCTCAAAAGCCACATTTGATCATCTCTACTGACTTCCTGTAATTCAGCCTCGTCCACCTGGTGGGTTGCACTCACCAGGTTGCCAATTTTTCTGACTCAGTAAAACACACCCACCGTTAATTCAGGCCAAATCCACCAAGATTTTGGAAGATTTGGAATTGAGCTCTTGAGTACCTCACAGGACTTAATACTCATAAAGACAATTCTGACCTGTTGTGGCAGCCAATTATATAAAACAATATATGTGGTTTAAAATATTATCACCAGAGATAAGGAAATCAAAGCCACAGTATGAGCTTATTCTTCCATGTAGTGTATTAACCTATTGAAATACTCAGAGTACTCCTTCACAAAAGTGAATTAATGATTAAAGGGAAGATGTCTGATGCTTTATCACTATTTATGTTTGTCCTTTTGTAACAAGAGTGACATTGGTTTATTTTAAGAAAAAAAAAAGTAGAAGTAGCATAACATTGTTTAGGAACTTTAAAATAAAAAACAAAGCCTCTGGGCAATACAATCCTGCTTCCAAAATAATAATTCCTTCCACAGCACATTTCCAGGACATGTGTTTATTTTTAATGTAGATAATGATACATCCTTCGAAGTGTACAGATATTCTGCTTAACTTTCCATTATTACAACTTGAATGTTAATTACTTTCATACAAATAGCTAAATATATTGACAAAGAAAAATGAAGCCCTAAAAAGAAATTACTGAACATCTGCTATTGTGAATGAGTTTTTCATCTGTGACTATACTCAGATTGTGTCAAGACAAACTTTCAGGCACAGCATATTCCCTTGAGATGGTTCCTTTTTATCGGCACACTAATTGCATTCATAATGAAATATATGGATTCTTTTAATTTTGATTGTCTAATTCTCCATATTGTTCATAAACAAAAGGTTAAGAATGACCACATCTGATGTTTATGCCAACAATCATTTTGATTGATACCATATGTTGGGATTTTACACATCTTTTTCCTTTCATATGTGTTCTTAACATTCTGATATAAGCTAAACAAAAGGGAAAGCTTATCTCACTCTTGAAAGTATAAATAACTATGAGTTCCAACCTACTAAAACATGAGCAACAAGAAGATAGCACATCCCAATGGTACAGGACACGATCATCATGGGGAAACCTAACCTGGAACAACAATAAAATAAAGCAAAGATTAATAAGGATACTATAGTTTGTTCTCCAACCAATTTACAAAAAGGATAGTTTGAATTATCTGACACATTCCGAGTGAAAAATATGTTTATAGCAATACCAAAAGCAGAGATGTTCTGAGCATATAACAGTATCGTACTCAAGCTCACCTTTCTACTTCGAACCTTAGAGATACAAGGTCAAAATTCACATAGTTTCATTGGTTTCAGAACATCTGTTTCAATTTACATTGTCTCAGAATCTTGCATGCTTTGCTCTTTTGGCCTTTTTCAGGTTTTTTTCTGTGCACACAACATGCAATTATACAGGTAAAATAACAATTCTTACAAATTATGCAGCATTAGAAATTACTTTCAAGCGTGCATCCCTTCAGATTAGGGTGTGTGATCCTGGTATGGAACTTTGTAACACAATATTGGATCAAACCCATTAAATTGTTTCCCTGTTGGTCTGAGTCACATAGAGCTAGCACTCCTCTTTCATACCTCTCACCATGTCTAATAGACTTGAGTATTAACAGACTGTTGGAAATAAACCCCAGGCACTTGTAAAATTACTAAAACCTTGCTGCTCTACCCAAAAAACTAATTTTTTTTCACCACAGGAAAATATTTTCTGACAACACCCAGATTTGATACGCCTATTTAGACTGACAAATACAGAGAGCAGAGACAGACAAGTGAAAAGGATGTTGTGGAGTTGGCCAAGTCCTGATGGCTAAATCTGCAGGTCTTTAAGATATGTGAAAAAGAACTTTTCTGAAACTCAAAAGCATTTTTGTATGATACCAGGAGTCTGTGAAAAAACACTGCTGTGATCACACTAATTTATTTCATGTTACTAAAATCACAAGGAGAACAGAGATATGATCATGCCACAAATGATACCCTTATACACTTTCTTTTACCAGATTCAGACGAGAGTTTTCATAAAACTCAGAAAAGCACAGCAATGTTGTCTGAAGTTCAGCATTTTATTAATTCTTTTTCTTGAACTAAGACTAATTTACACATGTGGGTATATTAATTCTGCCCTTTTGCCTTGCTTTGCCCTTAGGAAGTTACTCAAGCCTTTTCCCCTCTGCCATTACTGATAGAACACTAGGAGATGACCATTTTGTAGGGGACAGGAGGACATTGTTCTCTGAGCTTGGTTGAATGAGCAACTCCTTCCTTTAGCAAGCTACAGATAGAAGAGATATCTTGGGGCATTAAATGTGGCCCCCACTTCTTCAGGCTAGGAAGCCCTTGCATAAAATGAAAACTAAACTTCTCAATTGCTCATTACCATCTGCTTCTACCTGCAGCTGCAACATTACCCTGAACTCATGAGATCCTCATGAGATGTTTCTTCCATAGCTGTTTCTCTGGAAAGCTGACTGGCAGAGGCATAGATGTGACCAGCAGATCAGAAGTGCCTTTAACAGTCATTGGTTTGAGTTTCTGAGAAAGGAATTCTACCAGCAGTGAAGGCCACTGCAAACACAAAAATAATCAGCTCTAGCATATAAAGTTTGTAGAATAGCTGGGAAATTAATGAACACAAGCACTCTAAAAAATATGTTGGAATTATTTAGGAAAGAGCAAGTTTGTCCATAATGGCAGCTTCATGGTCACTCATCCCAGTATGGAAGTGTGCTCATCTCACACACCTACAGAAATAGATTCAATCCAAGAGATGAAAAGGAAATCCCTGCAAGACAGAAAATGTCCAAAGAGAAGACTGTCAGACTGACAGATGATCTCATTTCTGTGTCCTTGACACCCCTCTGAAGAAGTTGGCCTGGCTCCTTGTGTACAAGAAGTGTCCCTGTGTCCATCACCCAATATTGCCTGCAAGATCTGCCTCAGAAGGACAGTTACCACCATGCCTGGCTCCAGAGGCTTTCTTCTTCATCCCTCTAGGGGTTTGGACCTGGTGAGCTGGCTTTTTCTGCCATTTTGGCATCGGGCATCATTATTGCTCTTCTGGCTCTGAAAGCATTGATGTTAAGTTGCCATTTGACTTGGGAAAAAAAATGAGATTAGAGAGAAGGGCCAGCTGAATCCAAGAGGTGAATGGAGAAAGGTACAAAAGATTGCTAGAAAGGGTTAGAGCATTGCCACAGCTTTCAAATATTTCCTGAAAAGTCTGAAATGCATTTGAAGGATTTTTTGGGAAGTGGAAGGGGTTTGTTTCTATGCATCTATGAACATGCATAAATATACTGCAGAGAATTGTTATTTGTTTTCCAATCCAACTGGTCAGATCCTTGCTTTTGAATGACTTGTTTCTTGAAAGGGCTGAATCACTCTTCCATCACTAAAGTATGATCAAGCTGATTATATTGTAAAATAAAAGAGCTAATGCTTCTACTGGAGATATTTTAGGAAAAAGAACCCCAAAAAATAAATAAATTAATCAGTTTCCTGGCTAGCCAGCTGTTTTGCAGACCCTTTCCATTCTTCTGTCAGCCAATCTGATCTATGGCATTGCCTAATCTCACTTAGACAAAAGTGTCCTGATGGGACAAAAAAAAGCAACCCCAGCAATGGCTATAGGAATAAAATAGGTTAGCTAAAACTCCCTACTACATCCTTTAGTATATTTAATGAATGCCCCCTGTGGCTCTATCTCCATGACAGGCTAGTGAGCTGGAGATTGCTGCAGCACTCTCAAGAGCAGCAGCTGCTGTTTGACAGAAAACATAGATCTCCTGACCTCACACTTGGCAAGCAATGAGCTGGCACTGGGAGGTATGGAGACAGAGCAGATCTTAGTCTGTATTAATGCCACCTAACAAACCTCCCTGGAGAATGCACAGTAGCTCAGCAATGAATGGCAATATGATGCCTTTGTGAAGACTGGCAAGGGGAAGAAAGGATCCAAAAAAATTCAAGGGCTACTTGACCACTGAAAACAGAACAAAAAGGTTTGTTCAAACTTGGAGGAGGCACATGCAAGAAAATGGATTAATTATACAGGGCCACAAACAGGAATTGGGATGACACCACCACTGTCACAGTGCCAGTCAAATGTGTAGCTGGAGGCAGAAGCAGCCGGCCTGGGGAGGAACCTCATTGCACATAGTGTGGATGCTTGCACAGGGCACAATTACAAAGCTGTTATTCTCATTGCATGGGCAATTATCCCACAACTTAAGGTCTGAATTTCAGGCTCACTGGCCTGAGCACTAATGTAATTGGATCAAATTCAACGTGGAATTTGTGTACCAGAGCAAGAAGAGAAAAAAGCAGTAAGTATTAGTTACTGCAGAGTTAATAGAGTCCTTGAGTTTCATGGGATCATGCTATTTACACTACCCATTGCTCTCCCCCAAGGAACAAAAAGTTCCTGTCCCAGGCGACATATGACACAATGTATGGTTACAAATGTTTTCTTTAGTATATTAGGTCCAAGAATGCATATTAAACAATGTGAAAATTACTTTCAGCCACTCTCGTTTCCAGCATACCCCTTGGAATCAAAAAGGACCATGACATTCTTTCGCTCCTCTCCAGGGAAAAGGATCAGTGGAGTTTAGAAGTTTTCAAAACCTTTTGTGTTCTAAAGCTTCAGACTCATAAGAAACACTAATGATCATATTTGCATAAAAATACATTTTTGCATCCTGCACTGCCCTTTCCTTGTCTCTTCCTCTCTGCAGACAGGGATATACACAGAAGCCTGCATGGTTCAAAAAGTGCATCTTGGTGCTCTGCAGCCAGCTGAGGGAGGGTTTACCACTGCAGAGAGGAAGCAAGGTCAGATACAAGAAAGGGAAGTGCCGCGGCGCCGGATTATTCCAACCATCTCCCGGCACCAACAGCACAGGTGGGCTGCCCCCAGAAAGCTGCTCGATCCGGGGTGCAGCTACAGGGCATGGCAGCTCTACGGCTCAGGTGGACTGCAGACTGTGCCGAGGGTAGGGACAAGGATCAGGGTGACACTCTCTGTATGGCTTCCAAAGAAGGTTATTCCCGGAGGTTCAGTGACAGAAAGGGCAAACTCAACTGCATACATCAGATTATAAAGGGAAGGAGGTCTCAGGGAAGGATACAATCTTAGACCAACTGGGAGAAATTGGGGGTGGAACACAAGGTAGGGAATGCAATGTTTAAACTGATAAGAGACTGCAGGGGAGGAGAATACTTTAAACAAACCAGTGGGGTTTCCAAGGACACAAGATTGATAGGGAAGTTTCTCGAGAAAGAAGCAGGCTTGGGGAGGGATTGACACTCAATAGGAGGAGGAAGAGGGAACGGAGGGGCAGATCTTTGGAGAGATGAACAGCCAGGGCAAACCCAATAACACAGGGGAAAGGAACAATCCATCAAGAATAAAATATGCTATAACAGTACTAAGTAAGAAAGATTGCAAAACTGACTGCTAGAAATGCATTACAATTAAAAAACACAATGCTACAGGGAAGGATGGCAGGATTCAGCAGTCACCCCCTTTTTCCTCTCCTCCTCTTCATATTAGAGGCTTACATGGAAAATTCCCATCTAAATGAAATTGCCCAGCCTAAATATACACGAAAAACAGATGTTAGCTCAGTGTGAGGTAGTGAGAATGTTTCAAGTGAGAGCCCCAGGGACCTGTCTTGGGCAAAGTTTTACTTATTAATAACTTCAGCGAGCCAATAACGAAAAGCTTGCAAATTGTCCCAGTGTGGGAGAGATGTCAGACTCTGTGGAGAAAAGAATTCAGCATATTCTTTCTTAGCAAATCAAAATGAGGATTTGAAATGAACAAAATGAAACTCTGTGGAGGTAAGTGTGAAATATGTATTAGAAGTCAACTGTGGGCATAAAACTAGCAAGAGAAGTTAACCTTTTTGCTGAAAATGACCTAGATATTTCTAATTCTGTCTCACTGCAAGATTTCTGGCCCTGTATTTACTTGGAAAAAAGAAAACCACTGTATGATTATTCTAGGAATAAAATCCATTTTTAATAAGTTTCTATGGAAGTGAATATTACAGTTTTCTTAGGTTATAAGTTTATCCAATATTATTTGCTAAATAATAATAGTGAAGCCTTTGGGGTTAGAATTGAGTTTTCTTGCACAAACTGGTGTCCTACTTTACTTTGCAGCTCTATTTTGCAATGCTTCAAGAGCCAGTAGGATCCAGCATGTATAAGACCCAGGTTCATTGCCCTGTTCTGCTTGATTTGGGACACAAAATACAAGACGTTCTTGTGCATTAAAACCTTGCCTACATGCACTACCTTCATTGACAGTTCATAACTTGCACAGTCTGTGCATCCTTGGGGAAATCTGTGGAAGGAGCATGTCTCCTAAGAACCAAGGAACCTTCAGTGGAAAAGCAACAGCAGAAATCGCCCAAGACCAAACCACTGGCAGACTGGTGGTAAACAGGGGTAAGAGTTAAAAAAG
Source organism: Molothrus ater (assembly GCF_012460135.2). Classification (NCBI taxonomy): domain Eukaryota; kingdom Metazoa; phylum Chordata; class Aves; order Passeriformes; family Icteridae; genus Molothrus; species Molothrus ater. Next base: position 33,265,366 of record NC_050479.2, read on the forward strand.
AGTTAAAGCTAACTTCTACTTGTATTTGCAATTTAATGCAAAATTTAAATTCAACTGGTAGAGTTTCATCACACTTAAAATTTTAGTTTTTCTCAATTTGTATCAGTTTCATGCCACAGGTTTTACAGAAGTTATAACCTCAGCTTTTGCAGAAACAGACAGGGCCTGGACAGATGGTGGACACTAATTGAACATGAACCATGAACTTGTCTTTGCAACAAGGAAGACTAATGGTATCTTGGGATGCATTAAGAAAATATTAGCAGCAGGTCAAGAGAGGTGATCCTTTTCCTCTATTCAGCACTGCTGAGGTTACACCTGGAGTGCTGGATCCAGTTTTGGCCTTCCCAGTTAAAGAGACATGGACATAATGGAGAGAGTCCAGTGAAGGGCTACAATGATTACAGGACTGGAAGATCAATAATACAAGGAATGGCCTGAGGGCTGGGGCTGTGCAGCCTGGAGAAGAGAAGGCTCAGAGGGGAACTCATCAATGTGTATAAGTTTTTGAGGGGATTGTGTAAAGAGCACAGCACCAGGCCTTCCCCAGTGATGCCCAGGGAAAGGACCAGAGACAGCACAAAATGAAACACAGGACATTCTGTCTGAACATCAGGAAATGCTTTTTTTTTACTGTGTTGGTGACCAAGCACTGACACAGGTTGCCCAGGGAGATTGTGAAGTCTCCATCCTTGGAGGTATTCAAAAGTCATATGGATATGGGCCAGGGAAATAGGATCTAGGTGGCCCTGCTTGAGAGAGACTCCCAGAGGTCCCTTCCAACCTCAACCACTCTGTAATTCTCAGACTTTTATTTGTTTCTCTGTTATTCAACACAGGATAAGTAGGCATTATCTGCACACCTGAAGATGGACATCTCATCAGAAAATATTTAATGAAGAACAGAGGGCAGAATTCTTCTCAATCTTGGACCGTCTCTCACTTTCTGCAGTGTTTTGCTCTGGAATTCTGATAAATACAAACTCATTCTTAAAAGAAGATCTAAAAGTCTCTGAAAGCAGCCCCAAAAAAGAGACTCAGGTGTGAGCATGCTTAGGACATATATAAGGTTAGTTCTGAACAAAAGGAAAGTTATACATTTTAATGAAATGTCATAATTCAATTTGCAAAGTAATTTTCTTTTCAACAAAAGGATATAACCACAAGATTCATCCTATTTCTTCTTTCCCTTTCTATCCATGCAGACTACCTTCTGAGTGCCCTATCATTTCAGTTGTATCAACCGTTCCATCATTGCTAGTCTTTGATATACTGATCCAGCTTACCTGAAAGGAACGTATGGACTTTCCTATCAGCTTAAAGAAAACATATTCAAAATGTTTATCATATACCTATGACCCCTTCAAATCTAGACACCTGTTGTAGCTCAGAAAACAGGTGGCTAAAACAGCAAGTGATCATTAAGTTAACATTAAACTATTGAAAATTTCATATAGTCTGAAATTACATAAAAATTACAGTGTAGTTACCTACTAGTTACCATACATAGGAATTTCTGTGAAATTTAAAATACAGAACAAAACCTATAATTCTATATTCATCATCAATTGTTAAATTTTTAACAATTTCTCATTATATTCTGTCTGTTTGAATCTATGCCAAGATTTTCCATAGAATTACTGCCTGGAGTAAACTTAAGATAGGGAAAATCAGATCCTGAGTGAGAAAATAGAAAAGTTCTATCTAGAATATTCTCCTAGAGGTGTTTGGCTCTATAGTATATGCAGAGTTATATGCAGAACAAGCAACAGGCCTTTCCTTGGCCTTTCAAAATTCTGATTACAGAAAGAAAAATTTCAGACTTTAATTCTGAGAGAGTAGTTGGTCTGCCAGCTCCACCTGGCAGTTTCAAATGACTGTTAATACAATATTTGTTGTAGTCTCTGTCTAGGTCTCTGTGGTGCAACTGAGATTCAATACAGGACTGTCAGAATAAGTGACTCTGATACTTATCCAAAGCCTATTCAGATATGGTAAGTTAGTAGCCAGTAAGAAAAATCATGAAAAAAATTGGAAAACACATCACTTCTAGTAAAAAAGATACTGTAATTGATAATTTAAAAATCAGCAAGACAATTGTTAGATGACAAGGGTATCTCATTTTTCTTTTAAAAATAAATATACTATTCCAATAGAAAAAGGTGAAATCCTGCAGACAGCCAGGCAAGAGCAAAATCTCAAGTACAGAAAAAGACCTGAACACACAGAACTAGGGGTAATATTTTTCTCATAAAGACCAGCATAATACAGATAAATTTGTCTGTGTGGATCCACCTAGATGCACATAATGCACTTTGGTCAAACAACCCCATTCAGTGCTACAGGTTTGGGAAAGAGTGGCTGGAAATCTACCCTATGGAAAATCTACCCTAGTGGCTGGTCAACAGCCACTGAACATGAACCAAATTGTGTCCAGGTGACCAAGAAAGCCAATGGCATCTTGGCCTGTATCAGAAATCGTGTGGCCAGCAGGACTAGGAGCATAATTGTGCCCGTGTGCTGATGAGGCCACACCTCAAGTGCTGTGTTCATTTTGGGCCCCTCAGTTTCACAAGAAAGACATTGAGGAGCTGGATTTTATCCAGAGAAACAGAGCTGGGGAAGGGGCTGGAGCTAAGTCCTGTGAGGAGCGGCTGAGGAAGCTGGAGTTGTCTAGCTTGGAGAAGAGGAGGCTCAGGGGTGACCTTATTGCTTAACTGCTACCTGAAAGGAGGTTGTAGCAAGGTGTCAGTTGGTCTCTTCTGGGCAACCAGTGATAGGGCAAGATGAAACAGCCTCAAGTTTTGCCAGGGAAAGTTTAGGTTGGATGTTCAGAACAATTTCTTCACTGAAAGGGTAGTTAGGCATCGGAACAGGCTGCTCAGGGAAGTGTGGAGTCACCATCCCTGAAGGTGACTCTGAAGCGTTAGAGTAACGGTTGGACTTGATAATGTTCAGGGTCTTTTAATAGCTAAAGGATTCCAAGTTTCTATGAATATTAGGGGAAGGTCTTATCTATAGACAGACCAGTTCATATCCTAGTAAAGAAGCTCAACATGCCATGATAAAGCGCGGCATTCAAGATAATCTGTTAGTGCTTTTTGTGACTTCATGTCACCCTTGGATCTATCATCACATATTAGCAATGTATTTGCTCTCCAAATCTTTTAGGCAGACCCCAAAACAAATTTTATCCTCAATTTGCGGCTTCTGGTTATGAAATCTTCATGCCATTCTAAAGTCTAGGAAATGCAAATATATGTAATTAGTTCAGCTTCTTGGGAAAGCTATACTTATTTCTCTTCCACACATCTGGGTAATGAGGTGTGGTTGTGAGTCTGAGCTTAAGAAGATTAAAATCATCATGGCCAGCTAGAAGAGAAAATCAATGAAGTACATCTTGTCTGACAGCACTTGTTCTCATGAATTGTTTGAATGATTCTGATACAAATATTCTACTAATGAGATAGATTTATACAAAACTAGTGAGGTTCACTGTGCAAAAATGAATGCATTAGGACTGTTGAAATGGGTTTTGCAATATTTGCAGTTACAGTTTCTGTATTTTATGAAACATTTAACATATTGTAAACTTACTTCTGACAATTATATGCTTTTCTGCCTTGCCAAAAGCAAATTCAAGGCTTAAGGACATTTTTCTTAAAATACCTTTTTATAGCTCAAATCTCCCTGCTATAGAAATGTCACATGAAATAAAACGTTTTGCATGTTTTTAAAACAAACTGGATCTACCCATTTTTTGGACTACAATGTATTTGCATATGGTTTAAACAAATCAAAGACAATGGGTATGGCAGAAATTTACTGTGATTTATTTTAGTCCCAAAATGTTTCAAATTAAATAACCTTTACTAACTCTTTATTATCTTGCTTTTTCTTTGCAAGGATTCAGGAGAAGAAGTTGCTTGAATGTCATTTCCATTAATGTCCTTAATTCCAACCCTCACAAATGGTATCTTGGGGCACTTCTCTTAGGTTTTATTTTCTTCCAAATAGACTCTTATTTTAGTTAAAGCACAAGATAAAAGTAAATTACATTTTATGGTGGAGATTAATCAGCCCATTCTTTAATAATTTCATCAGAGCACACTCAACTATTTTTAAAACTCTAGACTTTGTTAAAAATCCAGATGTTGCATAAAAAGGAGTATGTTCCACCCTGTTCCCCTCTTTTTCTCTCCACTTTGAGATTCCCACAATGCCACACAATGTAATGATAGAGAACTTGTGTACAGAAGTTCACCAGGACAAAGGAGCAATGTAATTGCATTTTGAATTAAGTAAAAGGATGTTTCCTGTGCACTAATGATTATTTTTCATTATGAATTCAGCAGATGCCTTCTGATAAAAGCCTGTTAATGATGTAAGGCCAGTAAACTTTCCACCACAAGTATAATCTACAGGCTGTGCAGCCTAAGAGAAAGCAGAGAGTAGAGATTTTCATTCCAGCAGGGTGCACTTGGAGGTTTCCCTCCCACCCACCATGAAATGTTAACCAAAGGTGAATGAGGGGGCAGGTGGAGTGTCACAAGCCCTCACTGCCATCATGGTGCACTGCAGCGTACAGGCCTTTCTGCTCCAGAGGAGCCACAGATTTGAGCTCTTATCTGCTCTTTACAGGGAAAACTTTTATAAAAAATAGTTCTAATTTTAAGTGCACTAGCAAACTAAGGTTAAATTAAATGAATCCTATTCTACGTGCATCCATTCTACAGCATGTTAAAGCTCCCATATAAAAAGCATTAGAAAAATAAATAATATATAAATATACCCTCTGGATTGTCACAGATGTATATATCAACATTTTTAACAAGATGAAAAAGTCATAGAATCATAGAATGGTCTGGGTTGGAAGGGACCCTAAAAATCATCTAGTTCCAACTCCCCTGCACTGGGTAGGGATAACATCTCACTAGACCAGGTTCCTCAGAGCTCCCTCCAGCCCAGCTTTAAGCACTTCCAGAGATGGGATACCCACAGCCTCTCTGGGCAATCTGTTCCAATGTCTCACCATCTTCACAGTAATGTTTCTAATATTTAGTCTAAGCCTGCTTTCTGTTTGGAGCCTTTATGGTCTTGTAAATAGTCTCTCTCCACCTTTCTCATAGGCTCCCTTCAGGTACTGAAAGACCACAACAAGGTCACCCCATGGAGACCTAACAGATGGTGAAGATGGAAAAAGTATAATGTGGGAAGGCAGATAAGTACACCAGCAGGATGATTAAACATGGGCTTAGCTACAGGAGCAGTTCACAGATATTGTAATCAATCAGGCAGAAGTGTCACAGTCTAATTGTTACAGATGGCCCAACTTAGGCCTTAAGGCACTTCCAACTGATAGGGCCGAGCTTGAGAAAGTCCAGTTCTCAATTCCTAAAAATGTACTACATTTTCAGAAATTATTTGAGAAAGACACATTAGCCCTGGTGTTGTCATCTAACCCACACCATCATGAGTGTTACTCAGGCTTGTGTTGGGAATAGGAATTAGAGTGTCTGAAATGAGAGAAAAACAGAAATAAAAGCACTGGATTTTTTTTTTTTAATTATGAAGATAGTATTTATCTTTTTAACAAGTGGGTGAAAAGTAAGATGCTTGCTGCACTGATTTCTGCCTCCCTCCTCCCACCTCTGACTCTGCAGTGGAAGAGAAGGATTGCTACTCCTGTAATGCAAACATGCAAATGGATCTGCACTTAACTGAGAACAGAACACAGGAGGGTAATAGAAGTTCACTAACTAGTGAGTTATGTAGGAGATGGCCTGGGTCAGCAATTTACACCCAGGTACCCCAGTCTTCATCCTTTTTCTGTTTTAGTCCTTTGAAGAACTTGGACAGTCAAACAGTTGATTTAAGTGTAATCAAGTAATTCTGAACTGTTCCTAAGTCCCACCAGAGAAACACAAAATTAACTTTCTAAAATATCAGGATTATTATTTCAGATATGTTTAAGATATTTTCCATGTTAGTTTACTTCTCTAAATTTGGCCTTTCCAGCTAAGGTTAACAGTTTTGAATTTTCTGTATTAGAAAGAGAGGGTACAGTAACACACTTTAATGCATTTTTACTGTAGCATTATGAAAAAATCTGAAACAAGCTAGGTATAAATATCCTTACAGTGCCAGAGATGGAATATGAGTATTTATTGAGTGGAATATTTAGGGTTTTTTTTCTCTTTGCCTTTAGAAAATCTATTATTTAGATAGTTTCCATGATACTAGAAGAACAATTTATCCATATGATGACATTTATTTTGAACCTCTAATAAGTTTTCGGTTTATTACCATCAAGCAGTAAAGAAAATAACAAATGGCTTAATAACAAACACAGAAAAAGAAGGAAAAAAATCCCAGCATAAATACTTTTAAAATTGTTTAGTAATAGGTGTCAAACAGAACCACAAAGGAGAAGAAAACAAGCACAGAAATCCTCCAGCCCAGCACTCTTTTATAAACTTTCTTAGGAATAATCCTTTCCTTTTTCTTTACTGGAATTTTTAAGATCTGGAATAAAACTGAAACCTTACAACAAAAAACAAACAAAAAACCAAACAAAGAAAACCACAAACAAACAAAACTCCCCAACAACCCAAACAAACAGCCCCAAAGAAAGCTCCCCAAACCAACAAAATTTTATTTATTTTTCAGGAGTGAGTTTTGTACCTCCTCCCATAAAAGCAGTTCTTAGTCACTATCAATTTAAAACCACTCTCATTACCTAACCACAGTTGTTTTAGCCTATTGAGCTGCTTTTTTTCTGTTTAAAACTTAGGCCAGCCCTATTAAGTAACCTTCATTGCAGCTGAAAAACTGAAAGTAATGATCAAGAAGTTAGAATTCAAGGGTTTTACTAGTGCTGTTTATATTAATGCAGTACCCCTGAGTGTAAATATAATCAGGAAGATAATTTTTTTTAAGTTATCAAAATTCACTGCTAAGTTCAAGCAGCAAAAAAGCAAGGAATACAGTAAATACTACCACATCTTTTGTGTGAAAAATAGTGTCTAGTTTACACAAGAAAATAAAAATCTATTTCCTCTTCCATAAAAAAGCATTATTTCCTTCGAGCTGCTCTAAATTCAAATGCATTATAATGAAAATAATCTAAACAGTACACCCTCCTTTCTTCTGATTGTGCTGGGAGACACCAGCATAGTCTACTTAACACATTATCTAGTAATAGGGAAAATCACTTTGCTAGTTCTATTAAAAATATAAAAATATCAAATTATTTGAGAAAATTAAATGCCTGGAAAATTATATTATGATGTGACTCCAATGCCTGTATGATGGTTTGGCAGGAAATAAACCATTGGATAAAGCAAACTCTAGCTGTAGAAAAAAATAATATTTTCTCATAAGACAGTTTATTATTCAGTGTGTAAATGGCATATATATATATATATAAGTTTCGTACTGACAGTGTTCTCTAAGTTTGCCAGATTTCATAAATCTTTCTTCCATCTCAGGTATCTTTTTGTTTGGATCTCTTGCAAATTGTTTTGCAAAACAGTGTTTGGAGATACAGAATTTCTCCAAGCAAGTATTCTCCAGCCAGCACTGAATAATTCTGGTAATTGCAAAAATACCCTATTTAATTAGAAAATCATTTTCTAATTTCAACAATGTTTGAATAACACTCATGTTCAGCAACTATAGTGACTGTCTAATCAAATTGAGCATGTTGTAATTAACTAAAATTTTGGCATTTGATGAATCTGAATGAAGCTGAAAAAAGTAGGAGTTTTTGGGGAAAAAAAACCCAGTTTATATCAGAACATAAGACATTACATATTTGAGAATTTAAATATGTATTACTCAATACAAAAAAAACTGTGTGTGTACTTTATAAAATCTCCCAGGTGACACAGAAACAGAAACTAAGTTAAGGCAGTTTGGCTTTTTTTTTCTCTCCAAATCAAATAACAAAAATCATGTAAATGGGCAAGCATTTCCCTTATCTCTCTTCTTAGAATCACCTCTGATTGCCTGGATTTGTTCCCTTCTCAAGCTCCCTTTCCTCCCTGCTCCCACCAACTCATTTATCCACAGCTTTGGACACACCATTTGTGGGACAGGACAATATTCTCCCATTTCTTTAGGAGCCCAAGGCCCTGCTCCTGGGCACACAACTCATACTCTGAAGTGAATGACCTTCCAAGAGCTGTTTCTCTCCAGTGACTACAGCGAGAGCCAAGTATGGAAATAAAGATATCAACACTGTAGAATGGAAAAGTGAGGTGAGATGAAACTCGCCTTTACTGACAAGCAGCTCCATCAACATTAGAAAATAATGAAGCCTTATTTCCTATCTATTTGTGTCTTAAGTTTGATTGACTTTCTGTCTAGGTAGAAACCTTTCCTCTGTAACATATAATGATGCACACCTGCATGGATTTTTTTCAGTGTGTAAAGAAGTGTGGCCTCAGACTGCTCTTTCCCTCAGTGAGAATATAAATAGGGTTTCTTTCGTCTTCCCAGCCATTAACTTTGATGACATTTCAGGGGTTTTAATTATACTTGAGAAATAAAGCCTCCTATCCCCACCATTCTCTCCCGTGCCAAAAGTGTTTGAAGTTGATAAGCACATTCAGAAGTTAATAGGTGGAAAACACAGCGACACATTCACAGCAATACGATTGTGCAGGAAAGCAGAGGAAAAGTTGGGCTTTGATGGAAAGAAAGGAACAAAAAACTTTTCAAAGGCTTTTTTTTTTTCTGAAACATACTTGCTACAAGGTGAAAACTTGATATGAATCAAGAAGGATTAGAGCAAGGGACCTAGCTTTGCATGTGCTTCCATTACATAGTTCTAGTCTCCAATTTAATCAGACTGCTTATAGGCATGGGAAGGTAACAGGGAAGAGAAAGAAATGTGAAGTTAAAGTTTGGCATACATTTTGAAATTTCATGTAAATCCTAAGGAAGTGTTAAGTTATATAGGAAGACTAAAATTCTGTTATTAAAAAAAAATATTATTACAATTTAATTTTAAATTATAATATTATTTGATTAGTGCACTGCTGTTGATACCACCACAGCATATGCTTCTGACCTTAACAGGAAGTAGAAAAGTGAAGTTCCATTCACTGAAATAGTTTTGAAAGCTGTAAGATTTAATGAATAATCTCTAACAAAGCTCAAAGGCCTTAAGATTTTAATCTGTTTACAACTCAGATGTATACCTATCAAACATGAAAGCATTACTAGAGTAGGGAATAATATGTAATTATGGCTGAAAGCAATAATACTTCTGCATGCAATTTTTATTCTGAACAGTTCCATATTCTAAATACTGTTCAGAAGTCTCACAAAGCCAAAAATTAATATTCCATCAGTGTACCTTAAACTTGAAAACTCCAATTATTCTTATGATGAAGAATATCTGCCAAAATTTAAAGAACAAATGAACTATTTGCATGCATTGGTTGAAATTATTAAGGACTAAAAGTGTATTTGAAGACTTTTTGCAAAGGCAACTACATTATTAAGTTTGCGCAAAATATACCGTGCCCTCTGGTAGTTACAATGGAAATAAAAAACTTACATGAATGTCCCTGTAGTAATTTATTTAATGATAAGCTTTAGCACATATTTAGTGTTTCAAAATCTTCTATGCATTGACATACTAATAGCTAGCACTTCAGAATATACACTGACTACATATACTTTGTGCCAGAAGAAAATAGTCAGATTTGTAGGGCAATATTGAAACCAGACATCTTTGCAGTTCAGTATTACATTTTCTGTATTTCTCTCTCTGCTGGACTAGCTTCACCAAACTTGGGGTGCCCAAAGCCTAGGCACTCTGAACTGGGCAGCAATCTGTGCAGCTATCAGAAAGAGATTTGCACATATACACATACATGTGAGCACTGAGATCCCTATCTATCTTCAGATCAACTCAGACATTTTTTCCCCCTAATGTCAGTAAGTCATCTAATAAAAGAATTTACTTCTTTCTACAAACCTTGTGCTTGATATGGCCTTTAAACATGCAGCAACATCTCTGTTCTCTAAAGAGAACAAGCGCAGGATGACAATGGAGTTCTCACACATACGGACACAACTCACAAAAGGTCAATTATTCCTGACTGAAGGGAAGCCACCTGCAGTGCCAGGTATAACTGGTTTCAAAGCAAAATAAAGAGAGCAAAGAAGATTTCCAGATATCTAATGTATGTGAAACACTTTATGTATGGTTAAAATGCAAAGGAGGTAAGAGAAGCTATAAAAAGAGCTACAGCTGGGTATGAGCAAATGAAGAACAGAAAGGAAATGGCTCCAACACAGGATACCCCATTTCTGATCAATGACACGACATATCTGTACCAGATTCTTCCTCACTTTTCTTAGAGAAAATGTTTTTCTGTTTGCCATTCATGAATATTTTCTTGCACATCTCCACTTGACCATTTGTAGTGTATCATCTTTTACTATACAACGACAGTGCTTTAGGGGTGGTACTCCCCAGTTCAGTGCCCTCACTGAAACTTTCCACACCACAGGCCACTCATCTTTTCCCTAGTACAGGAAGTACAGGGCACCTTACCTCACTAGCCTAAATTAGCCTTTTCTTTGTATTCATCACTGCTGAGCAATCTTACACCCGGACTACATGTTGGCTGGACAGGTATCATGTTTTTGATCAGTGTTTTACTCTGCCCTGCCTTTTTAACTGTGCTGGACATTGGCAAGAACTTTTGTCTGTGGCATCAGCAAGTGCAAAACTCAGCACAACTGACCCAGGTGGGGTAGGCAGCTTGGGTTGAGGACATGCACATTTAATGCCATCCTCATGGATGAAAACTACCTGCCCAGTAACTGTGCCTTGTGCTAGCATGGCATAAACCAGAAGCACAGCATATTTCCAAATGAAGTGCTTACTAGAAGACACTGGACTCAAAAACTGAATTAGTATCAAAAGAACAATAAAAAAATTGCAGAAAATATTCTGCAATACTGAAAGATTTTGCCTGAACTGTTTCAGTTTACAATCCTGGCCATCAAGAGCAATTCAGCTACTTTAACATTGTGCTAGCCTCAGGAACTGATAGATAACTCCTACAGCCTGGGGATATGCCCTTTTACATGAATTTATACACCTGCAACTTATATGGTAATGTATGTTCCTGTGAATTCAATTTAAATTGAACAAGCATTGAAAGAAAAAAACAAAAAAGGTAGTATCAGCAACAAACAGATGCGAATATTGCTAGATTAACCTGGTCATTTTGGTCCCAAAGCTAAACAAAAGGGCCAAGAGCCATTTGCTGTTCTATTAGCAGCCTTGTAAACACCTCAGCAAGGTACAGCTCCATCTGGCAGAAGACATTATTTTGCATTAGAATTGAGGTATTACCTCCTGGCTTACACCGTGCTGAACCATCTCACAAGCTCTGTACCTAATCCAACAGTGACTACAGTGACACTGAATATTGGCATTAAGAAAAAAATGTGTTATTTCACAGGAAGAGATAAAACAAATGTACAAGACATTCTGGAAATATCATTAAAGGCATAGGAAATATTTTCCCTTGTTCAACAGTATAATTAGAAAGACTCATATTTTCTGCATAAATGCCCACCCTTTAAAGAAGCATGAGCAATATCAGAGTTTATCAAAAGGGCATGGTCTGTTTAAATAGATTGACAAAGTTAAACTTGGAGGTTCTTATGTTAATTTACCAATTTTTTATAGATAAATCCTGCCTTCCCTCCACTATGAGTTTGGATAAAGATGCAAAAAATAGAGGCTGTCTCTTTGTAAAAAATCACCTTTCTATGGCAGCAAAATTGAAAGATAAGCCAGACCAGTATATTCTCTCCCACTGTCACCACATCCAAGTGCTCCCACTATTGCCTAATACTTGCAAAGCTGTCTCTTTCATCACTCACCTCTAGAGTAATGAACAACCCTTTCAAACTTGGATATTTTGATTCCTCTTTATGCAAGGATGTCTTCATTTTACAACTCTACATGTCAGGAATTTTCATGTGCTTACTGTTAAGTGTGTGCTCCCTGATCTAGGCCAATTCAAGTAAGTTAGGACAGTAGAAAAACCAGCTGTTAAATGGAAAGCTAGTTCCAATCTTAACTACTTTGTCATTACACTTCCTGAAACAAATGCTAATGAAAAATAAATCCTCTTCTGTACTTATGAAAATATATTTTAAATATTTATTAATTTCTCACTAGCAAGATAGTTCTGGGGTTTTTTATAGCTAGGGAGCTATAAATAAGGACTTTGCTTTTAATTAAATACAATGTTTTAAGAAATGAGATGCCAAACTGAAATAATAAAACAAAGTTGATATATTAATATCCCCATTGGATTCTCTAAAGATATTTCTCCTTCAAAGCTCATATGTAAACAGAAGTTATTGTCAGAGATTCTATAAAGAACAGATGTTTTCATTTCAGATTGCTATTTTTGTAATCCAAAATAGCTCAGCACCTAGACAGTAAAACATAGTTTGTGAAGACTGGTATGTGGAAACCTTTCCAGCAGATGCAAATATTAAGAGAATTTTTAAAAAACCAAAACTGGCTAAACAGACAAACATCATAAATTACATATGCTAAACTACAAACTTTAGATTTATTTTAGTAAGATTCAGCACTAGCAATGCCAACCATGACATACAAGGAAACTACTATTGAGGAAACAAAATGCTCCTCTTACTGACTAACAGTTTCCTTTTTCTTTTGAGCATTTTAGAAGGTTCTTTGAAGAGGTTGCAAAGCTGAAATAATCCTACAGGAATCATTAGAAAAATGCAGGCTTTATGCAAAACATACAAAAAAGAAATCTCACTGATATGGCCAGCACAATGTGTAGGAAATAAAATTTTTAAAATAATTTATTTATTTTTTTTCTCCAGTTTAATGAAGTACTTAACCCATCTGACTATCTTTTTTACTTGAATGCATAAAATTAGAGATATTACTGGACAGCCATGGGATCTGGTTATTTGTCTCTTGTTATTTTTGTGCATTGGTGTGAATTTGAGGTATGAAGACAAGTGATATCATGTCATCTATATGAATAAGGTCGTGAGAACAGAAGATTTTAGATTTACCTTTGACTTTCAGCAGAGCTTTTGTTGATTAGACTTGCTGTTAATTTCAAATTCTTCCAATTTGAGATTCAGACTATTCTTTCATCAACTTTGAGAATTTATGGAAACTTTCTAGTTATGCTGGGTTTAATAAAAGCAAATTTCATTGTAGTCACAACCTGGAATGGGTCCTGAGATCCTAAACTACCTGTAACCAGTCTTGACAATGGTAAACATACAGAAAGATCACACTTTACATCACAAAGACCCTGAGAAATAACCAGACAATATTTGATTTTTTTATTCTTGCACGAGAAGGTTTTGATAATTTTAATGTTAGATGTCATTAAATCCCCAACAGCTTTGCTGCTGGAATCCATAGCTCTCTCCATACAAAGGCAGAAATTGTTCCTTTCTAACACACATGCCTCTATGAATTCTTGTATTTATTCAAATTATCAGCACATACATAGAAATGAGAATTCTTTCTTATCAAAATAGTGCATCACTTTCAACATGAATTCATTTATCCTAACCAAAAAATTTCACCTGCTTTCAACCAAATAAGTTATACAGAAATAGTCATATTTAATGGTGAAATTTGCAAACAGTAGGTTCCTGTCTGGGGGTGTAACTGACTAAATGATCCTCATCTAAGGAAAATTATAGACCACTTCTTTAGGAATTGAACATAGGATGTAGAAAACCAGTCACAGAAGCATTAAAAAGGATGTTCAGGGTAAAATTTATAAGATTATTGTGAGTCTCATTGAGAATAATTCCTTTGGAACCACAGGTGTCTCCATGAACCATACACAAAAACAACTAATCTTGTGTTTCTCGTGCAGAAAAAATTCCCCCTAGTCAACAACACTTTAAGATTTCCCTTTTGTACATGATCAGAGTTGAAGATCATGTATATCAACAATGCCTTATTCTCACAAACATTACTCTCACAGAACTTGAAATTTACTGTGTGTATCCAGCATGAGCTTTTATTTTTAATAAATAATAAATGACAAATGCAGAACTTAAATGTGAATCCGTTATGTGACAACAGAAGCGTCAAAACATATTCAAAATTTTCCCTGGAATGAGAATATAAGGTGAAGCAAACATAACTTTTGCTGAATTATTTTCAGCAGACTAAATGGCTGACAGGTAAAGAATTGTAGCTTGTTAACTAAATATACTTTACATCTGAGAATGAAAAAACAAGTCAGTGTTTTTCCACTTCTGTCTCCTAAATATACTGGACAAATTATGTCTGCTTCCTGTACATATATTTTTAATGTAAATTGAAATACAACATCTGGGCACCTTTCCATGCACAACCTTCACCAAGAAGGTATCAATAAGGCACTGCAGAAGAATCCCTTTCAAATCCCCATATTCCCAGGGAATCAAATCTTGCTTAGCATATGGCTACACTTCACTGTGAACTGCTCTGGACATTCCAGGGTCAGGAGGGAAAGAGTCCTCCCCTCTGTCCTCTACTCACCAGAGAACCTGGCCCTGCCACCCAACATCAGAAATGCAAACAATAATACCAAGACCACCAAAGGCCCCAAAACAACACGTGTTTGGCTAAAGAAGGAGGTTGCCATTTAAAGTCCCTTTCACTTGTTGTTGTTATATTTCTAGAGTCCCATACTGTTGTCATCAGATTTCTAAAGTCCATACCTCCTCGGCATGTTCTCATGGCTGCAGATCTTCACAGCACAGCCTCCTTCTTCTGCATGCAGTTCTTTCTCAGTTCAGGGCACCTCCAAGGCTCTCCCTGACTGGCTAACCCACCCTCTTTTATCCCAGTTATCTTCATTGGTCACAGCTGCAGCCCAATTAAGGACATCGCAGCTGCAGCCCATCAAGGACAACCGAGACCTACCAGGGCAAAGCCTCTATACAGATATTCAAGTGCAATACTTCTATTTTGCTAGGACTCAAGTGCCACCTCTACTATATTCACTAGCCAGATGAACTATAGATTTGAACCTGGCTCAGGCAGATCCTGGTGAAAAGTCCTGACCATTGACCTGGGAGCCATGCAGGAGCTTGGGAAGCTGTGCCTTGTTTCTGCCTTTCTCCTTATTCTCACACATCTATGTGGGGGAGGAAAAGGTTACATGCCACTGGGCTGGAAATAACAGGGGAAGAGATATGAATAGAGAGACAGTAAGGACAAGAAAAGAGACTAGAGACCAATGAAGGCAGATAAATGGGTTGCAGTGTCTTAAATTTTCAGTGCATGTATTATTTTTTCAGTATACAAAATTCCTATTAATATGTTTTTGTCCTGGTTATTGATTATTTCCTCTTTTGCATTTTCCTTTGAAGACTTTTTGCACAATATCAGTGTATGCCTGATGAGAAACTAATTTTGGGATTCAGCTCCAGATTCAGGCACATGTAGATGAGAGCTATGTGAAAGAGGCTTTTTTAATCTAAGTTCCCACAGCAGAAGGTGGAAAATTTAGAGTGTTTAGGCAAGTGAGTACAGGCTTACATACCCACTAGGAGCTCAGATGGGAGCTTAGACAATTATCTCTTATCAAATCAGGTGTTACAATTCAAGCTGAAGCCCATCTTCTAGTAAAATGCTCTATTGAGGTTCAAGATATTTTTGTCTGACCAGAATAAAAATTGTATTAAGATAGTGCATTCATCCACCTTCTGTTCTACATTTTTCTGGAATAAAAAACACCAAGAAAATTTAGTGCTTGAATTGGTCAATAACTGAAGATAGCATTAGGGTGGTTTGAAGACTAAATTATTTCAAAATTGATGTGGGTTTGATTTACTTGTTTTTCAAATGAAGTGTTAATTAAATATTTTAAATTTTACCTTTTAATTAAGTACACTATATTGATGCATCATTATTCTCATTTAGTGTGGCATTCATAGACATATCCATATTTGTGTATAAATCATTAAAATTTGTCAATATAAATTGATAGTTTTTACCCTTTAACTCTCATAAATCAGGAAGTAGTAGAAGTCAAAGTCAGTATTTATTTTGTAATGTGCTACAGTGAAACCTTTATTTTAGAGCTGCTAAAAATTAACTATATAAGTATATGCATTACTTAAGATACAATATGCATTATTTAGCTTTGTTACACAAAGCATAGAGTTGGTTCTGGTCAGCTGAAAGAAAGGGACTTCAAGAAGCTAATTCTCCCCATCTCAGGATATCCCTTCAAAATGTCAGGACAATTCTTCCTTTTCCTTTCCACTGAATGTGGAAGGAATAAAAATGAACAGGCTGAATTACATGGATGAACTCAATGGTGTTACTTTGAAGTCATATTTGAAGTCAGCTATCCTATTTCTAACAATTGTCTTGCTGCTTATGAGCAAAATGCAGAAAGTTCTGGAGTAACACCATCTTAAGAAAAATCTATAACTTCTCTGTGGTGAAGGTTCGCCTCAAAGGTGACCTAAAAAGCCACTAATTAGGCTAAAAACCCCTTTTAAACATTATCATATAATTCACATTTATGAGTGTAGGTGTGCAGACTTTTGTGCTGTATCTGATGACCCAATACATACCAGGCAGAACAGCCTGCAGACACTGCTCATGTTGGAAAATATCTGATTTCCAATTACACTTCAAATTGCCAAGGCCCTGAGGGCACCCACAGACCCCAGTGTCCCTACACAACCTCTCTGGAGCTCCCTTCTATTTGTGGCCCAGGATTCCACTTCACCCCTCTCCAGGGCTCTCCCAGCCAGACATTCTCCATGTTAGAAACACACATTGCAAATCAGGTAGCAGTCTATTTTAGCAAAGGGTGTTTTTTTTTTTTTAAATAGTCATCTGCATTAAAAAAGAAATTTAATAATTTTTTCTACTCTAAAATAGTTCAGAAATTAGCTACTTTTCTGAAAATTATTTTTGAAATTTCTGCATAATCAGAAAACTTAGAGATTTCAAAACCTGTAATTCTACCCCACCTGCAACAGTAATTATGACAAGCACCGGCTCACCACGCTTTTCTTAATTATTTCAGTAATGGCTGTTTATTGTATTTATTAGTAGAATTCTATTCACTATCTCAAAACTTATGGGAAAGTTGACCACTCATTTTGAACTTGTTTCTATCTCTTCCTATCAGAATAGACATAGAAATTAATATTTTTATTGAAGTTTATTCTGTGCATATAAAAGTGTCAATTATTTTTAACCTCTTAACTAAAAGACATTTTATCTGTCACTGAACTTTTGAGTTTGACATCAATTAAAGTTCTCCCATTAAAAAGGAGTTATTAGAGCAACATCAAGACTTACACAATCAATCTGTCAAAATGATATTACTGCAAAACCTTCAAAAATAAAACCTTTCTTGTCAAGCAGGCACAATTTGTAGGTGGCAGGCTTTAACTTCAAAATGAAAGCCCAGAGATCCCAAAACCCCTACTTTACTCTCATACCTGTGATAAATAAAAGCAATTTTTAAAAAATATAACATTTAAGGAGAAAACAAGACAGATTATGTATACAAGAGAATACTGCTCTGTTTCTCATCACATTAGCCACTAAGCCAAATAATCCATATGGTGAGAGGTCTAAAAATGAGACATAATCTAAACTGCTTTAAGTCTCATTAATTTTATTTATGAAAATATAGAAAATATTTTATTAATATGCTAATGGCCACATGCTGGCTGCAATGATCAATGGAAACAGCACATGGAAATATCAATATCAACAACAATCCAAAGTCTTTCAAATTTAAGTAAAAGATAATACTGATTGCAGTGAGTTCTCACCAAAGCAGAAAAAGCAGAGGAAAAGACCTGTATTTGACTGTTCTCCCAATCACTGCAAATAGCCTCTACTATAAACAGTCCTCACTGATATACTGTGTTTAAGAAATACAAAACAATTCTTCTGTTGTTTTTGTTTTTGGGGTTTTTTTAATCTTACTGGGTTTTGTCCTTTGCTGGTTTGGAATGTTCTCAGTTTTCTTTCTTTGCTCCCTGGCTTGATTATTCCAAGCTACATTGCCCACCTTCTTTCTTTTCACATTTCATTTATCACTATCATTACAGACAAACTTCTGCTCTTGCTGAGAAAAGCACACTTTCCACCACTAAAAAGATCCTTGCTACACTAGGAAAAGCAAAAATGCCATTCAGTCTATTTCAAAGTGAGTCCCCTTCAAGACACATTAATTCTCAGTCACAATAAAAAAAAATTAGTAAACAAGGTTTCAATTAATGGCAGGGACAGCAATAAAATTTTCAAAGAGTTCAGCCTGCACTTCAGTAAGGCAAATTTTCACAGAAACTTAACAAACTAAGCAACAGTGTTTCAATACTGCTTCTGCATTTGGCTTTCAAAAGGCAGGGCTTTAGGCATGAGGCATTAATTTAGAACCTCCCCAAAAAGGCCTCCAGGAATAAATCAAAAAGGGTAAGATCAAGAGAAGCAAGTGTAGCAGCCAGTTCTTCTGACAGAGAAGTTGGAAAATAGGTGTAAAAACCTAAAGCATGTAAAAGTCATTAAATACAAACAGCTGTAAAACTAGTGTAAAAAGACAAGAACACTTCCAGCAAATCCTGTCCCATGCACAAGTCTATACACAGAAAACTTGTAATATTTAGAAGGATTATTATTAGCTCATGTTTTTCTTCTTTACAGGTGGGCTATCTGACCTGGCTTTAATGGCCGTGTGACCTGGCAGCCTGAAGGACAGCAAACAGCTCTCACACCTTGCAACTCCACAGCTAATCTCAATATAATTAGCTACTTTTGGACCAGATACTACTCAAGACCAATTAACAAGACACCAACAGCCAAATTGTTTAGTTGCCTGTGAGAATACCTTTTAACCTACAGAAAGTACTGCCTATAAGGTCCCAACAAAGATGGATTTTGTCCCAGAAAGTCATAGGGAGAATAAAGGGCTTTATACATCACTAAACTGCGTCTAGCAGAAAAAATGGATGAGTCCTAGAATAACAAATACCATGGAGGGAAAATTACTTATACCGTAATTACAGGCAAACCAAGATTATTTCATACCCAAAAGAGAGTTCCAGTGAAAAAGAAAGCCAGTCTGGACTAGTTGAACCACAGAAAGGATGGAACACAAAAGATGATGTGATTTCAGAAATAATTTGCACATTTTAGAAAGCTATGCTTATAGGAGTATGACTTTTTTTGTTTTTTTAATGTATCTGTTCCATTTCTTATCATGTTTTACCTCTGTAGTTTAAAATGTATCAGTAGCTTCCCACATTTGTGGCAAATAAATCCTTTTGATAAATATATTCTAAAAAAATTAACTAAGATTAAGACTCTGCATTAGATTTTTCCCCCTTATATAACGTGGAGATACACACAACACCCTGGTCAGTTGGTTAGCACATCTACCAGCAGCTTTTCCTTTTCCATGCACTGGATATACTGAGATGGTAACAAAAAGAAATTCAGCCCAATTGTTAACTCAAAGACATGGTGGAAGAAATCAGCAAGAACTATTTCAGTCCTAATTCTTTTCTTGCCAGAAAAAATACCTCTAATCTTAGCTAGGAAAACAAGGTGGAAATATCAGCCTGCATGATCATAAGAGTGGTGTCACTCAAGACTGTAGACACTCCTTTCTTCTCACTCAGACTTACTTATGGATCAGGTAAGGCACCATCAAACCTTTTATTTAAAGATCTGCAATGAAACATGAGTGCTAGACCACAGCAGAGCAGAGACATGGACACAATAGCTCCTGACACACGGCCCACATTCTCGTTAGCACTACTGACATTGATGAATTATCTTGGAGAATAATGCACTGACCTCTTTTAACTGCTTTCTGATTTAATAGGCTCCATTAAAAAAAAAATTTAAATCAAAATCATGACAAGCCTAACAGCATAATGGTACATATGACCTTCAGTTTGTGCCTTTTAGCATTTAACAAAAGCATATTTACCCCAATGCAAAAGCAAAAAAGGCTACAAATTAATTCCTACCTTCTACTGTAGAAGTTTAATCAAATAGAGTTTCTTTTTATTTTCAGTCCAGAAATCCCTGAAACTGGATAACACCTAGTTTAATTATCTTTTATCTAACCATGAAATTCTGTGCATTTAGATACAGAACCTCTCAAACTAGTTTGAGAGGATTTGGTGGAAATGAAATGCAGTGAAATGAAAAATTAGGTAATTTACTTGCCTTTTAAAAGCTTGCTGGAAAGGTGAATATTCTCAGCTATGATTTCAGCCCATATTAGTGGTGGTAAAATATGAAACCCCATGGCCAGACATGTCAGCAAAGAGGTTTTATTTAAATTTCATCACCTCTCAGTGAAAAGTTGTTTTCTGCAGATTTTATTAGTAATTAATTTTTCCAGTTTTTACATGAGTGCTACTTAAAGAGACACTGAAGAAGCACTACACTGCTCTTTGGAGCAGACATTCTGATTTTCAAATCAACCTTTCAGCATAAATCATATCTGCTATAAAACCCTGGGCTTTAGAGATACTTCAAGAAATTTTTCATAAAAATATTATAATCCAAGATATCTTGAAATCCATTGCATAAAATAGTTTCTATAGGAGTAGCACTGCACAAACACAGCAGAATATCTGCTTTCTGACACTGCCAAAACCATCCAGAAATCATTACTCTTAAAATTATTTTCATTCCAAGTGCTGTTGGGAAGTTATTAGGTATTGATTTAGTTGGTAGCCTGTACTTATAAAAGGTAACCAAGAATGGGTTACGGTCCGTGTTAAGAAAATAGAGATATATATTACATTTACCACTCTCCTTGTTGTTCATTGATTTGTTTTTAAGGTGTTAAATTGCTTTATACATCTTGTGACTTATAAGATCCATGGCATACAATTTCTAACAGAATACTCTATAAATATGATCACTTCTATAACCTGTATATCTAGTAGGAACCCTAGCATGATCATAACTTCCCAAGTAAGAGGCCTAATTCTTCCATCCATACTGGATGCAAATATGCTTTTCAGAATAAATCAGGATCAGTATCCTGCATTTCAGCTTAACAAGAAAAAATTAAATTCTCATCTGTTTTCAGTGCAAGCCAAATCAGTTTTTCTTTCTATACTCTATTTTCCTCACTTAATTTAGTGATATGTGCCAGTAGACTAAAAGTATCTGCAAGAATTGGATGGATAATTTAATGCATATTATGTATACATATTTTATTGTTCAGAAAGAAAAAGGTATACCAGCAAATACACCAGAAATGTGAGTAGTTGGCATCCATGCAACAGTTAGGGAAGAGCTTTCAGAATTACATTAATTACTCACATGTATGACAGAGCAGTATTCTTTAGAACTTGTCTTTTAATACTCCTGAGCATAACCTTTCAAATTTATGAATTTCTGAATACCTCAAAGATTCTATGTTCCAAAGAACCACTGATTTGGAAAAAAAAAAAAAAAAAAACAACAAAAAAACAAAAAACAAAACAAACAAAAAAAACCCCAAAAAACTCAAAAGAAAACAAAAAACAAAACAGAAAAAACCCCTGAAAAAAAACCCCACAGACTTTCTTCACATCTCATCACTGTCCTATTTAATGCACACCTTCCCCCATTTTACACCTGGCTGGACTTGGGGGTGGCTTGGACTTTTCTCTTTCTTCTTTCATAGCTTTGTGCTAGTGAAAGGGAAAGATACTCTGAAACCCAAAAAGGCAATTCAGAAATTATATATGACACCTTGTAAATGGCATATAAAATTTCAGAATTTAAAATAAGAATATTTTTTAGCACCAAACCAGTTGATCTGGCTCTTAGATTGGTATGGTTTGTGTTTACTCTTCAACTTGCTACCTTTTTTTCCCTCTCTAAAAAATATTTCCATCTGACAGTAATTCCACAGTTAAGTATCTTGATGATAGGGGGTTACATTTATTTTATTCACCTGAGGTACTAGCATTCATTCTTGACTTACAAACCTGAACACAAAATTTATGTCAATAAAATTTTAGTTTAACTTCTTAGTGTGTTTCATGGATATATACATGCACAAACTATACAATTTATAATCAATTTCAAACCAGTCTCTAAATCTTCACTATGAAAGATTTGAAACTGAGGATTTTATGAGCCAGTGTTCAATTAATAATGTTTCAATGAGAACTATTATACAAATTGAACATTTAACTTTTACATATATATATATATATACCTTAAACTATGTATTACTGTTGCATATATCTCATTTTACTATTATTTGTTTCCTTGCTTAAAACCTCACCTAATTAACTAATGTCAACATTTTGTAGTCAGATCTATTTCTTGGAAATTGTTTGAGGCATATTTAGGGTTTGGGTTTATTTAATTTTAAATGAGATCAACACAGAGGATCAAGTGAGAAGAGTTACACATGAGACTGAATCAAACTTGCCATTTCAACACAAATAGATACTTGCAAAGTTCTTCTCTTACATTGGCACCATTTTGAATACTAATGGATATTATCATCCCAAAACAATTGTGCAAAACTGCACTGGAATTACTAGACTATAATCTCACACTGGTTGAAAAAGTAGAAGGCAATTCCACTATCCTGCAGGACTTGGACAAAAGAAAGCATTGGGAAAAAAAAAAGAACTTTTTAAACTTCAACAAGGACAAAGGTCAAATCCTGCCCGAGGGGAAGAAAAGCCCCTGCAACAACAACATGTGGGGACAGAGAAACCCAGGAGCAGCTTGGCAGCCAGAGAAACCAGGGAGCAGCTTGGCAAGGAAGGCTCTGGAGTGCTGATCTTCATATGAGCCTGTGGGAAGCCCAGCACCAGAGGCAGCCAACAGCAGCCTCTGTAACTCTATGGAAAGGGGAAGATCTCCAGTCTGCATCTATGTTTTTTTTCTATGATCCTGTGATTAAATAATGCTTCAATGACTTTAGCCCATTAATATTAAAATGACACATTCTGAAGGATCACTGCTTCCTATGGAGCCCAACGAAACACTGGACCACTGCAATTGCATTTTAAATGTCCTTTATCAAAATCTCTGGGGATGAAACACACATTTCACAGAGTTTAAAGGCTAAAACCATACCAAAATTTTAATACCTGAATCACATAGCCTTATTTTGCGATGAGTGAGACAAGTATTTAAATCCCATTTTCTTTATTGGAAACTAAAAGCGAATACAAAAGACTTCACAATAAGAGAAGAAAAAAAGCAATACTTGTATGTCCACAGGCCAAACAATTCAAAGTTATTAGTTCTACTCAGAAGACGCAGGAACATTATAAGCTCCATGAAAACTTCACGGTAAAGATAAATCATGTTTCAAATTGGAAATGTCCTCTTACTTAAAGGCTCAAAATACTACTTTTCATCCTTTTTTGTAAAAGTAAAAAAAAAATAAATGCATATCCATTCACATTTCCATTTACACTTTTTGCAGACCTTAAATAAAATCAGAAGAAATATTAAAAAACCAAGCCACCCATAACTCAGGAAAAAATGCTGTGCACCACAGTTGTAGGGATATTTACTTTCATGGGGTTTGCATGCCAGCCATGCAAATACTTAAAATAAGCAGCATTTATTTTATTGAACTGCCACAGATGTCAATATGACGTTTATTTGAGAGCAGTTATTAGATCAGCAGTGATGCTTTAAAATATTGCAATGATTATTGTTGGATACCTCAAAGAAAACTGGCATTTTTCTTAACAAAACCAGCTTAGAACCTAATAATTTAAGATGAATAAATACTGAACTACCTTTCTACTGAGTTGAGTTATCAGCTGAAAGTTGTTTATAGTTTTGCCCTTTCTGTCATAACAGTGACTAGGATGTTAAAATCTAGATTGTATTTGTTAAACTCAGTTCCCTAAATCTGATAGAGATTTTCATATGCAATTTGAAACTTATTCTTAAAATAAGCTACCAAAAATCCTTCTAATATTTTTCTTACACATGTAAAGAAATCAAGACAAATGTAAAAACAAGCTTTAATAAACCTAAGAGATCCAGATTTCTAAGAATAGAAATTTTATAAAGGAAAAGTAGTGAAAACCTCAAACTTGTCCATGTATTAATGCATTTTTGTTGAGAGTGCTTTACTCAAGTGCTGCATTTGCACTTATTTGAACAGAAGAACTCTGTTATCATGTCAATTATCAACATTTAACCCATGACCACTTACTCCTCCTTATTGATCAGAAGAGTGAAGTGAGATTGAGATAATTCTTGCATCATAATTGTTAAACCTTCTCTCAGCAGTTCATTGAGTCTTCCCTAGGTACTTTGAACACCCCCAGATTCTATCTTCTGGAGATGCACAGTTGATCAGAAAGTTCACAGGTGAATTGAATTTGGGTATTTTGATACCACATTTCTCAACCAAAGGGTCCTAGGGTGACATTATGATGCTTGTATCCCCATTCATGTGTTCTGTTGATGTTGGATATTATGTTCTCTACCTTTAAGACCGGCTCTGAAGAGGGAAAGTTTTGTTTTGGTTTTCTTATCAGCCTGGCGGGACACAGAGACTGCAGCTTTTGCTTTTGCTGCTTTTGCTTTTTGCTTTGCTCTCTCTCGCTTTTGCTTGCTTCGCTTCTGCTTGCTTTTGCTCATTAGCTAGTTCAGCTAAACTGTCCAATTTCTTCCTGGACCGTTTCTCCTTTCCTTTTTCTGAACATTTCGAACCTGCTCCGGACTGGGACCTGGGAAACACCAAGATCCTGCACCTTGTGGCTGCAGCAGCTGCCCCAGCGCCGGAGGGACTGAGAACAGAGTGACCACCCCCCAAGAGAGACTTTCTGAATTTGTCATCTCTTTTCAGAGTGTTGCCATCTGGTATTGTTCATTTTGTGTGCTGGGGGTGCTGTGCTTATTAAATAAACAGGTTCTTTCCACTTCTCTCTGAGGAATCCTTCCCAAACCAGTTGGGGGGAGGGACCGTGGGGGTTTGCTTACTGGAGGGGCCCTCCTTTGGAAATTCTCCTCCAAATTTGCCCTAAATCAGGACAGTCTCCATCAAAATTCATATCCAAAATGTAGAGTTGGTTTTATTTTGCTCAGAGTCAGCTTTAAAAGAGCAACAGCATAATTGTGGCATGGGGTGGTGTTAATAGCAAGAAAATTTAAAAAAAGAATTAAATTATCAGGAATGAAAAGGACTAGAGTTGTCTAACACATAACGCAGTAGAGACATTTATGGGTTTTTTAAAAGTGCTATTTTCTATAAGTTGTGTAAATAGGATACACAGGAGGTGGCAAAGAACATCATATTTGTCCTCCCACTTATATGAATGACACTTCTCATGGGAAGTTCTGTTTCACAGCCTTTGCATCTGAGTGCTCTCAAAAACAGATAAATAGGATATCCTACTGAAAATATTTTTGCTGTGAATGCCTCACAAAACAAATCCTATGATAGAACCAATTTTTTTTCCTAAGCTATTAACAGAAACCAATATTTTTGACACTTCCAAATTATTCTTATTCCCAGAGAAGACAGAGGATATTAATTCAGCTCTGCAGGTGGCGTATGAAGGGAGGGCAATGACAGAAAAATGCAAAACCTGAAAATACACACAATGCCTTCAGGATTATACCCAGCTAGCCCTACAACTGTAACTCTACATTAGGCTCTTAGGGTCATAACCTCTTCCTCTGGGCAGGCTGATTTCCTCATGTATCAAATTATTTCTCCCACATTCTTATCCACTACCTAGTTATCCAATCCATTCTTCCCATGACCAGCACCTGTAATATAGGCACAGTTAGCCAAAATTTGCTTGACATAAAATTGGAGTAGGTCCCATAATACCCATTTTATATTTTTGTCAAATATGTTCATCATTTATCTGTGATTAATTTTTTCTCTTGATATCACACATCATGGACACAGAGGGGTGATTAATAATGAATTACGATAGGATGAAGGAACATAAGCTAGTTTATATTTGAAATACTATGTATCTTTATAAGGTTATAAATGCTTATCTTGCAGAGAAAATGAAAGTCAAGTTGTAAATTCTATTAGCAAGTTTAAAAAAAAAGGTTATTAAAGCCTTACAGCAATGAGAACATCTTATGTTATGGAGGTGGAATCAAATCTTTAATTTGCAACAAAAAGATTTTGGTGCATCATTTTCATGTTCCACAGGGTGGTCTGACCTAGTAGAATGCCATATTGCAACAAACTCAGACATATATTAGTAAAAATCTTAAAAATGTCTATGAAATGAAGCATCTAGATTAGAAGAGACATCTGAAATGTTATTTATCATTGAGAAAAAATAAAGAGAAAAAATTGAGAAAACCTTGAGAAAAAATAAGGCTCTGTTGATTATTTTACAGTCTGAATTTATATAAAATCATTGTATTAACCTCTAGAATTCATCTGAGCAACAAGACTACAATGTGTTTATCTGACCACTTACCAAGAGAAAAGTACTCTCCTAGATCTGGGGTTTTCCTTTATGTTAAGCTCTTATTTAGGTGCAATAATTCTTTGATAACTAGACTAAA
Organism: Molothrus ater; assembly: GCF_012460135.2. NCBI lineage: Eukaryota > Metazoa > Chordata > Aves > Passeriformes > Icteridae > Molothrus > Molothrus ater. The sequence goes on from NC_050479.2 coordinate 33,291,941, forward strand.
ATCATAATAGGAATATTATCTTTCCTTGCCTTCTGCTTACTCATAAATGCTGTCTCTGAGCAATTACCTTCATATTATTAACATATCTGATGTTTTCTGCAGGTCAAGACTATGAAAATAGTTACACTTCTGACTAGAGACATAATGATCATTTGTTTGCTCTGATATTTGCTTGTTCTAATGTTTACTCTTGACCATACACAGCAAATATTCCACTGCTCTCTATCTTTTTTCCAAGCCCCATGGACTCACAATTTTTTCTATTTCTATCACTTAATTACTTGTCTTTGTGTCCAAGATGTAGGAAAAGTATAAGAATTTGAGGGGAGAACAGATATAATCACACTCATGTAAGTAACATGAAAACTGAAAGAGACTTGGATTTACACTGAATAGCAAATTGAACAGGAATTTGATATTGCCTAGATTAACAAAGAAAAGGCAAGTAGTTCCACATTCTGAATTAAATCTTATCTTTTTTACATGTGAAAAAAATAGGAGGACTGTGACTGGAATATCATGTTCAGCTCTATTATGTACAACTCTAAATTACTAGAAGAATAAGGAAATATTATAGGAAGGGAATATTAATATTATAATTAATATTACTTTAATTAGATTAGTTTTATTTCACATAGGTATATCTAACATATTTCTTTCATGAGGAAAGATTGAACACATAAATACAGTTTGATGAGGAAGTTTTCAAAATGGAACAATAGCATAATTTGGCTGTACTGATTCCAAAAATACAAGAGCATCTTTAAGGAAATTATTATTCAGAACTTGCTCTTCTTATGAATTTCAATTTTGTTTTTGTCATAACATTGCTTTCTTTCCTTTTGAATTTGAGTTATTCCAAATGAATCATCCAGTGGCAGTCACTCACTATTTGCCTTCAGATTTGTGGGGCTTGTTAAAAGCTGAATCCCTAAGTGGCTGAGCTTGGAAGGTACTACTGGGACAAATAAGAAGCCTGGGGAACAGCATTAGTGACTGGTCTCCAGCAGGCTTTTGTGCAGCTGATCACACTGGGAACGACTGCCTTTTCCACATCCCTTGTCAGCAGGTCCTTTCCCCATTCAATGAGTCTCATATAAGCCCTATTCTTCCTTTTGATGCTGATGTACCAGTAGGATATCCTTTCTCTTTTTCTACCAACATGTCTAACAGATTCAAGGATAAAAAAAAAATTCAGGGTGATAAATTAAACTTACTACAATATTGTATATGCTAAATGATTTGTGAATCTTTTTATTGCAGTGGAACATAATGAATAATCAAAAAACCTCACAGGGTCTGAAAACAGAAGCAGAATTCATGACAGCCAAATGATCTTTTCTCACAGGCAATCTTGCTCTTTCCCTTGTGAGCACTGTTCAGACAGAAGTGGTGCATGTGTTGATGGGTAATGTCAGAGAAGGGAACAAGATCTGAATGCGTTCTGGGTGAGATATTTGGTGACACTTGCCAGCACATTCACAGCCAGGCATGCATGGATATGACCTGGTATCTCCTCAACCAGCAGTGTACTCTGAACACCAGGCTGCTTTATGGTGCTTCAGCACAGAGAGGGAACCTTATTCCGTTCCCTCTTCTTTCTCAGTATAATCTTTCCCACCTAAATGCCGTCCTACTGGAACCACCTTACAGGCACAACACTTCCAGCACATGGCCTGAGTGGCTTGGATGGTGAGAACGGGACACCAGACCTGTCTCCCCTTACATCCATCTGTGGAGGACCAGGTCCTTGAGGCAGTAGGACTCTTGATCCAGGGAAAGAAGCAATTAGTTGCTGTTCTGACAGACACACAGAACTCCCCAGCATGGGATTTCTTCTGAGGAAGGCACTCAGAGAGAAGCACATCAAGCTGGTAAGACCTCAGCACTCTAGGCAAGTTATCACGCCTGGCCACCTCTGGCTCTGGCTGGGCAGCAGAATAGCATTGCACAACACATCTGCCAGGTTGCCTCTGCTACCTTCTTAAAAAGAGAAGAGAAACCTCGACCCACACCAAGTGCCACCGTGGAAAGACACACAGAGGAAAGGGTCATGAGCCCACAAACCCTCTTACAGAGCAAGGAACCTGCTTCTTGCCTTTTTCTCTCCCTGCACAGAGAGGCATTGTGGAACCCACATGGCATGGGCATGAGGAACCCACAGCTTCCGTAGAATCTCGCCCTCTGTTGTATCAAGGTGAACTCACCAGACAAGCTTATCAACCCACTCTGAAACTCCTCTTACAGACCACTGTGTCAAAATAGGGTTTTCAAAAAAGCTGCTGCTAGCAAAGGCCTCCCCTAAACACGTTTGCATGATTTGGCTTAGCATGCAGGCAGCTAGGAAGGAAGTGTATTGGAAGTAGAGTGCTCTGCTGTGTGACACCACTTGAGACAGACATGGCATGGGTTTCCTGTGCAGAGACACTTGGGAAGGGCAGAACAACACCAGCTCAGGCTGATAAAAGACATCTTAACAAAAGTCAGCCAGCAGAGGATCATCATCTCCCCACACAAGGTATCCATGATTTTTCTCTGCTGACTCCCAAGGGTTTGCAAGATGAGAGGGTAAAAATCTGTGTGTCTACTGGGAGAAGCACTGCAGAGGACCTCTCAATGGGGATGTGAAACCTATTGAGTAATCTTGGGCTAACAGGGAAGAAATGCAGAAAATTCACTTTATACTTTGACGCAAACTTCATAAATAAAAGTAAGCAAAATCAAAATCTTCAAGAGATATACAAAACACCTCTTGACGCCAGGAGAAGCCTTAAAATATATTCAACTTGTGAACATTTGACTGAAATGAGTATTTTCCTAATGCAAATTGTCAAGAAGATCATGGTCTGCCTGTTCAGTGATTAAAAGGCAGCCAGAAAAGTGAGCTTTTATGTTCTTTCTGCTAATAAATATCCATTGCTATCTCTCTGAGACCACTATGCATTCTGTTCTCACATCTTTGTTCAAGGTGGCTACAGCCTTTCCCAGCAATCAGTTCCACCAAAAGCATATGTACAGAAGGCAATTTCAGAGCATCTGTCTGCTGTCATCAGTACCAAAGGATGTGTTCCAGTAAACACTGCTGAAGAGATTAGCCAGGCTTTACATCTTTGTTTTCTCAGTCAGTCTCGTAGAAGTTTTAAGAGCATTTCAATACAAAATCTACATGGAAGACACACTGTTAATGCTACATACAAGTTAAATCTCCAAATGCCAAGGTTAAAATCTGTGAAACATGAACAGTGCAATCCACCAGCCCATTATTACTGCATTACCTTTTTTTTTGTGCAAGGGCTTGATTTCCAGGAAATCTGTTAGCTATTGCTATAAGACTTTTTTAAGCTATTGCTACATAAGACTGTTCTGCAGTCTCAAAGATCCTGACAACCAAAACTTGGTCGATTAATCATATTAATAACACAGGTTTGAGGGCTTTGAGGTAATCAGTTTAGAAAAAAGCTGATGGAGCTGACACACTATAATAAACAATTTAAACAAAGTAAAGAGAAAAAACAAATTGGTGTGAGCTTAACAGTATCCTTTGCCCTAAATATGCAGAAAAAAGAAGCAAGGAATTATGTCTTAGCTAAATCAACTACACTTTAAACTTGAACTTTGTGTTTTGTCCTTATTTACCAGTTTCCATTTACATCTTTCAAACCACAGTCTCAAAAATGGGAAGTATTTGGAAAAATATTAAATTTTTGTATGCATTAAGTACACCTTGTCCCTTAAAAACCTGCTGATGAATTACCTGCAAAGAAAACTCCACTATTAAAAAAATCTATTAATTATTAATTAAACAATTATTAGGCAACAACTTGAGTTGAGCCAACCTGGATGCTCATCACAATTTCATTCATAGTTCCTAAGAAGCTGGTCAAAAGAAGTAACTACTTTTAAGTAAATAGTTTACTTGTGGGATCATGGAATAAAAATCAACTCAGTCTAAATTAGGACATTCCAGTTTCTCCGATGATAGAACATCCATGAATATGTGAAGATGAGAAACTAGGTTTAAACTGCATTTTACAATAAAGCAATAATTTACAATTTCTACAAAGCTGATGATTGAGGGTGATCAAAGCAGGAATTTCGAAGGCTTTGTTTCTCCTGGAGTTCCACTGTGCTCCCATGAGCTTCATGCATTCTATCAACATTATACAAAAATAAAGTGATTTGTCTGCCATCTGCATTTCAGTTGCCAAAACCAAATCAGGAACACAAGTATCTTTTATAGACCCTTTCTCTAGATTGTTTTCCTTAGAAGATTCATTGTTCGCCAAGAGAGAATAAAAAAACAACAAAACCAGATTGGATGTGAGAAGTTTAAAAATGTACCTGAAGAATTCCATGAAAGAGAAGCCATAACCATGCTGTTCAGCAATTCCAGCACAAACAACATTTGCAGATGCTCCAATCAATGTTCCATTACCTGCAGTTCAGAGAACAAAGATCAGTTTATAGTTGTGGTCTCTTTCTTACTCCTCCTCTGTTTTTCTGTGTTGAAGGCCTAAGATGTACTCATTACAAAATGAAAAATCAATTTCTGTTGTATATAGGTTTGGAAAGAAACATACAGTCAATACCTCCACATCCTATACATAGCTTCATGCTTTGAAATATAAACCTAGTATTACGCCCTGGTTCTACTTAGGCCAAAAAAAATAGGGAAGGAACATAGTACCAATAAAAAATAACACCAGAGATCTGCATTCAGATAAACATGTTGATTTTCAGTTTTACTTAACTAGAAGGTGACATCAGATGAGGTGAAAAGATAAGATAGTGTGAGAATGCTAAGAAAAATGGATACCTTTTTCCTAATGCCAACTTGATGTTGACACTAGTGTTTTCTTTATTGATAAATTAAGTAATTTGTAAGATTTTTTTGGAGTTTTTTAATAGAAATTAAAACAACATAAGTGTGACAATGAAGGGGAATGGATCTGTTTCAGGTCTCTCTCCTAAAGACAAAAGGATCAAAGACTTTGTTTACCCAATCACCATGGTTCTTCAAACATAATTTTATTCAGTGAAGTTCACCAAATTACCTTATACGAGCCCCCACACGAGAGGAACACAACAAAGAAAAATAAAAACAATTTGCCAATTTATAATGCACATCTATCCTCACTTCTCTTCTCCCAAGCCTTTTCCAGAAATTAATTTTCGCTAAACTTTTAACAATCTCACAATGAAGTCAGCTATTCAGACCTCAGAAAGACTGACCCATTTTCTATATCATTCCCATGAGTCATACCTCAGACTTATCCATGCTGCATACTTGACTTCCACAAAGCAGATGGCTCCTGCAAATGTTTCTGATCTAAGGCACGACTCAGGAAGTGACAGTGACTCCTACATGCTTTTCTTTAACTGAAGTTTTGAACAAAGGTAACAATCTATGAGATTTTTTTTTGTACTAAGTAAGTCATCTCTTTTGCCATACATCACTACATTAACAATCCATTATTCTAAGCAGGAGCCTTCCTTTCCTCCCATTGGCATGTAGTTACTCTTCTTACTTTAGTTCTGTTAAAAATTTTAGCTCCATAGAAACTCTTCTGGTCTGACTTTGAGAGAAACAGATCATAATGTAATTAATGCTCTGGTTAATTGTTTTGATTCAGTAAATGTTTCGGGTCACCCAGAGATCAGTATACCAAAAAATTATCTCAGAATAAAGGCAGAAGAATTATTCCCTCAAAGTATTCACACATGGTACTGTTATGGCCTTCTGCACCTGAAAGTGCACACAAAATTAGCAGATATCTAAAAATATTATTAAAAAAATAATATAACACTCTTAAATTAAAATAAAATTAAGTGCTATAATTCAGATGGTGCTGACTGGTCATTATAGTGACAGAGTAACAAATCTGAGGGAAAAAAATAAACCCCAGAAGTCACTCAGGACTTTTTTATTATTATTTTTAGTTGACTTCTTGAAAGCCAAAGCTTTCCAATAAAAAGCCCTGATATGACAATTTTTTTTCCAATTGAGTCCAAAGAAAATGCAGGAGTCTTTTTTATTCCAGGATGGTCAATTATTATCAACACACGTTAGGCAGCAAACTCAGATTTCCATCCCAGAGTAGAGATCAGAACAAAGGTATCTATTGTTTCAGGTGAGTGGCCTAAGCAACACCTATTAAGAACAATAGACTGGTTTTATTTTCTCATCAGCAGCTCTTGAGCAGATACCACAATGGAATAAGGAAGTCACAGAAATGTTGGAGATTTCTTGAGATGAGAAAAGTGCTCCCTTCCCACTCCCTCTAGTCCCAAATAGACATTTTATTTTTTTATTTTTAATTCTCCCTCTATGTTTTTTTAAATTCCTTTTCTTTCTGCTCTCCTAGGAGCTGTGCTAGGTGACCTGCTTCCTACTTGCTGTTTTTAAGGCTTTTACACTGCAAAGGAGCTGGAGCTCAGTGCAGAGATATCCTGACTGTCTCTGAGGAGCTCTGCTGATGTTGCTGAAACTGCCCATCAATACAAGGACGTATCCTTATTGATCATAAAACTATTGTGATCATCCTTGTGAGACACCAAGAATTTTTTGTAACCTCAGCTTCTTTTCATACACAGAAAACCACCTCCACAGGTGCTTTAGGTGTGGAGAAAAAAAGAATTATTAACATCATAAGAGGTACAGAAATCTTTAAAAAATAGTGTCTAGCACTGGTCATTAGAAACATCACACAGCTCGTTTCCCTTGCCCTCTCTCTTTTTGCCTCAAAGTATATCCAAATTACTTTACTGCACATTTTAAAATACAAAACTGAACTTGAACAGCTTTCCTGGTAGGTAACTGCCATGAGAAACCAAGGCACAAGGTGTGTGGCTTAATGTGAAAACAGAACAAATGAATACAGCTGATGTAATTAGAGGAGTCAGGAAGGAACACTTCAGGAATTTTCAATTCCAAACTAATCACTAGTCTACAGCATCCAAACATTTCATAAGAGATTTCTGCTCTATGTGTAGCACAACCAATCATCACTCTCAGAATAATGTTACCGCAGACAAGGAATATAGCTCTGGCTTCAAATTAAAGAAATGAGACTGAAACTGTGCTTGTCCCATGGCTCTGACTAGATACAGTCGAGATCTCCAAACAGCACAAGCTCTCCTATACTGCATGGGCTATAGTAATGCCTTCACATAATGCAGTATTATGGAAAGAGTTTCTGCTTCAGCAGTGAATTGATTTCTCCAAGTAGATTTCAGTCGAGAAGGAATCGTCACCTTAAATGTTATCTGTGAGGAACAGCATTACTTTTTCATTTGTTTGGAGCATGTGTGCAGTTTAATTAGGCACTGGCTCAGCAGGCTTCAAAGAACTGCACTCAAATTAACAACAGAAGCAAACTTTTGTTTCACCACCCAGGAACATCCGTCTCCACGGCACGGGTTTAACTCAGTAGTGAAATAGCAACACCATAACTCTCTGAATCATGGAAAACTCAAGCCTAAGTTACTGTACACAGAAACCTATACATTAAATTCATTCTGATTGATGCAAATTAAGACTAGACATTTTTTAGGACTTCACTCAGTCTTGACTTCATCTTCACATCACCTGCAATCTTAAGAACAATTCAGCTTAAGAAGGCTCCTGCTTGCTTGTTTATATGCTCAAAACAAAATAACACATGGGTCAACTGTCTCAACACATTGCAATAACCAGTCTGGTTTGAGGACTCCTATTGTAACTTTGTTGATGACTCCTACTCACCCCTTATCACAAGGCAGATGGTTACTGAGGAACTGGATTCACTACAATGAATTGTGATATTTCTAATGTCAGTAGTCTGTGATATCTATGAACGAGTAGTGCATTTTATTCTGAATATCTCTTCTTCCTTTTTTCCTTGACAGACTACATACACTGTTGTCAATATTAACTATACTTAATAGTTCATAAGCATGAAATCAAGAGAGACCTTTTTCTTAATGAAAATAATAGAAATTCTAATTAACTGCTTATACTACAACAGAGGAATCCTCACAGATTGTAATCCTTTTTCCATGGAGCTGCCCTAGCTCTGCACAATCATTTCAGAAACAAAGTAGAAGGTCTTCGACTGCTTCTGTCTAGAAAAGGTGATATAAGATCTTCTTTCTGATATTTCTCAAGGCAAATAACTTTGAATATCTTTAGGGAATGTGAAATCAACCCCAAGTGTGAGACAGTATTTAAGTTTTAGTTAAGAATAAAGCTATCTAGAAATATCCAAGACCCACACATTAAAATGTGCCCTTTCATCCCCAGCTAACTTAGAGCTACAAGCAGGAAGATGTTGTCAAGGTTTGGTAAGCCTGATTTGATACCTGCAGTATCCACTAACCTTGCTTCTTCCAGCCTTCTTCTTCCATTTGTAGCTACTTCTTCACAACCCAGCACTTTGCTACTTGGCTCCTTCAGAGACTGCCAAATCTGAACCCAGACCTTGCACACCACACACAATGCACCTCTCATGGGCCCAGACAGCCTCCTCCTCAGCAGAGAGAGTTTGCTCAAAAGTCACTGTAACCTGCAATGCACTGAAATCAATGCTGGGAGAACCAACTAGGCTTACTGAAAAAGGGGGCTGGGAAATCAGATTAGAATCACAGCAAGAAAAGGGAGAGAGTTTGAATCAATAATGTGCATCCTCTGACTTCAAGCCTCATCCTCAATGTTGATTTTTACTTGTCAGCAGCACATTTATTATATCTAAATGCTGTTAATTCTCAGGAGTCCCTTTGGTATTGCCCCCTCAAGAGCAAGCCTAACCCTTTTGTTTGCTGAGTTAATGTGTTCACTTGGAGAATCGCCTCAAACTGCCTGGCAGGATTAGTGTTTATTACTCAAAGCACTGAGAAATCAAAGGGAAGGGGATTATCACTAACAAAGCTGTTTGGCCTAGCATGAGCAACGATCATAAGAGTAACTTCCTTGTATATGAAGGAGATAGTACCTTGGGTAACAACCAAATGGATGGCTAACAGAAAAGTTTGTTTTGGTGTGAAAATTACAGACCATTTCCCCTACACCTGTGCTTAACCAAGAAGCCTTCTGCATTTTCTCTCTCCTGTATCTCGGGACAGCTAATGCAGAAGTAAAAAAACTACCCTATTTTTGTGCCAACACAAGCTCTGAGAACAGCTTTTCCCTAGCCTCTAATAAGCATCTGTGACAGGCCCAGTTTTATACAGGACAACGGTTCTGCTTTGTCCAGACAAGGATTCTCTTGAAAGAAGAAATTTTCTTGATTCTCTTGAACAAGAAATTTTCCACAGTCATGAATAATTTTAGGGTGAGGATTCTCAGCCCTGCTTTTTGCTGTAATGAACCATTCTGTTACAGTATCAAAGTAAAACTTACTGAAGGAAACCAGCTCCTTGTTTCCA